>NW_028274814.1:47352558-47662600 GCF_037043125.1 Eumetopias jubatus | reverse complement strand
CCTAGTTAGTGTTAAAAGGAGATGTTTTATGGCATTATTTACAATGTCATTTGCTCTCCCAGTCATGAGATGAATTTAGTCACAATTCTTTCACTTACACAGGGTGATTATTTTTGTCCATTTAAATACAGTTAAACTACATTTGACTGCAATTCAAGCCTGATTTAGATATAAATTAGAAATTGAGTGATAAGTAACTCTATTTTATATCACTTAAGCCTGGAAATATGTATATATAAATACATGTAAATTATAAATATATAGTATGCTAATTTTTATTTTTCCTTCTAGGGGAAAAAAAATCAGCCAGTGACATTAGCAAGATGGCAAAACAGGAAGCCCTTGACCCTCTTTCCAACCGCAAACACACCAATTCAATAACAATTCATAGGCAGAATCCCTTTGTGAGAAATTCTAAAACTGAGAGGTTTCATGTAACCTGGGTGAGTGCAAAACTACCCACTTTGAAGCCAGTAGGGAAAATTGAGACACCCTCTTGTCATAATGTTTACCCTAGCTCAGGTCTATGCAATCAGGAGGCAACTCCAGGGTCTCCACCTTCCAAGAGGAAGACTGAGTGTCTAAGTGCCCTAACTTTTCCAGAGGCTACCCAAATGGCTGGATTCTGTCTAGCCTATTTCAGAGTGTTGATAACACCCAGCATAATCTAGCTGCCTCTGTCCAGTGAGAACTTTGACCGTGGTATGGGCTGGTAGTCATCATAGTCTAGCCCTCATAGCCCACTCAGCAGTGAGAAAATAAAAAACTCCAACTTCCAGCTTCTCCCTTGGGAGGAAAAGAAGTGGACTACACATACAATGTTCTAACTTTCTGGAACACTTCCCATAGGATTGACTTCTGTCCAGCCTCTCTTGAAGTGCTAATGTGACCCAGCAGAGTCTAGTTGCCTGGTACCAATGAGAGCAGAGATGATAGCGTGGGACGGAGGCTGTCATAGCTCCACAGATCCTCCCCCTGGCCCAACACAAAGTGAGTGGACAAAACACTCCAGCTCCTAGCTTCTCCCTGGGGAGTAAAAGAGTGGAAAGAGCGTCTGATAACTAACTTTTACAGAGGTTTCCTGAGGAACTGGATTCAGTGTCCCTTATGCCAAAGCACTGAAGACTTGCATACATTAGATGACCGGGAGCTGCTAAGAACAAAATGAGTTGAATTTAGCACAAAGGTTGGAGGTACTGCAGAATATCTGGCCAGGCTGATTGGTGAGATCAGATGACTCTATATTGTTAAAATGCCCACATTACTCAAAATGATTTTCAGATTCAGTGCAATTGCCATCAAAATCTCAGTGACATTTTGTACAGAAATAGAAAAAAATCCTAAAATTCATATGGACTAACAAAAGATCTTAAATAGTCAAAGCAATCTTACACAAAAAGAACAAAACAGGCATCAAACTTCCTAATTTTAAATTATATTACAAAACTATATGGTACTGGCATAAAAACAGACACATAGATCAATAGAACAGGATAAAGATCCCAGAAATAAATCCATGCATGTACAGTCAACTGATCTTTGACAGAGTGCCAAGAATACACAATGGAGAAAAGGATTGTCTCCTCAGCAAATGGTGTTGGGAAAACTGGATATCCACATGCAAAGAACAAAATTTGACCCTTAGCTTATACCATACACAAAAATCAACACAAAGTAGATTAAAAACTTAACCAAAAGACCTGAAATTATAAATCTCCTAGAAGAAAACATAGGAGAAAACCTTCAAGACATTGTTCTTGGTAATTGTTTCTTGGATATGACACGAAAGTACAGGTGAGCAAGCAAAAATAGACAAGTGGGATTGTATCGAACTAAAAACCTTCTGCACATCAAGGAAACCATCAGGAGAGTGACAAAACAATATATAAAATAAGACAAAATATTTGCAAACCGTACACCAGATAGAGTTAAGTTCCAAAATAGATAAGTAATTCTTACAATTCCATACCAAAAAAACTAATAACAACTAAAAAATGGGCTAAATTTTGAATAAATATTTTTCTAAAGAAGATTTACAAATTTAAGGGGAGGGTTAGGGGGAGGGGGTAAAAGGGTGATAGGTATTGAGGGCACATGTTGTGATGTGCACTGGGTGTTTACATAACTAATGAATCATTGAACACTACATCAAAAACTAATGATGTCCTGTACCTCTGAATCAAATAATACATTATATGTTAAAAAAAAGAAGATAGTAGGAAGGGAAAAATGAAGGGGGGAAATCGGAGGGGGAGATGAACCATGAAACACTATGGACTCTGAAAAACAAACTGAGGGTTCTAGAGGGGAGGGGGGTGCGGGATGGGTTAGCCTGGTGATGGGTATTAAGGAGGGCACGTATTGAATGGAGCACTGGGTGTTATACACAGTATACAATGAATCATGGAACACTACATCAGGTTGGGGGTGGGAGGGATGGGGTGGCTGGGTGATAGACATTGGGGAGGGTATGTGCTACGGTGAGCGCTGTGAATTGTGCAAGACTGTTGAATCACAGATCTGTACTTCTGAAACAAATAACGCAACATATTTTAAGAAAAAAGAAAAAGAAGAAGATAACAGGAGAGGAAGAAAAGGGGAGTATGTCAGAGGGGGAGACGAACCATGAGAGATGATGGACTCTGAAAAACAAACTGAGGGTTCTAGAGGGGAGGGGGGTAGGGGGATGGGTTAGCCTGGTGATGGGTATTGAGGAGGGCACGTTCTGCATGGAGCACTGGGTGTTATGAACAAACAATGAATCATGGAACACTGCACCAAAAACTAATGATGTAATGTATGGTGATTAACATAACAATAAAAAAATTAAAAAAAACTAATGATGTCATGTATGGTGATTAACATAACATAATAAAATAAAATTTAAAAAACTAATGATATACTATACAGTGGCTAACTGAACATAATAATAAAAAATAAATAAATTTTTAAAAAGTTTACAAATTTACAGCACATAAAAAGATGCTCAATAATACTAATTATTATGAAAATGCAAATCAAAACCACAGCAAGATACCATCTCATACATGTTAGAATAGAGATTAAAAAAAGAAAATAAAAAGTGTTGGCCAGGATGTGGAAGAATTGGAACATTTGCATACCCTTAGTGGGAATGCAAAATGATGTGGCTGCTGGGGAAAACAGTATGGAGATTGCTCAAAAAATTAAAAATAAAACTATATGATCCAGCAATCCTACTTTTAAATATGTATCCAAAAGAATGAAATCAGAATCAAAAGAGATATTAACATTCCCATGTTTATTGCAGCACTATTCACCACAGCCAAGATGTAGAAACAAACTAAATGCCCATTGACAGATGAATGGAAAAAGAAAATGTGCTATAGATCATATATGTCGATAGATAGAGGGTTGATATGTGATATAATAATATAAAATAATATACCAAGGATACTTGATTAAGATTTAGTCCTACTTTTGCCCTGAAATATCTCTCCATAATGCTTGGACCAAACTGCTGGGTTCTTGGTTCTCTCCCTGAATCATTCTTCCTTTTTAATTAAAGGCAGCATTTGTTTGTGGCTTCATAGTTTTCTTAGGTGTTTCCTACTTGCAAATATTTGGGGATACCAAGATTCCCATTTATATATGTTTGTGTATATGTATATGTGTGTGTTTGTATTGTGTGTATGTATGTATTTTTACTGTCACTGTCTTTTTCAGTTCAACTAGCCATGCTTTTTTAAATTTTATTTTATTATGTTATGTTAATCACCATACATGACATCATTAGTTTTTGATGTAGTGGTCCATGATTCACTGTTTGCGTATAACACCCAGTGCTCCATGCAGAACGTGCCCTCTTTAATACCCATCACCAGGCTAACCCATCCCCCCACCCCCCTCCCCTCTAGAACCTCAGTTTGTTTCTCAGAGTCCACAGTCTCTCATGGTTCATCTCCCCCTCTGATTCCCCCCCTTCATTTTTCCCCTCCTGCTATCTTCTTTTTTTTAACATATAATGTATTATTTGTTTCAGAGGTACAGATCTGTGATTCAACAGTCTCACACAATTCACAGCGCTCACCATAGCACATACCCTCCCCAATGTCCATCACCCAGCCACCCCATCCCTCCCACCCCCCACCACTCCAGCAACCCTCAGTTTGTTTCCTGAGATTAAGAATTCCTCATATCGGTGAGATCATACTATACTTGCCTTTCTCTGATTGACTTATTTTGCTTAGCTTAGCATAATACCCTCCAGTTCCATCCACATCGTTGCAAATGGCAAGATTTCAGTTTTTTTGATGGCTGCATAATAGTCCATTGTGTGCATATATATTCAAAACCAGTGAGTTCTGGCTCCTTGTTTTAAAGGCCTTTCCTTAGCTAATGGGTCTCCTACTGCATTATGATATAAGCAAGAGGAAGAAACTAGGCCCTATCTTCAACAATCTGGCTAGAAATAACTTTAGCTTGTTCACTCAATTTATTAGGTACATTTTCTACCTCCCACATATTACAGTGATTCTACACTTGATGCCAGTGAACAGTAAGAATTCTTCTTCAGTTTCTAAAGCATGTTTCTCACTTCCGTGTAAGCCCTCACTAGAAACCTTCCATCCGTTTTTTTTTTAATATAAATGGGATGTTTTATTCACACACAGCTCAAAATTAAGCCAGACTAACCTGTTGAGGGATACATATTTATAAACTACAAAGAACAACGAGGAAATTGTATGCCCAGAATCAGGATGGGGGTCACTGGACAGCATAGTGGGTGATCCCAAAGGACCATCTCTGCGGTCTTCAGTGGCATGGCAGGCATGTGATGACTATTGGCTAAACTACACACCTTCTGCTTCATGCACTGTAAGTGTGTTGTATTTCACAATAAAGGGTGGACAAACACTAACCCCTGTATATACACATGTGTACTGATTTATGTGTACAGACATGTGTCATATACTTACATTCACTTTTTGCTTGTATCTGGTTTTTGGTTCCCAAATTTTCCAAAGTGAACAATTAAAATTACAGTGAGTAGGGGCATCTGTGTGGTTCAGTTGGTTAAGTGTCTGCCTTTGGCTCAGGTAATGATCCCAGGGTGCTGGGATGGAGCCTCACTTTGAGCCCCTGGCTCAGGGGGAAGCCTGCTTCTCGTGCACACACTCTCTCTCTCTTTCAAATAAATAAAATCTTTTAAAAAATTAAATAAATTTACAGTGAATGGAAAAGTGTCTCTAAAAATGAAGGCAAGTAAGCCTGCCTTGTACTTGCCAGCTGGCAGGTGCTCAGGCTGGGCATGGGAGGGAAAAAAAGGTGCAGGCAGAAGGCTTTGGTCTTTCCAGGCCTCCCAGCTTCTATCCACTGTCATGGTTCAAGTACTCTGTTTCTTTATGGTTTCTTGTGGTACCAAAATGTGAAATATCTATTGCTATGTAATACATTATTCCAACACTTAGTAGCTTAAAAATAAACAGGTATTATATCACACACTTTCTGAAGGTTAGGAATCTTGGAACAACTTAGTAAAATGAATTTTTGTTCAAGGTTTCTTGCGAGGTTTCCATCAAGATGCTGGCTGGGACTATGTCGTCTGAAGGTTTGTCTAAGGCTGGAGAGTTAGAAGCTGTCAAGGAAGAGGAAGTCTCATTACCTGAAGTTGGACTTGGTTTCCTTGCTCACTATACATAAGATACTTTAGTTCGTTGTCACATTATCCTTGCAATAGGGTTTCTCATGATAGAGTAGTTGGCGTCCCCTATCTCAAGTGATGTGCGAGAGAGAAAAAGAGGAAGAAGCCGTGCTATCTTTTATGATTTAGCCTTAGAAGTGTCATATTATGATTCCCACTGTATTCCACTGGTGACACAGATCAACCCTGGTATAATGTGGAAGGAAATTATACAAAGTTATGTACACCAGAAGATAAGGATCATTGGCAGACACACTGCAGGTTGGCTAACACACATACTTTATGGATTTTTACCTTTTACAATGAACTGATAAGACACAACTGGTTTTGTACAGTGAAATTAATAAGTACATTTACAACTGCTAAGAGGTGATAAGGCAAAGTGGAGAGTAGGGTTTGTGCCTACATATTCTCATTTTAGCCATTTTGGCAGGGGTTGGCAAACTATGACCTACAGACTAAATTTACCCCACCACCTGTTTTTATAAATAAAGTTCTTTTGTAACACAGCCAAACCATTCATTTATGTATTATCAGTGTCTTCATTTGCACTACCATGGTGGAGTTGAATAGTTGAACACAGACTGGCCAACAAAGTTGAAAATATTTACCATCCAGTTCTTCAGAGAAGGCTTTCTAACTCCTACACTAAAACATAAAGAGAAAAAATTCAAAAGGTCCAAAATTATGGAAATGAAAAAGGGGGCTTAAATGTTCCAGAGGGGCTCCTGGGTGGCTCAGTTGGTTAACTGTCTGCCTTCGGCTCAGGTCATGATCCCAGGGTCCTAGGATCGAGCCCCATGTCAGGTTCCTTGCTCAGCAGGAAGTCTGCTTCTCCTTCTGCCTGCCACTCCCCCAGCTTGTGCTCTCTCTCTCTCTCTCTGACAAATAAATAAATAAAATCTTAAAAAAAGATAAATGTTCCAAAGATTTCCAGGTTTAGATAATTGAAAGAAATCATAAGATTTTAGTAAGCATACCCATATAAGGCTTTTTTAAAAGGCACATAATATAATACAGCAGGAGAAAATTCAAATAAGCAGTTGGGGAACAAAAAACCATGTAGGAACAAGCTCCCCAATGTTTTTACTTCTACAAAGACATGATTCATCTCTGAATAAAACTGCTGATATTTGTGCTGATTCTTATATGCAAAAACTTGGTTTTAGGAGAGCTCAGACAGAAGTTTCCTGCATAGTCTGGTTATATGGCAGAGACAGGATATATAACTAATTATCTCAAGTATGTTATAAATAAACAAATTGGTTCTAGGTTCCACACAGGAAATTTGAACTTTTAAAAAATTTACCATTAGTTTTTATGCTAGTTAGTTTTTATGTTAACTGACTTAGTTACTTAGTTAGCTAGCTCACTGCCCTACATGGCCAAGAGTCAAAAATCAACTCTCAAGCATCCCTGGAGATAAGCAAAGAGCTGTCTCAATCCAGCTATACAAAAACTTTGTCTTTAATAAGCAAACTTAGATGTCAGTAAGTGGAGGAACTAAGAATTAATACACTGGAAAAAAATTTTTAAAGTATTATTTGTCCTGGCATGTATGAATTCAATTCATGAATCAAAAGGCAATGTTTAAATTCAATAAACTATGTAGCAGCACTTACAGCATATTTTTAAGGACTATGTTGGTATGGTAGGCAGCTCTAAGATGACCTCAAAATTCCCATGCCCTGGTGTACACATGTATAATCATGTGCCCTTGAATTTCGGTGGGATTTATGTAGATGATGGGAGGTTGCTCTGTGATTAGATTACATTAAATGGAAAGATTAGGCTATTTCTCGGATGTAACAAAGGTTCTAAATTAATCAGTTTTCAGTTAATCAGAAAGAAAATATTGTGGGTACAGCTGACCTAATCAGTTGCATACTTAAAAAAGACTCTAGAGGTGAGAGAGAAAGGAGTGCTTTCCTTCTGGCCTTGAAGAAGCAAGCATCCACGGTGTGACCGTCTATGAAGAGGGGCAGCCACTGGGAGGCAAGGGTCTCAGTTCTACAACCATAAGGAACTAAATGCTGCCATCAGCCTGAATAAACTTGGAAGAGGACTCAGTTTTAGATGAGAATTCAATGTGGCCACGACTTTGATTCTAGCCTTGTGAAGCCCTGAGCTAAGGACTAAGCCACGCTCAGCTCCTGATCCATAGATACTATGACATACAAACATGTGCTGTTTTAAGTTTCCAAATTTATCATGATTTGTCATGCACCAATACATTCAGAGTAATACACTTAGGTAACAGGATAAAATTAAGGAAGGATAAGCTAACTCTTGGCAATATTATTTTGTTATTGGGGGCGGTGGACATTCCCTCACCCTCTTTCATTAGTTTTACATTCAACACTGAGATATTCACTCAACTAGATCCTTCCATGTGCATTAGCCTATTTCATAACAAAAAAACAAAGAACAAAAGAAAAATATTTCTCCCCAGAAAATATATCAGAAATCATGTTAGAAGAGAAAAGAGATATTTAATAGGAAGACCTTTATATAAAAGAAGTCTTTCCTATCCCAATGATGACAAAGATATTTTCAGGATGAAGGAAGAGTAGGAGGAAGACTAATTAAAATAAAATGGGCCTAATGGTCATGGACTCAGTGTCACTAACATGATGGGATCATGCTGTGAGAAGGCACCCTAATGTGGAGGACTAGTATCTTCCTTTCAATCCAGGAGTTTCCATCATAAATGTCCTGAAATTACATGGGAATTGAAAAAACCACCTAAGCTATAATGGGAGGCTACAGGAATTTTCCTCTCTCAGTAGAGACAATTTTTTTTAGCAGACACTCTGAAATTAGATATAACTCATCATATTTAGCACCTTCTGTTTCCTCATTGCTCTTGCAATCTTAACGAATGTTCATGAGTTCTCAGAATAAAGGCAGATAGGGCTCTGGGCACCTCATAGGGTGATGATATGAAAAGTAACAATTTGAAGGTATACTTGGCTGTGGCTAAATGAAAACACTTGAGATTCATTCTGGACAAAATTATAAAAAATAGACCATCCTTGGTTCACTTCAGAGAAAATCATCCCAAGCAGAAAAGCAAACAAAAAACCAAAAGGAAATCGCCTTATAGGGAGATGGGATAGTTGGGAGGGAAAACTATTAATTTTCATTATGTTTATCTCTGTTTTATAATTTAATTAAAAATATACTATTTTTAATTGACATGGGCAACAAAGCCAAAACATTTTAGAGATTTATTTATGTATTTATTTTAGAGAGTGGGACAGAGGGACAGGGAAAGAGAGAATCTCCAGCAGGCTCCCTGCTGAGTGTGGAGCCCAATGTGGGGCTTGATCCCAAGACCATGAGATCATGACCTGAGCCAAATCAAGAGTCAGACACTTAACCGACAGAGCCACCCAGGCGCCCCAAAGCCAGAACAGTTTAAATATCCAGAAAGTGTAATGTGTGTCCTCCTAGTCCAAGTTAAACATTTGATTTAGATTGTCTTGTAGTTTTCATAACATAACAAGTGCATTTTTCCTAATCTTCATACGAGAATGTGAAGAGTGCAGTTCGTAGTCTTATTATACTTATATATATTTTTAGGATTTTATTTATTTATTTGACAGAGAAAGAAAGAGCAAAAGAGCACAAGCAGGGGTAGCAGCAAAGGGAGAGGGAGAGGCAGGCTCCCCGCTGAGCAAGGAGCCTGACGCGGGGCTCAATACCAGGACCCCGGGATCATGACCTGAGCCGAAGGCAGATGGATGCTTAACCCACTGAGCCACCCAGGCGCCCCTTATTATACTTATATTTTAAGAACTAAAACACAGGGCTTTTTCTCTTCCTGGCTCTTTCTTAAAAATCAATTTGAGGTTCTTAATTATTATAATTTAATTGAAATATAAAACAAAAAGATGTGTCAATATAAATTTGTAGAGATGTATATGCAATAGTTTTAAAAAAGGGAACTGGGTTTTGATATTTGTGAGATTAGGAAAACCCCATCCAGGTCACAGACATCAGACCGTACTATGTTCCCACGCTTCTCTGACACAGTCAGAACCCCCTCAGTTAAATGGTTTGCTCCCTCCCCCGACAGAAAAAGGGAATTGTTCAGTATTTCACACCTAACTTTTAGGAAAAAGGCTTGGGTTTGATTAGAGATTAAGATCTTCAATTTACATCTCAGTGACTTTTTACTGGTGGATAACCATAAGGCAAGAAAGATGTGTAGGATAGAAAAATAAGTATTTCAAATTTATGTGATCAGGCTTGGATTCCGTTTACCCTTGCAAAGTCTAAAAACAATCAGATGGGAACCACTACTTGGACAAAGATTCAAAATTATTCTACAGAACTCAGGACCATCAAGAGAAGAACACAATATGTTCCCCTCTAAAGTCTGATGATACACATGAGGAAGCTGTCTGATGACACTTTAAGCTCTGAATTAAAACATATAGATATGTATATATAGATATCTAGAAAGAACTAAGTTCCAGAAAAGTAAAATGAAGATGGGACTTCCCAATTTACTATGCCTTACAAAGAACTGAAATGACATTGATATAGGTCATTTGATGCAAATTATTTTATTTGAATTTCTGCAAAGAAAATTTACAAAAATATATGCATAAAACACATTAAATTTAATATTAAACATATACATTAAGTCACAACAGTACTGAAATTCTTTACCTTGATTCATTGTTATTACAGATATAGGTGAACAAATTCCACCAATTTTAAAACATTATTTCAAATATATGAAAATTGTATCACAAGACATGATTTGAAACATTTTACAAATCCCAGAAGTAGATAATTAGCAATAATATAAGAGGTAAAGTCATGTTCTTATACTACTGAATCTTCACCACCCACCCCTTCCACTCCAAGAAACACTAAATAAATTTTTGTTTACATATAAAATGATATTTATTGTCACAGGATATATCGAAAACACTTTGTCTTGCATTATAGATTACGCATTTCTCTGGACTTAATTTTTGAACTAATGGCAATCTGTAATGAAAAATAAAATGTTAACATATGAGAAAAGGAAATGAGAATATCTAGGGATTGTGTTTTTTTATTAAATGATAGATTTTTTAAAGCACTTAAATGAGATATTAACATATTGAGTCAATTGATTTTTATCCAAGAGCCATGTTTTAACAATTTCAGAGCACAGTATTACAAAAACTCAGCTATTGCCTCACTTATCAACAGCATTAAGGCCAAGGATTTTGTGTTTTTGTTGTTGTTATTAATGGTTTTGATATATTGTATACTTCTATTTTGTTTAAAAATGTACTCGATAATCTAGCCTGGGAAAACAAATCCAAGCATAAGATTTGTCATTGTCTGATGCTGCACATCCAACGTTTATGAATGAAAATGAGAACTAAAGATTACAAATATACAGAAAATAAGCTCAGAATATTTGAAACATGGGAGTATACTGAAAATAACAGGCTCAAGAAGAGTAAAGAAAATAATAAATATTCTATTTTCCCTGGACAGCTTCTGTGAAGATAAGCATCTGTACATGCACATACACATCCAAGTGCTTATACAAAGCAACAACAACAAAAAAAGTCAAAAGCTGTTTAATGGTCACAAGTACACTAACTTCGTGTCACTTGAGCATAAATTTGGATGATCTACATGGAGCTAAAATTGTTAGATCTCCTTCTTTTCTGTATCTTCATGCCTTAGACAGGTTATCCTAGCTACAGTGCTCCCAAATGTTACAGTCTCTGGTGAGATCTACAGATAAACTCATAAAAAACTAAAAAGACCTTAAAAAAAAAAAAAAAAGAAAGAACTAAAAGGAAACTTGGCTGCCAGAAACTTACAGATCTTGGGAGACACTGGAGCCATCTTCCCACAACCAGGCATCACATTCTTTATGGTAAGAGAGTCCAATCCAGTAAAAATATTTAATGGAGCTCATAAAATGCTGATTGGAAACAAAGACAAACACATTAATCAAACTTGAATCTATTCTGGGAATAATGTACTTTGAAGAAAGTGTCAGCATCAGATTTAGCTTTTTAATCACACAAATTGAAATAATTTTTAATGTCCAGTTTAGAAAGTATAGTCACATGCCTCATATTTCTTCCTTTTCTTCCTTATGTTATTTATTCACTAATTTCCACAAATACTCATTTAAGATATAGAAATAAATGCCACAAAATATCACTTCTTAAAGGAATAAGACATTAGAAGGAAGTAAGAGTTTTCATGGAACACCTCCTTCAAAGAGATTAAATCAAATTTGATCCCACATCAACAGTATCTTGAGGATAGATTTCATAGATATAGTCTACTTAACTTATACTCAGGACAGTTTCTTCATGCAGCTAGAGAAATTTTTCACTTTTTCTTAAATTGGGTAATTTTTTTATCATACTGTCCGTACTTATCACACATTATATCCCAGAGTGATGACAAAAGATATAATTACAAAAGAAATTATAAATTTAATTAATGAACTAAAAATTATAAAGTTATTTTATTAGTCTTTGAATAAAAATAATGGCTTATTATTCGTTCTTTGAATTCGCTCTAAAATGTTCCTTGTGCTTTATCTGGAATGTAACTTGATTTTTATTCCTATAATATAAATCTTTGAGAAATTTTTGTAGGTTTTATAATGATTGTTTCAAGATATAGCAAATTAGTAAGTCATTAGTTCAAATAATAACAATCCATTTACTATAATTAAAGACAAACAAGAGTATTCAGCTTACTTAGGTAGCATATTTCCCTAGGTCAAAGAAAAGGTAGGAAACCAGAATTAAATACATGCCAATTTATCTCCGTTTTCAATCTGAAGTAGACTGGAATTCTGAGACACACAGAAATCACGACTTTCTTTCCAGGTTTTTAATTCACCAGAAAAGAAGTAGCAGTTGCAGTGGTACCCAATCCACCTTTCTGGGCAAGAACAACAGTTAGGGCCTAAGAGAAAAAACAAAACAACAAAAAACAAAAAACATGACTTATGACATTCAGTTTTTTCAATGCTATTTACTCATTCAAAAATCATTTGTTATTTCTTCACTGTTTTCCGCAAATATTCTTTGAGAATCTACTACACATACCATAGTTCAGGGGCTATTAATGTGAACAAGTCAGACATAACCCTTTTTCCTAATAGAGATTATATTCGAGATAGAGAGTCAGAACTATATAATTTCCAATCATTTATCAATTATATTTAATGATAATTTTGGTAAGTATACACAAGAATAAGTCAGTATGTTAAAACATTGGGTAGCGGAGTATAAATTGGAGAGCGGCTAAAGAAGCTTTTTGAAGAAGTGACCCCAAATTGAGTTCTGTTGTGTAAATAGGAATAAACAGATTAAAGAGATATTTAAAGTGAAATATTTTAGCATATTTCCTGAGTCAGAAAAGAATATAGCACAAATTGGAGAGTTCTGATGTTTGGATATTTTATTTTCAAAACAGAGATAAATAAAACAATTAGCTTGAAGTCTAATACTACAGTTTACCAATGATGGGTCTTGAACATTTACTATCCTCAGTGATAAAAGTCGAGAGACATGGTAGGCACTCAAATCTTTGTCAAGTGAATGGTTCTGAAGTGCAAGGTGGAATGGTAGTTACTAGGAGCTGGAGAGTGGGGTAAATGAAGAAATGTTGGTCAAAGGGGACAAACTTCCAGTTAGAAGGTGAATAAGTTCTGGGGATCTAATGCACACAGTTATGATTATAGTTAGCAATAGTGTATTATACACTGCAAGTTGCTAAAAAAGTAGATCTTGAATGCTCTCACCATAAAAAAAGAAATGGTAATCATGTGACATGATAGAGGTATTAGTAAATGTTATGGTAGTAATCATATCTCAACATATAAGTGTATCAAATCAATCTGTTGATTACTTTAAACTTACACAGCATTATATGTCAGTAATATCTCAATATGGATGGAAAAAATGCAAAAGGGAAAAAGATAAATAAATATGATCACAGAAGATGGTGAGACAATTTGGAGACCATTTGGAAAAAAA
This sequence comes from Eumetopias jubatus, assembly GCF_037043125.1. Lineage (NCBI taxonomy): Eukaryota > Metazoa > Chordata > Mammalia > Carnivora > Otariidae > Eumetopias > Eumetopias jubatus. Next base: position 47,648,887 of record NW_028274814.1, on the reverse strand, counting down.
TACCTTAAAAATTGGACTTTGAGCTGGCTTTCACTGGATAAGTAGGGTTTAAAATAACAGAAATCTGTGCACTATATTCTAAGTCAAGCAAGAAGCGGAAGCAAAGGTAAAGAGATATAAAAATATGAGCTATGAGCAAACCAGCAGGTAATTAGGATTAACCATAGTATTTACTGTAACATATTTGTTACATAAACATGAGCACTCATATAGGAAAAAAATGTCATTTCAGGCTAATATTTTCCTTATTACTTAAATATGTAAATGATCCATGTTCAATGTAATTTAATGCTTTTTACATTAGAGAATAATGAAATGTTACTATCTTACAATTAGTAGGTAAACTTGTATTACCAAGTGTACTATTCCATTATGCTCTGTGTGAGAAAAACAAGAAACTATTTCATCCTCTACCAACACTAAGGTTTTCCAAAGTATGGAACCTACCTTTCTGGAGTTCTGTGATTGCATCTGGAGACAATGTTGGCTGAATACTTTGTTTGGGATATACTGTAAGAAATGATTAAAAATTTACTTCATTAGATACAAGCTTATGAAATAATAAAATATTACACATAATAAAATGAAACCTTTAGTATTAAATGGTTTCACCACAGTTATGGTCTTTATACAAACTTGCCTAGAAAAACTTACAATCTTTCAACAAAATTCCTATAGTAGCCATCAAAAAAAGGCAGATTACTCCTAAGATCCCAGAAATCAAATTCCATGGAGTGGTCTGAGAAGCTGTAGTGAAAGAGAGATACAGTGGTTATTTAAAGAACAAAGGCAGGAGCTGAAGATCTTAAAAGCAACACAGTGAGAGAGAATCCAAAACATTTTTTGGTTTGATAACCCAATCATCTTGCCAATGAAACACTGGAAAATGAAAATATTCCCATCAGAACTCGCCCCAATACCCAAATTTTTATGTGGTGTAATTTATTCATTACCGAGATTATCTATAACTTTTCTCCTTTACCAATCCTGTCCCAGTAAAGTGGACTTACCATTTATTTCTTAATTCCACAAAGAAGCTTAGGGATCTGGAGTAAGAAGACATCAGCAGGCATCAGGTTGTGTTTTATGGGCTTACGTAACAGGTATTTACTTTATTTTCTCAACAAGAATCACAAGATAATATGATTCCCATTAAGTAGATAAGAAAACTTAAGGTCACTACATCAAAAACTAATGATGTATGGTGACTAACATAACATAACAAAATAAAATAAAATTAAAAAAAAACCTTAAGGTCCATTAATAATGTTATTTTCTCCAGATACCAAAGCTAGTAAGTATCCAAGTCAGAAATCAAATGAAAGTTTGTCTACCCAGAGTCTTTTACTTAGCAAATTCTATCATTGCCACAATAGTATACTTGGAAATGTGCCCTTCTATTCATCTTAGTGCATTCTCTACCTAAGAAATGTCCGGTTGCTTGTAGCTTTGTAGAGGTTTTTTTTTTTTATAGGGAAGAGAAGACATAGGAGCACTCCAGACCTGGTGTGATGTATGGGTAATACCTTGGGGACCTGGATTCATTTCACAGTACATTAAATTATGATATATAAGCAACCATTTTTTTACAAGAACACTATGCTTTCTCATACCAAAAATTACTGCTTATTGGCATTTACCCTAAAATAATATAAATCTAGGAGATTTGGCATTAACATTAGCATACTCCCAAAGAATCACTAACAGACAGTCCAATGTGTCAAACTATTAATCTAGGTGATTTGGGGTGTCACAGCACAAATGGTAAATTTTTAAAAAACACTTGTAAGCATTGTCACTAATACTTGGCATTCTCTATTCACTTTGGTGCTAGCATTATGTTGTTCATAATTTAACCTGGTAAATTCAGTTTGCATTCAGAGTTTAGAGCTATCCCTGTCAGAAGCCACTCTTTAAACCTGCTGGAAAATCTTCACAAAATCATTTCTAAGTTACAGATAAAGAATCAGAAGTGGAAAGCGCTGATACATAGAAAGCGTAAAAATGTCTACTTTTTCCTAAAAACACTGCCCTGAAATTAGCCATATCCCTGAGATGCCTTTTCTGTTTCATTTCATTTTTTAAAATATTATGATTCGGGCCTCACATACCTGCCATGAGAAATGTTCCAGTATCGATGCCGGTAAGGTACAATGTGTGCTTAATCAAGAAGGATGGTGTTGTGTTGGTTCACAGAGCTGAGCTGGAGGCTAAACAATCCAAAAGTCATGCATGAAAAAATTTAAAAGAAAAAAAGAGAAAAATTATTTATTTGAACAATGTTCTTGAATCTTCTATTGGTGAATGTATCACATGAACAAGAAGCAGTAAAGTCACTAGCTTCTAAAATGTTCCAGGAACCACAACACAGGAAATTACCACAGTACATGTGTAATGAAAGCCCTTTGACTATCATAAAAGAAAATGAGTGGGATTTTTTTTTAATGTGTGAATATCAAAGTCATTTTAAAACATCATTTGGAAAACACACATGTATGGTTTTCATCCTTTGAGTTTACTGGGAATCTAGGTAGATTTTTTTATCCCATTAAATTGTTATCCTGTTTCCTTTGTTTTCTTGTCTCAAATTTCAAACCCTGAGGCTCTATCTTGAGGGCAATTTTACAAAACTGGTTTGGTGTTACCTGAGGTTAAACTCAAAAAAAGACTTCAGAAGAGCACCAGAACTACCTGACACTTAACAAATTATGGGAGAAAGTGGAGCCATTCTCCCAAAACCAAGTACTAAGTGAATGTCTCACCCAAGATGGTAGGGAGTTCATAGTCTCTCGTGGTTCGTCTCCCCCTCCGATTTCCCCCCCTTCATTTTTCCCTTCCTGCTATCTTCTTTTTTTTTTTAATAGTTTCTAAAGTCAGCAAAAGTTTTAAATGCAGCCATAGCAAGAACTTTTTTTTCTTAAAAGGATGGACTAGTTTTCATATTCATACCTCTAATATGGCTCCACATCTTATTTCAGAGATGCAAAAAAGCCCCATTATTTTAAAACAAATGGTAGAAATGAGTTAAAATTGTTATGATTCAAAACAAGTTTAATTGGTTGTTGAATAAAACAGTGGATAAAATGAAATTCTACTCTATTTTAAGGCCACATGTTAGAATTATGATTACCTATTTTATCTCCAATCACCTAAAGTATGAAACATGAACCTAATCACTTGATTTAAATGAAACATCACCTGGTAAGAACATAGAATACATATTTTTATTCATAATTAAAACAATTTATTTTCGTAGGAACACAGGTGTCTGTATTTTAATATTTAATAATGATCTATTTTTATTCATTGTAAATTTTTATGAGTTTCTTAACCTTTTCCCAGAAACCTGAATTTTATGCTATTCGTGTAATTGGTAAGGCACCTTATGTCAGTTTTATAATAACTATTTTAGGGTACAAGGAACAACCAGATAATTTGTTCAAATGTTCATTCAATAATCTAACAATCAAATCAAAAACATTCAGCTTAATCTTGAAGTGTTTTTCAATGTCACCCAAAGGAAAATGTGTGACACTCAGTTTGAGGAAATATTGATTCACCTCTACTCTGTAACCGAAATACACTAAAAGTCTAAAATATAACAATACACTAATTCAATGAATCCTCAATCACAGGAGACCCCAGCTCTCTCTCATTTTTACTTCATTACAAAGGAGGTAGCCCTTGAGTCTATTCCCAATCCACTCTGGAACAGAACAGAGAAACAGAGGCGAGAGAGATAACTTCAGAAAGAAAAAGAAAGGACTCATATTAAAATTGAAATGTGAGCATGAGTTTGTAGGATAAATTGGACTTGGAAATACAGAACTGTAGTTACAGTGAGAGTAGAAAACAGACATGCTTCAAACCAATACCTAAATAAGATGGAAAAAATTCGACACACATATGTTCTTCCCATCTTTTTAAATAAAATATACATTTTGAAAAGTAATAAAAGCAAAAATTCTAATGAATTATCAAAGGCAAGACCTGCAACTACCACCCCCATCAAGAAATAGAACATTTCCAGCACCCCCAAGATCTTTCCTCACTTAAACTGGTACTACTACTCTCTTTCTCCTTCCAGATATCACCACCATCTTGACTCCAAAACTATCTTGACCTCAAATGCAAACCATAGTTTAGTTTTGCCCATTTTTTAAATGTATATAACTAGAACAACATAAAATAAACTCTTCTGTTTCTAGCTTATTTTCCTCACATTCTTGAGAGAGTCACCCAAGGATCCCTCTCCATCTTGTTGACACTGACTAGGCCATATGCAAATTACCGTGGCTAGTGGATAAGACACATTGATTGATTTGAATCAGTTGGAGTCCAATTTGGACACTGGAGTGGGGTCAACTTTGCTCAAAACAAAATGAATAGTAATGATCATCTAAAGGAAATCTAAAGCACTAAATTTCTAGAAAGATGAACTTTGGGAAATTGTTGACCCCTTTCAATAATTTTTAGTTTTTGTTTGTTTGTTTGTTTGTTTTATTTCCTTTATTTTTTTCTTAAAATAGGTCTTTATGAATGAGTCTACCACTGATCAACATGTAAAAGTTTATTTTGAAGCACAAAGAGTGAACTTCTTATTGTGTACCAATTATAGTCAATTCAAGTCCAGATTCATCAAGAAACAATGTTATAAAGATGAGCAATGACTTCCATGAGCTTTGATTTGAAAACATTTAGCACATCCACCATCTCTGAATTTACTATTTTTTTTTAAGTAGGCTCTACACCCAGTGTGGGGCTTGAACTCATGACCCTGAGATCAAGACCTGGGCTGAGATCAAGTCAGGTGCTTAACCTACTGAGCCACCCAGGTGCCATGAATTTACTATTTCTGAGGTGGAATGAATGTTTTATTAAAGAATATAACAGAATTTGACTTTAGAGAGAGGATAGTGTAGTTGAGACATAAGAAAGTGAAAAGATAGCTAGTGCTAATACCAAGAGAATAAATACATTATCTTCTGTTAACCTCTTTTTTTCACTTTTTATGTTGCAATGCTTATAGATTGACATAAAATTGCAAAATTAATAAGTACAGGTAGTTCCCTGGTACCCTTCATTCAGTTCTCCCCATGGTAATATTTTACACAATTAGAGTATAATATCAAATCCATGACATTGACATTCATACAATCCATAAACTATTCAGATTTCACCAGTTTTGTATGCACTTATTTGCTTGAGTGTGTGTGTATGTGTATAGTTTTATGCAATTTTGTCTTGTGTATAAATTTGTGTAACCACTATCATATAATCTCTGTTTTTATATTTTAGAAAGTAATTACCACCATTTATTTTGTTACTCTGAAGTTTGGTTGTTAAAGAAAAGACAAAGTAAATGGAGCTTTTCCTTTGTTTACCAATTTTCATTTTAATTGATTTAGTGGGGGAAAAATTTAACATTTATTGAGCAAATATCACATGTCTATTCTACTGTTTAATTGAATGTCTCATTAAGTGCATGAGTACACATTTACCAGTATCAGTACACTTAATCCTGGTAAAATATTTGAGCACTCTACTGTTTCATTGATGTAGAAATTTATTAATACACCAGAAATTCTGTTTTATCCAATACTTTCTCTAATGTAAAGATTATACAAGTAAACATAGCAATAGGAAATCATTGACATTTTTCCCACCTTTGAATATTCTTGTCCTAGAGTTAAAGATCCTGACATCACTTTAAATTGAGTAACCAGATTCTTAATTGGTCATTCAGTTCCACCAATAAAGCTTTCTTAAGAGTTGACTAGGATTGTTTCTTACAGGATCTTGCTCTGGCCTTCTCTAAGAGGTTGAGATGATCATTTTGTAGCTCCATCAAGTGAGGAAATATTTGCCATTAGTAGAAATGCTGATTTTTCAGTTCTTATTTAATACATTGTTTTAATTTGATCTCGGATTTTTTACCCAATGTCTGTGCAATTACATTATGGGTTTTAGATACTGCATTGTTGTTTTGACAAGTAGGGTATCATTTTACATTTGTGATTTAAATGACAGTTTAAATTCAATCACGGATATTAACCAAAGATGTTATACAAGAATGTTTCCCTTTTTTCCCATGAAATTAAAAGTACCAGGAAACTCCTACCCATCAAAAGAAGTAGACAAAAAAGCAACAAAACCAAAGAAACAATCAACTCTGCATCTGGTTCAGGAAGAGCTTATTCAGATTCAGATGAAAGAAAAAACAATAATGTGAAGGTTTTGGATATATTTAGATTTTTCTCAGCACTTGAGACTGCCTAATAGCTGTTTTATAAAGTAAGATGTTTACACAGGAAAAGAAGCATTCAAAATAATGTCCTAATTGGTAACATAGATTTTGGATAAAACATTGGTATTCTCTGATTATTAAGGGAAGAGATGGGTTTATAAAACCAGAATGGGGGGAAAAAAACATACAATTTGTTTCAAAATTTCTTAATCTCAGCCTTTAAAGCATATGTCTTCTAATTAATAAGTCTCCTCACAGGAGACTTCGGTAGAGTATAAGACCTCATGTAAGAGTTGCAAAGACCTTGTTGGCTGCAGCTGTGGCTTGTCAGTCCCCATGTAGATGGAAACAGTTTGTCTGTGGTGAGCTGTTGGGTGGGTCTTTAGGTTCTCACTCTGAAATAACACACCAAAGTGACACATTGTTTACTTCCTAAAGTCTAAAACTGAAGTATTTTTACTAAATATCTGTGGAATGACACAGAGCCTCTTTCTTGACTTTAGACAAAAATACATGCATTATAAAGCTCTATGATCAGTATCTCTTGATGAAACTTGAGCATAAAGAAAAAACAGGGGAAGTAAGAGAATTCCCTAAGAATAGTAAGACACATAAGTACCAAACAGGAGGTTACTCAGATCAGTAAAAACCTGTATAAGTCTGGAAAACTCACCTTTTAGTTTTCGTACTGATCTCTTGTCCAGTGAAGATCAATTAACCTATACATTTCCAAAATCCAGTAGCCTGGACTAAATCTGAAGGAAAAGAGGCATATAAAGGAATATTCTTAAAAATGTTATAATGTGTTCCTAATTCTTTAGTAGAGAAGACTACTGTGTTTGTATAACATGAGCCTGCAGCTGTTACTAGGAAATGTACAATGAAAGCCCAGAAGGGCTTCCTTGTATTTAATCTAGCTATACCAAGAAAGAATGCCTAAAATTCAGTCAAGAATCCTGAATTGTTATCTTCATTAGAGAATGCCAAGAAGATTTTGGTTTGCTTCCAAAACAGATGAATCTACTTTTAATCAGAAACACCCAATAGCTGTGCTCAAGCTTTCTGACAGTTATCCAACTTCTGATGCTTTACTTATAACAAAGCATCAGTTGCAAAAAATAAAAAGGATTTTTATTTATGATTTCAGGGGAAGGGTGGGCTACAATTGATATATTTATAGTATTTTGTCAATTTTTATAAGCTAAACAGACAAAATATCCTTATGAAGAGCAAAAATCAGTGGCCACAAGGATGACAAGGTCTCACTCAGTGTACTAAAGGAATGATTAGGGTAGCCTATCTATACCTGAAATACGAAGAAAGGAAAAGTTATTCACACTTTAACCTCTACCTGCTTCCCAGAATCAAATATACGCACATATTTCTAATGCAGATCTGTCATGTCCCTCTGGAAAGGTCAGGCTTTTGTCCTTTACCCTAACCGAAATGCACAACAAAAACCTAGGAGTCACTATTTTAGCACTAGAAGAAATTCCAGGAAATATAGGAGAGTGGCTGCACAGGAATAAGAATTGGGCCAGTGGTCCATAATTTTAGGGCTGTAATACACTGAAAACATAGACAAACATGAGCAAAGTGTGGGTTTTTTGGTGTGTATGAATACCAGATACCATCTTGAAGCACACAAGTGTTTTCAAATCACTGTCCTTACAACTGTACAGTGATCCTCCATCTTGGTGAGCTGTGCTTGGGAAGCATGCAGTGAAAGGCAGGCAATCTCTTTAGTAGCTGCCACTACAAAATTTATTCACATGCTGGCAGTAACAGCAATGCACTTAGTTCAGGTTACAATGTCCAGATGGGCCCCTCTCATTGAGGACATGGAAGCCTTCAGTCAGGCAAAGAACGTGGAAGTTTTCAATCAAGCACCAAGTGAAGTCCTGAAATAAACTTGCAGGATGTCCTTTGTTCTATTCCTTCCTTTGAGACTTATATGGTTTGAAAAGGATAAATCTGTCCCCTTGTAGATGTGGTATTTGTTGGTTCTTTTTTAAAAATATTTTATTTATTTATTTGAGAGACAGAGCAGAGCGAGAGAGCGAGAGACTGAGGGACAGAGAGAGAGCACGACCGGGGTGAGGGGCAGAGAGAGAAGGAGAAGCAGACTCCCTGCTGAGCAGGGAGCCCAATGTGGGGCTTGATCCGAGATCATGACCCAAGCCGAAAGCAGAGGCTTAACTGAGTGAGCCACCCAGGCGCCCCTGTTGATTCTTCCAACTGTTTCAATAGCTGAGATTTCAAGCAAATTTATTATCTTGGATCTCTACTTTTTTTCAGTAGATCCCCTGCTTCATTATTTGTAGCCCCAAGTTATATTCCTAGAATCATCCTATCATTGACCATCCCATTCCACTGAATGCTCACCACTTTTCCCCCCAAAAGGAGATGACTCGCCCTTCTGAAGTGGATGCAAAACACTTGTTCCACTTCCAAAAGACCATATATCAGAAAAGAATAGTTTCTGTCCCATGTTGGGCACTAACAGTAATGAAACAGGACAAACACCACAAAGACACAAGATACAACTCAAGGAAACTCAGAGATAGTGGGATGTACATGGTGCAGAAGACTCTGCTCATACTATAGAGAGGCATGCTTGCCTGGGTACAATCAAAGCCACTGTAGATAGGGCTATGGGAAAGCAATCTTGACTTCATTCAGATTCATATGTTTATAAAGAGGTTGAAGATGTCAGGAAGAATTTTACCTAAGCTAGATTCACAATATCCTACAGTAGGCTAACACTAAGAAAAAGACTTAATGCTAAGGGAATAAAAGTCAACAGTGAACATCTTTCGCCACAGATACAAAAGATATGCATTTAAAAATTAAGGAAACACAACAAAAGGTTACAATAAAATGTTTGGGGTAACAAATTAGGATTTATTATAGATTTCTTATCAGAGATCAATTTATGTCATTTTGAATATTTTTCAGCTCCAAATTTAACCTCTGATATGTAAAAACACCGATTTGGTCCTTGAAAATTCCTGAAGGACTAAAGCAATAACTAGTTAATGAATTATTTATATGTTAAAATGTTAATTCTTAGGAGAAAAAGGAAATAATTAGAATTTTCCATGTTCAGGATCAAAATAAATTAATCAAACACATCTATATTCAGGAAGAAACAGTGAGGAAAATGCTGAAGGGGGCCTTAGAAGACAAGAACTTCACAGTTGCACAACCAACCAGGACGTGATTCAGAACAAGCCACCCCTCTAGGTATCAACTGCAGCACTGCTAGAGTGCTTAGATCTAAATCAGCGATTTTCCTACTTTTATCTTTTAGAGCAGAACTTTTATATAAATACAATTTTAAGTTGAGATATAAACCAATAACATACACACAACCCAGAAGTATTATTATTACTGAAGCCAGGACTACCCTCCCATTTAACTCTCCCCACACTTGCTTTGGAGGATCTAAGGTTGCTACTTTTAAAACTTAGAAGCAACTTATTTAGATATCAACATCCATTCTAACCTTCAAAATCTATGATTTTTTATTGAAGTATAGTTAATGTACAATATTATATTAGTTTCAGGTGTACAATATAGGGATTCAACAATTCCATGCATTACTTAGTGCTCTTCATGGTACGTGTGCTCTTAATCCCCATCAGCTCTTTCACTTAATCTCCATCATCTCCCCACTGGCAACCACCAGTTCTCTATATTTAAGAATCTGTTCTTTTTGTTGTCTCTTTTTTTTCTTTCTTTGCTTCTTAAATTCTATGAGTGAAATTATATATTTATTTGTTTTAATACTCAAAATTTAGTAGATCTGCTTGAACTATATTCCTATTGCTAGATTTTGCTTGATTTTTTTTTTTTCTGAACCAGACCAATACAGTGAAAATAAGTCCTTTTTGACTGAATTAAATTCCATAAAGAATCTGAACCCATAACATTGTAAACATCAGGCTTGGACTGCTTTACTCTCTTTGCATATCTGGCTCTTAATATCAATGGGCCACAGCAGACGTTCATTGTTCGTTTTCACATGTATTGACTCAAGACTAAATTGATAAATGATTAATATGTGTGGCAGATTGTTATAATGTGACCCCCAAATACTATCTTCTTGTATTCATGCCCTTGTGCCCTTCCCTTCCATTTAAACCTGAACTGACCTCGTTACTTGCTTTGACCAATAGAATGTGGTGGACATGATGTTTCTTTCTCAAGTTCTCTAACCAAACTCTTAAGAGGCCCTGAATCTTTTTCTGTCTTGTGAAGAACTAAGTTACCAAGCAGTCTGGGCTATCATGTTGGCAAGGCCACGTGGTGAGAGGGGTCACAGAAGATGAATAGCCATGAAGGGAAAGAAGTCTTTGAGAATTAAGACCAAGGAGAGACAGGCCTCAGCCTTGCAGCCATCCTAGCTGAAGGGCAAGACAGAATTAATGGAATCATGGAGGCTTCCATGATTTACTTCCATGAATGAAGCTCCATGAATGAAGCCGGCCAACATTATATGGAACAGAAAGAACTATCCCATCTGGGCGCTTCCCAGCCAAACCACAGAAACATGAGAAACAAAATATTTGTTGCTCTAAGCCATTAAATTTTGGTGTGGTTTGACACACAGTAATAGATAACCAAAACAGTATGAGATACACAAGTAGTTTCAAAGCCTCTCTCCAAGAAAAAAGAACTTACCCATTTGAAATCTTTACATTGTCTTGTTCCACTATTTTCTCTAAGAGTTGTATGTCCTTTCATTCCTTCACGTATATCATTTTTACATATGTTATCTAAAGCATTTCAAAGAAATCTATCACATCTTATCTATTTAGGACACTTCAGTTTCATTTCAGTTTTAATTAAAAGTTTAATTTTAGTACATTCTTAGTTTCAGTCACATCACACATATAAAATATATTCAAAAAGTAACATTATTTGTACATTAAACCTAATAAAATGTTTAATTTAAAACAAGGATTATGGAGCAGTCATTATTTGGAATCAGTAACAGATCTGATTCATTAATCACAGATTTTCTTTAATTTACCTTCATATCTAAAGTGTCTTGTTGATTGTTAATCTCTATCTCCTCTGGTCCTGTCTTTAGCATTTTCCTTGTGCTGTATGATATTTCATCTTAATATGATCACTATTACATACATATTTTCTTCTTTTCATTTACAATTTTATTTCATTCTATTTCCCTTTATTTTTTTACAAATATAAATAATAAAATTTAAAATATAATCTAGGCATGCCTGGGAGGCTCAGTCGGTTTGAATAACTGAGTCTTGATTTTGGCTCAGGTCATGATCTCAGGGTCCTGGGATCGAACCCCGAGTCAAGCTCCACACTTAGCAGGGAGTCTGCATGAGGATTGTCTCTCTTCCTCTCCCTCTGCCCCTCCCCCTGCCCGTTCTCTAAAATAAATAAATAAATCTTTAAAAAAATATTCGAATAAATTTTCTCTGAACTCTAATAGTAGATCTAATACTTGTTTAAAACTGTGTTAAAAAATTAACAATAATGAAAAGCATATATCAGGATTACAGTTATGTTTAAAATGGTAGCAGTTTTCTTTTGTTTTTTTTTTAGATTTTATTTATTTGAGAGAGAGAGAGAGAGAGAGTCAGCACAAGTGTGGGGGGGGATGGGCAATGGGAGGGGGAGAAGCAGACTCCCCGCTGATCAGGGAGCCTGACATAGCACTCGATCCCAGAACCTTGGGATCATTACCTGAGCAAAAGACAGACGCTTAACCAACTGAGCTACCCAGGCGTCCAGTAGCAGTTTTCTAACAATAAAATTTGACATCCATTTTTTTTAATGGAAAAGTAAAAGATGAATTTGGATGATTTTATATTGTAATTTTCTTTCCATCCCTTTCCCTTTGTTGTTTTCAGATATCATTAAAACTAAAAGATAATTGAATGGCACATGATAATGTATCAAGACAGCTTGCATGGTTAATATCTACATTTTTTCAAATAAAAGAATAGAAACATTTTTATGAGAACAGGTTAGTTCTGATTGAACCAACTAGAGTTTGAGATAAAAGATTTTTCTTCCCATTTGATCTGTTGTATGAGTTTATAATTAATGAGTCTAAGCTATTTTTTTCTCACTTTTCTCCTTAAATGAGATGCACTAATTACAGGTAAAATTCTGTATTCAAACTACTCACCGAATTGAATTGGCCTCAGCCAACATAGTGAATAAAACAGCATGAATAAGGGCACCTGGGTGGCTCGGTCTTTAAGCGTCTGGCTTGGGCTCAGGTCACGGTCCCGGGGTCCTGGGATCGAGCCCCGCGTCGGGCTCCCTGCTCTGCGGGAAGCCTGCTTCTCCCTCTCCCACTCCCCCTGCTTGTGTTCCCTCTCTCACTGAGTCTCTCTCAAATAAATAAATAAAATCTTTAAAAATAGAAAACAGCACGAATAACAGAGCTTCACAGGCTTAGCATTGAAATAGGAAAGATCTAGATTCAAAGCGAAGCTCTACCACTTTCTAGCTTGGTGAATTAAATAAATCACAACTACTCAGCCAGAATTTCATAATTTCTAAAATTATATGTTTAACTCATTGGTTTGGGGAAGACTAAATAAAATGAGTGTAAATTACAGGGTACAAAATAATTATGCTGACCTACAAAAGATAGATGGTGTTTTATTAGTGGTAGTCAGATGAAAAGGACAAGATAAATGCAGATATCATACAGAAGACAAAATAGGAAGATCACTAATTCCTCCCTTTCATGGCAGAATGTGTTCTGTAGTTGCTGATATCGCAAGGTTTCTGCATGTCAGATAAATAGTAAAGGTTATTCCACACCTGCTGGCCATTTCCCTTTCTGCAACCACCAACAGTTGTCTGGATAACAAACAATCCTAGAGTCATTCAAAGGAGATGTCACGCTGGATTTGTGCTCATTGATGTGAATACCATTTCTCATCACACCCTTTGAAGTTGCAGGAAATACTGACAGTATAGGGGACGTTAAACCATATATAAGAATAAGCAAGATTCCGAGCTGGTTCAGAGTGCAACAAGTACTACTCTGAGAACAGGAACTAGAGAATGAGGAAAGAGGGGCAGGAGGGCGAGGAAAGCACACTTTGCTTTTGTCACTGAAATCACTGCTTAGATTTGGAATCAGTCTTTTTTCTGGACACCAGTAAAGTACTGAGGAAACTCAAGGACCTGGATAGGAGCTTAGTACCTCCCTCTCTTTTGAATGAAAAGTGGCCCATTGACGTGCTTTTGATTTTTGGTGTTACTGATGTTTCCTCTAGGTGGATTCAAACTTTATGAAAATAAATGTTTATTTTTTAAATAATAATGTCCATAACAAAGGTATAGATAATTAAAAAACTGAAACAAGCTAAATTAAAGTTATTCTGATCATTTCCTGATAATACCCCTCCAATGGAGACTCATACGATGTTACAGTCTGTTACTGACAATAGCTGGAGTTTGACAATATTCTCTCAGGTTTAAAACTTCTAGAGTTGTAGACAAAACTTCCAAAACTTGAAGACAGTGAAAGGCATGAGCCTATTTTTATTTTTTTTAAGATTTTTATTTATTTATTTGTCAGAGAGAGAGAGAGAGAGACAGCACAAGCAGGGGGAGCGGCAGGCAGAGGGAGAAGCAGGCTCCCTGCTGAGCAAGGAGCCCGATGTGGGACTTGATCCCAGGGTCCTGGGATCATGACCTGAGCCAAAGGGAGACACTTAACTGACTGAGCCACCCAGGTGTCCCATGAACCTTTTTTTAAAAAATTAATATGTTAGCAAATGTGTTTATTTTTGTCACTTTATGAAAAATGGATCAATATAACAGTAGAAAGTTGTGTTTGTGTGTTCACAAGCTCCTCTAGTTTGATAAAATATTGTTGCATAAGAGAGAGTTCCCAACTATCCACGTAGGACTTTTCTCCATGGAATAGAAATTAGTTACTTTGGTTAACAGTCAGAATTAATACAGGTGGTTTAAGCCATATGAGAAACAATGATGGAAAAATATCACAGTATATGTGTTTTTAATTTAAAAAAAAAAGGATAGGTTTTTCTTAAATTAGAGGTGCCCAAACATGTTACGTCTCTGGACCACATTGCACTCTTATAAACCATCTCCTGTGGTGGTTGCTAAAGGGATATTTCCAAACACTTCTGATACCAAAAGCCTCGTTGCCAATTTCTGTCTAAAGCATCACTACTACTGATGATGATAAAAATTCACAACTGACATGGAGATGCTGGAAATTACATACATCTGCAGAAAATGTCAATATGACCTCTATTTGCTAAAGAAACTGTAGGAATGAATGTTTCTGATATTTTATGTGCTTACTGTACCACATAACAGAAAGGGAAAATGCTCTTTCATTTTCATATTTTTTGCAACCTGTCACTGAGAAGTATGAGTGTTGGTCCAGAGAATTTTCTAAGTAATTTGCATTTATGCATGTATATATTTATTTTAAGAACACCAACAAATATGCATTCTGTGTCATGCACGCTTCTAAGTACTTTATAAGTAATAACTCATTTAATAACTATACTGATCTCAGACATACCCTTCCATTCCCGCAGTGGCTCTTTGATCTAACTTCAAAACTATGTCCTCTCCTGCATATTCATCTTGGTCTCTCCTGGGTTTTTAATCATCTAAAAAACCAATGAGTTTTGTTATATGAACAGAACTGTACATAAATAGTTATGGCATACCCAGGACCTAAAACATGCGAAAAGACAAATTACTTTCAATTAAGAAATTGTTATCACTTCCTCTGTGTGACAAATCATTAAATACTGTTAATACAGATCTGAGTATGCAGAAAAGGGGGTGAGGGAGGAAAGGCCAGGTTCATGTTACTGAAGTCTGACTCTAAAATAGTTCCTGTCGGGGCGCCTGGGTGGTTCAGTCAGTTAAGTGTCTGCCTTTGACTCGGGTCATGATCTCAGGGTCCTGGGATCAAGTCCCGTATCGGATTCCCTGCTCATCGGGGAGCCTGCTTCTCCCTCTCCTCCCTGCTCGTGCTCTCTCTCACTATCTCTCTCTCAAATGAATAAGTAAAATCTCAAAAAATAAAATAAAAAACAAAATAGCTCCTGTCTTGTCGTTACCTATCTCTGGTAGGCCTGACAGAAAAAAATAATATGAGAGTGGGGATTGTATCTCTTTCGTTTAGTTCTGTGTCTATAGCTCCCAGAATCGTGCCTAAACCACAGCAGATTTTTAAAAAATAACTATTTGTTTAATGAATGAATGTGTGAATATAGAAGTGGAATCAGGTGATAAGTAGATGTATAAAAACTGAATGACACTTAAAAACCAGATGAAGTCTGAAGAAACACAACTGTCTCAGTACCATGGAAATTATGATATCGGTGGAATAAGCTAATGTGAACAAGGGACACAGAGAATCTGGAAAAATAACATATAGCTAAATGAGAAGACAATACAAAGGCAAAACAATATTTTAAAAAAAGAATGTTTAGAATTCAAAACCAATTTCTAATTGATCCCAATCAGATGATCATTTTTTTCCCTTCTTCAGCCTGCTAAACATGAGGTGTCAAAAGTCAGTAGTTTCAAGTGTCTGAGTCTGGTTCTTTTCTTAGATCTGTAAACTTGAATGGATTACATAACCCTTTTGATATTTATTTTCATCATCAGAGAAGGTAAAAATGCAAGGAAATAGTTTATTAAAATATATTGTAAGAATAGTTTAATGTATCAACATAAAGATAACTTATAAATACTTTTAACATCTAATAAGTGCTCAAAAACATTAGGTTATATACACATATAATGTATATGTAATATATAATGTACATATATTATGGACAGGGGCCATTAATTACATTCAGTTTGGAGATTAAAGTTTTTCAAGAAGGATGTCTGGATTCGGATACGACTCTGGCTCTTTTGGTCAGACTTCATCGGCAGCTCAGTACACATTATGTGTGTAAAAGGTGCACTTACTGTACAGAATATTTCTAACCACAGACTTGTTGCTGCTTGAGATAACATTTAATGCTTACACTAGCCTTGACATGACTGTACCATCCTGAGGATGGTAAATGGGTATTGGGCAAAGGAAATAGCATGTCTGCTGTTTTGTAACTACTATAAAAGGTACTGGGAATCAAAGCAGTTTACCTGGTCATGGAACAGAAGATAAAGTTTAAGGAGGAGATGGGACTCCTTGGGTGGCTCAGTCGTTAAGCGTCTGCCTTCGGCTCAGGTCATGATCCTGCGGTCCTGGGATCGAGCCCCACATCAGGATCTCTGTTCAGTGGGAAGCCTGCTTCTCCCTCTCCCACTCCCCCTGCTTGTGTTCCCTCTCTCACTGTGTCTCTCTCTGTCAAATAAATGAATAAAATCTTCAAAAAAAAAAAAGTTTAAGGAGGAGACAAGGAGACCAAAAGTGAGGTTTGCAAGCCTGGATGTGGATATCATTATCACTTTAATGTCATTATCTGTGTCATTATCATTTGGGCAAACATGACCACAGGAAATGACACTAAATTCAGAATTATGACAGCATTTACCCACTAAGAGAGGAGGAAGTTAGAGGAAAGAGCCAAACACAAAGAAAAATAACATGAAGATCATAAATCATTGATTAGACTGTAAATACTGGAGTTATATTTTAGATGTGGTCTTCTTTTATCTGGACTTTTCTCCTGATAGAATGCTTACCGGTAGCATATTTTATAGATGGAAAAGGTAAATAAGTAAGGACACAAAAAACTAACATTTAAGCTGCCATGGAGAAATAATATGGTTAAATAATACAATACAAAAGTTACTGGAGTGCCTGTGTATATAAAAGTTTGTGAAAAGAATTGTTTCTCCCTGAGCTCCTCCTGAACTGTTATTATAACAACACAGTGACTGGAACAGAAAGTTTTCAAAATAGACAGTCAATTTATGTGAGAGGAAAAAGAAGTCAGTATATGGCAAAAATCATTCCAGGAATACAAGTGAATCAGTCATGATTTTGCTGGGTGTTTTAAAAGAAGCAACCCATTCTTTGCAATAGGTAGCAAGACACCATACTTAAATGTTAATTTTATCAAGAACATGATCTAAAGGTGAGAGCTTATTTTGTAAATAGTAACGTCTTTTTGAAAATAAGAAAATGTTATTCTAATCCAGGTTAACATGCAACATCACTATCATAGTGTACCAATAACACCAATATAGCCAAAAACTAAGAGAGATGGAGAGACAGAGACAGAGAAATCAAGCAGAATAGATCAGAGGTTGTTCTTTTTTACAGTGGTTTCTCACCATTTCTTTAAAAGAGATAGAACTGAAAATTAAGTGATGTGCAAAATACAAATATAGCCCCCAATTCTGTATCCAAAATCCCTGGAAATAAATGTATTAAGAGATTCACAATTTTGTCTTTTAAAATATAATTTGTGCATATTCATAAGTTAACAATAATAGTGGAATTTGGTGGTGGTTCACCCTATAACTAAGCACAACAATATTTCCTTAGCAAAATATATAAAACCAAACTCATAATCAACTGAGTTCAGGTTTTGGAGCCAAACTAATAAAAATATTTTATCTTATAGATATTTGGTTTTTAGCATTATAGATAAGCAAGTGGGAAGTTGTATCTCCCTAGTCAATATATGCATTAAAGTAAACTCAATTCTTTCTTCAAAACCTTTTTTCCAAAATCCTTCCCCTTCCTACCAAACCCTTCCATATGTAGTTTCATACTGATAATTTATCTGAGAAATCCTACCCACATGGTACAGTAAGGAGACTGACACAAATTGGATAAGATACATTTACTCTCTACAGAATATTGTGCTAACAAATCATATTTTTATTTGGATATGAGAAACATCTGTCCCCAGATATTGTGATTCTATGCCATGGTCAATCTGGTTTCTTCCACAATCATTTTCCTCTTTGGTCTCCATGGCCTTTCCCTGCTCTGCCCATAATTCCTGCAAAACACATTTCATAGGTTCCATGGCCAACCCACTTTCAGTTAGGTTTAGTCAATGGGAGCAACTGGCTTGATATTTGGAAGGTGGGAAGAGGGGAGAAGCATGGTGTTTTTTCTTCCCTCTCTCTGCTTCGGACTTTATCTCTTGCCATGGCTGCACATACAATGTGGTCCTGCCACACAATTGCCTCTTCTTCCCAGCTCCCACCAGGAACCATCCACTGTCGTTCCAGTTCCCAGCATGTGGTTCTGGGGACCCCTCCTCCTCCCTCAGTCCCTCCATCTCTAGGAATGGCACAAGCTTTCTGTTTTGATCATCTCTGTGCTGTCTTCTTTCTCCTGTTACCTTTTGGGCTGTCCAACTGCTTTATAAATATTTTCCTATATTAAATTCCCTCCATTTTCCTATACTAAATTCCCTCCATTTAATGATCTGCCATAGGCTTTGTTTACCCGCTGGATCCTCACCAGCACACTACCTTACTTTAAATAAGATTCAAACTATTTGCCACACCTTCACTTTCCTGACTAGTCCTCTGATTTCCTTTCCTACCTCATTGACTGCTCTAGCCCCCATGCCTTCTTAGTCTTCCTCAAACAAAGCATGCAATCTTACATCTTAGAGTCTTTGGATTGTTTGTACGGTTCCGCCCCCAACTATTTTAGAGCCTTGCCCCCTCACTTCATTTGGACCTACTCAAAGGTCACCCCTTTAAGATGTGAACCTCTCTGACCACACCTTAATTTGTGCCTGTATCATTCTATATGATCTATAATATTTCCTGTGACAGATCTAAAGTGATTCACTATTTTAAATGTATTCTGACATGTAAGTTTTATGTCAAGTGTATTTTTATTGAATGTCTATATCTTTATAGGCACTTTATCTTATAGACAGTTCTATGACTAGGTAATATTGACAGATATTAGAGAGATCAGATAGTTTGATTTTAATAAATAGAATAAACAAAACAGGGACATTTAACTACCAGAAGAGTTGATTTTCAAACAGACAAGAATACCAGATAACCTAGGAAGATTGGAACCAAAAGAGATTTTAGATTATTGATATTGTTAACAGAATTTAGATAAAAAGGAGTATATTTCTGGGCTAATCAGTGTTACTCAGGGTTCCAAAATCCTGTTCATAAAAGTAAAACTATTAAAATAATTGAGATACTGCCTGTGTAAATTTAGGGTCAAGGTTTCTCTCAATTTCCTTTGAACTTGATATGTAGTTTTGTTCTTTACCTGCTTCCCTGGTGTCTCCAATAATATAAGTAATTCTCAGAGAGTTACATCTTTCAGTTATTGTCAACTACAAGAACATGCCAGTTCAGCAGTTCAAATTTCCAGTTCGGTACAATAACAAAATTATGAAATGTAATGTAAATTTTAAATTTTTCTCCTTCTTATAGCTTCAGCTGAACTCAGACCAGAAAAACAGCACAGAATAAGGGGTGTGTCTGACTTCTCTCTTTGTCCCACTGCAGTCTCAGGGAGTTCCTGGAGAAGTCCCCCTGAAACCCTATATGTGCAGGTCCTCTGACATGGGCCATTAACCTCCACTGGTTTGTGGTCTAGTTCCGATTCTTCCCTGGAACTGAAGACACCGTGTGTCCCATGAGAGACTAAACATCCAAAAGAGTTTCATAAGGCTCATATCATGGTTGCAGCAGGGCTGAATGTATTCCATGCCTCATGCAGCTCTCATGTCTGCCAGCATTTATTGGCTCGTGGCTGAATCATTCCAATTTCTGCTTCCATGATGACATTGCCTTCCCTTTTGTACTCAAATCTCCCTCTGCCTCCCTCTTCTGCAAATACTTGTGATTACATTTCATGCCCACCTGGAAAATCCAACATACTCACTCCATCTCAAGATTCTTAACTTCATCACTTCTGCAAAGTCCTTTTGCCATAGAAGGTAATATTGACAGTTTCCAGTGATTGTGATGTGGATATTTTGGGGGCCATTATTCAGACTACCATATAACCCAAGATGCCCCAAGTTGAGTTTTGCCCCCACCTGGGCCCTTTTTAGCCCACAAGAAACACTCAGACAGTTTATCCCAGTATTGCAGACATGCCATTGTGTTCTCAGGAGAACTTTCACTACTCTGTCCCATAGGCTACTTCAGTGGGCATGATGTTAATATCTTTTATTCCTAATGCCACACCCACATCCATTCTCCGTAATTCTTTGTTGCATTCTATGCTCCTGGAAGCTGAACTTGTATCAACTGCATCACTCAGCCAGCCCTGCGCTTTGGCTTCTGGCTAGTTTCAATCACGGGGAGACATTGACAGGAAAGGTGAGAGGAGAAAGTAGGCAAATTATTTAATTCTTCAGTTTCTCCCTGACTAATCAGGACCTGGAAATGGCTAAAATCTGCCCCTGTGAACTCCTGGTATTCTTCTGACACTCAACAGTGGAGCACAACATGATCATTATCCTACAAAACATTGCCTAGGATATATATTACTAAAAAAATCAATGTATTCTATTCATTAAGGAATAAAAACTGAGTCCTGATAAAGTGCTCTGTGGTAGTTTTCTAGAATATTGGCTGCTAAAAAATATTTGTCATATAATTACTAAATAAATAAACCATCTGTATTCTGAAATGATATATGTGGCATTTTTTCAGAAAGGTACATTTTCTTTAGCATTTAGCCCAGCGGTTATTTTTAGTTTAATCATCATGCTTCTGGTCAATATGCTCTAAGTACTAAAGCTGTTGCTGACATATATACTCACTGTCCACTCCTCTGTACAGAATATTTCCAACCACAGTGTTGTTAATATTTGAAAGTTCGTTTAGCACCTAAACCACTGTTGATGTTTTTGTAATGACTCTTGGGGATCACAAGGGAGGCTATAGTAAAAGAGATTGAAATTTCTGATGAAAAAACAATTCTACTGTAGAAGATATTGGAAGTAAAACCTGAGTAGCTGGCCAAGAAGCAGTAGAATTAGCTTCAAGGAAGAGAAGGAAATCAAGACTGGGATTTACAAGCTTGGATGTAGGGATCACTACCACTGTAACAGTCACATTTGCATCCTTATGAGTTGGACACACATCATCACAATTAATAACATTAGCTTCAGCATCATGACTGCTTTTTTCTTTGAAAGAGGAAGGAGGGAAGAATGAAGAGAAACCTCACAAAGTGAAATAACATGAGGCTAGAAAAATCTTTGATGTAATGAGACTGAGATACAACATGAGGATGAAAATATTTCTGATGCGGGGAGCTTGGGTGGCTCAGTCGTTAAGTGTCTGCCTTCAGTTCAGGTCATGACCCCAGGGTCCTGGGATCGAGCCCCGCATCGGGCTCCCTGCTCTGCAAGAAGCCTCCTTCTCCCTCTCCCACTCCCCCTGCTTGTGTTCCCTCTCTTGCTGTGTCTCTCTGTCAATTAAAAAATTAAAAAATCTAATAAAAATAAAAAATTTAAATTTAAATTTAAAAAAAAGAAAAGAGGGGTACCTGGGTGGCTCAGTTGGTTAGGCGACTGCCTTTGGCTCAGGTCATGATCCTGGAGTCCCGGGATCGAGTCCAGCATTGGGCTCCCTGCTCAGCAGGGAGTCTGCTCCTCTCTCTGACCCTACCCCCTCTTGTGCTCTCTCTCTCACTCTCTCTCTCTCTCTCAAATAAATAAAATGAAATCTTAAAAAATATAAATAAAAAAGAAAAGAAAATATCTCTGATGCGAGTCCTACATAAGACTATGTAAATGTTAATCATTTCCAAATATGTGTTTCTTGGAAATTTCTTCTCAATTGGGTCTATTTAAGTAACATATTTTGTAAATAAAAATAATGAGAAAGTAAATGCATAGAAGAATCCCCGTCATACTATTTATATGAAACACTCTTTTATAATCTTAAACTTTCTACAAAAATAAATTGATGGATAAGAAAATTTTTGTAAAACACATTCAGGCATTCATATTAGAGAAACAGAAAGCTAGGCCATGATAAAAATAATTTCTGAAATAATAAGTAGGTAAAATAGCTGTGGTTTGCTGAATTTATTGAAAGAAACAATTCATTCTTAGCAATCAGTAACAAAAACTCTGCATTTAAGTGGCAGTTTTAAGAAGAATATAGTTTAAAATTAAGGACTTCCTTTGCAAATAGTGCTAATGGCTTATAAATCCATGCTTATGATGAAACACAGCCCGTATGGAATGCACAAGGGAAGTAAGTGTCAGAAAATAAAGAGGAATTATTAAAACATCACTATTTCAGGGATTGTTCTTAAGTACATATTATGTGGGCCAAGAAGGGGTGAGAAAGATAGATGCAGACATTTCTTTTGTGTATTTTTGAGGAGGCCTTACCAAAACTCAACAATACCAAATACCTGTGGATGGTAGAGAGCATGAAAAATCCATCAAATACTTTAAATATTAGGCATTTCGAATGACTTGACAATAAAATGTACACCATTGTCAGACTGCAAATGATCTGGAAAGCTGAAAGCCTGACACAGATTATTTTCAAATTTTTGGCTAATCAGACTAGAATAGTAGCAGTTTTGTCTAGACACCTGCTGACATCAATGAGTTACTACTGATAACTCCGAGGTCAAATACGTGATGTAGTTAATCTGCCAGTAGGGGGTGGGGCAATGCCTTACATGTTGTGGTCTCTTCCAACAGAAAACAATAGGATCACCTTAGCCAGGGGTTACAGGTCTGGCACGCAGTGGCAGTCTCTGAATCAGAAACAGAGTCCCATATTTTGTGGCAGTCTATGATGGCCCTATGTTGTGTCCAGTATGAAGATGGATCCAGGCAGCAATGGTAGCAATCAATAGTGCAGATTCAATCAACAGCTTGATTCTTATCATTCTTTTCAAAAAATATGAGCATCTACAGGAGAGACACAGACAGTTAAATGAATAGCTGTAGATTCTTTCTATAGTTTACAGCCCAGAAGTGGAGTGTCTTAAGGGCCCCCTGGGAGTAGGTTTCCAAATCTAGGCCACATCAGTAGGCCACTGGCAACAATCCATCCATGAGTCAATAAAAACATAAGATTCCTTGATGAACATGGATGCAAAAATTCTCACCCAAATACTAGCCAATAGGATCCAACAGTACATTAAAAGGATTATTCACCATGACCAAGTGGGATTTATCCCTGGGCTGCAAGTTTGGTTCAATATCCACAAATCAATCAATGTGATACAATACATTAACAAAAGAAAGAACAAGAATCATATGATCCTCTCAATAGATGCAGAAAAAGCATTTGACAAAGTACAGCCTTTTTTCTTGATCAAAACTCTTCAGAGTATAGGGATAGAGGGTACATACCTCAATATCATAAAAGCCATCTATGAAAAACCCACAGCGAATATCATTCTCAATGGGGAAAAACTGAGAGCTTTCCCCCTAAGGTCAGGAACATGGCAGGGATGTCCACTATCACCACTGCTATTCAACATAGTATTAGAAGTCCTAGCCACAGCAATCAGACAACAACAACAAAAAAATAAAAGGCATCCAAATCGGCAAAGAAGTCAAACTCTCACTATCAGCATGGTACAGCTGGCTGGGTGGCTTCCAACAAGCACTTAAAGTATGTTGATTTGCAGGTTAACCCACCAAGTAGAACGCCCAATACTTTCTCCAAACCAGTAAGGTGTTGGACCTCCTTGTTGGATGTGGAAATAGAGATGAAGAGACAGCAGTGTTTTTTGACTTCTGGAGAAATTAATATTGTGAACCAATCCATGTTGCCCCAAGAAACTTTAGTTGGAGAGCAAATTTTTGAATTTTGTGGGGGTTTACCAGCACCCCTTTCAGTCCCCCAATCCTGGCAGAGATATGATAACACTGCAGCCAGGCCTGTTGAGGCCAAGGCTTCTGGCTTTCCAACCAAGAGAGTATCATCTATATAGTGAATGCTTGCTTTCGATGTTGGTGGGTAAAGACATTCCCTATAAATCCCGATTTACACCCCATCCCCATACACACACACATATACACACTAGTGGCAAATGCCAGGGATTTTGCCCCTCTCGAACAGCTCGACATTGGTCTCTTCTGATCAAGAGAACCCGTCTGGTGCTGATGGAATGGAGAAGTACCAGCATAGAATACATCAATTCCTACTATACATTCATACATAGAAGCAACAAGAGCAGAATATTGAATTGGCCCTGAAGTCACCACCTATAAGATCTTGTTAACATTGCTTTCCCACTGTGAATCCTGACAACTCCATCAGCTGAAACTAGGGTATACTCTTTCCCCATAAGATTTGGTGTCACGATGACATGGGTGACTATCAAACAGAACCATATTAGATATGATTTAATAGGCAATAATTTATAAGCAAAAAGAATATTCTATTTGGTTTCTGTGTTAGAGAATTCCATGAAACTTTTTGTTTGTGGGGAGGGAAGGATATTTGTTAATGTGTCTATCAAACTAAAGCCACTGGTTTTATTTTTTTAATTTTTAAAAGATTTATTTATTTATTTGAGAGAGAGAGAGAGAGGAGTGCAAGTAGGGGGAGGAACAGAGGAGGAGAGAAAGAGAGAGAATCTCAAGAAGACTCCCCACCGAGCACAGAGCCCGATAGAGGGATTGATCTCACAACCCTGAGATCATGACCTGAGCTGAAATCAAGAGTCGGAGACTTAACAACTGAGCCACCCAGGTGCCCCTAAAGCCACTGATTTTAATTTGGACTTTGATTGAATTTTTGAATATTCAAACTTTTTTATACATGCAGGAATCCATAATTTGTAGGTGTTTGCTGTGGTTATGCATAGATATGTGTTAAGACAACACCCAGAAGTTATAAAAAATATATATTTAGGCATATTTGACTCTGAATGAACAAGAAACATTTGAATGTAAGACATATCTGAAACTGGACTCCTAACGTCTTACTTCTCCAAACCTCCTCCTTCCCCACTCTCCCTCATTTTGGTTGATGGCCACAGTATTGTTCATTTGCTCAGAGCAAATGAACAGCTCCAAAGTCTGGCTTTTGACCATTTTCACTCCCTACCTGCTGCAAACCATCATCACCTGAGGTCTGCATTACTTCAATAGCAACTTCCAGTATCTTCTACATCTCCCCTTATCCCATTCCAGTTCTTTCTCATCCAGTACCTACAATTATCCTTTTAAAACACAACTCAGATCCCATCATTCCTCTGATGAAAACCTTGCAATGGCTTCCCAATTCTCTCAATATGAAAACCATAATCCTCACAGTGCCCGCACCTGCCCCTATGCCCATTATTTCTCCAACTCATCCCACACTACTCTCAAACTTGGGTCACTCCGCACCAATCACACTAGTCTCCTTGCTGTTGTTCCTCCAACATAGCAGCCTTAACACTGCTGTTTCTCATTTCTGGAATTGGTATTCCCCTGCTATCCACAGGGCTTATTCCCTTTAATCCTTTATGACTGCTTACTGTCACCTTCTCATTTTCTCAAACCCATAGCATACCTCCAGATATTTAAACCACAACTGTGGGCTTGTTGGTCTAGCCCTATGGATTGTTAGTTCATCAGGAAAGGGGGCCTTGCTTTATTTTTGTGTATCCTCACTATTCTCTATAGGAATTCATTACATAAGCAAGCTTCTGTCTCTTGATAATATGCTTTCGTTTCTCCAGCCCCAAACTGAGGTCCCCTTTTACTTATTTCTATATGAGGAAAAAGGGGCCTAAATGATGGTGTAACTGCATGATTATCTACACAGTTTCTATGTACATGATACCTCTTCTATAGACATTTCAAGTATCTGGGTTCAAATGTGCTCATTCCTTTCCCATGGCCTACAAAGTCCTCTTGCTTCTTCCAGAGTGAAGGTCTGTCCTTAAGGAGGATATCCTTGGAAAAGAGGAATGAATGTTTTCACAGTTGTCTTAAATGGGATCCAGGATTTGGACTAAGCCTTTTTCATAAACACAAAGAATCACTTCACATACCAACTTGTACTGGTTTGATGCCTGCACATCATGGCACACTGGTCTCAGATTTTCCAGACAACATCCAGGGGTAAATGGGCAGGTTTCTCTCAATGAGGTGCATGGCTGTTTCCACAGTGACCAGCACACCAATTGGACCTGTTCCAGCACTGCAATGAACTAAGATGGGTTCACCATCCACTCTCACCAACCTCACATAATTTACACATTCCAGAAAGTCTGAGGAGCCACTGGGAACACTGAGATCAGGCCATGTGACATACTAGAGATACCACTACAACAGGTTTAATGAAACAGTTTCATTTTCTCACATGTTCTCGATAAATGTTCTTTAAAATCTTGGAGCTGCAGATTTAGTTTATTTAATTTACTTAAATGTCCGCCATATAACCTAATTGGAAAGGCTAATCTTTACTGTCAGATTCATTAGCCCAGTATGATTGACTTTCTTCTGGAAAATGTCTAACTTGTTATTTCTATTGAGATAAGCATATACATTTTCATGACAGTGATCCATGTCTGATACCTAATTCTAAGATAGATAAGGCAGAGAGTCTTGCCAGGAGTTTGTTATCTAGACTAAATGAGTCAGGCTCCCTGCTCAATAGGGAGTCTGCTTCTCCCTCTCCCTCTGCCCCTCCCCACCACTCATGCTCTCTCGCTCTCAAATAAATAGATAAAATCTTAAAAAAAAAAGAGGTATACCTCAGCTTCTTGAGAAATGCAAATTAACGTTAGTTCTGGACAGTTAACTATGTAACACCTTGCAATCAGAAGACTTTTTTTTGTTGTTAAACAAATTCTGCATCAGGAATTATGTCTAGTTTGTGAAAAAAATATTCACGTCCCTAACTTCTCAGTATTCTACCTTTCATGAAATCATCTTTTAAAAACAACCCATTGTCACATCAATGATAGCTTTGAGATTTTTGGTAAACTCATAATTTACATTATATTGAAGTTATTAAAATAACATTATATCCAAAAATATTATTTTCAATTAAAAGAATAATTCTTGCTCTGCTTTGTATTCCATGTATCTGATCTATTTAAGTCTACTATTGTTATGTGGGTTAACTAATTAGCCAAACCTCTAGTTGGCTGTCAGGAAAAGTGATGTTTTAATATACTGTGGCCTTTGGAAGGGGATTAATTTCATGAATTTAGTAAGAGATCATATCTAGGAATCCAGTCAGTAGGGACTAAGCATCTTCATTTTTTTCAAGTGGGTATTTGTTTGCTAAATCTGGCAACTAAGTCTTAGGATAAAAATGTGCTAAAACTAAATCAGCTACCCAGATCAGTAAAAGGACAATTTCCTTATTTAAATAGCTTCCCTGAAGGCAGGCTTCATGTAGATTTCCAGGCTACATTAATAGCACTTCTCTGGTTAAAAAGGTCACTAGGCCAAGATTTTATTTTGTGTGTTTTTTTGTTTTGTTTTTCAGTTTATGAGATATAATTTGTATATAATATCATATAAGTTTAAGGTGTGTAACATAATGATATGATGTATGTATATATTATGAAGTGATTACCATAATAAGTTTAGTCAACATCAATTACTTCAAATAGTTACAATTTTTTTTCTTATAATGAGAAATTTTCAGATCTACTCTTAGCAACTTTCAAATATACAGTATTGTTAACTATAATTATTATACTATGCATTACATCCCCAGAATTTATCTTATAACTGAAAGTTTATACCTTTGACCACTTTTACCCATTACCCCACCCACTGCACCCCACATCTGGCAATTGCAAATCTGATCTCTGTTTCTATGAGTCTGTTGTGTGTGTGTGCTTTAGATTTCACATATAAGTCAGAGCATATGGTATTTGTCTTACACTGTTTACTTATTTCACTTAGCATAACACCCTCAAGGGCACTCATGTTATCTCAGTTGGCAGGATTTTCTTGTTTTTTTTTAATTTTTTATTGTTATGTTAATCACCCTACAGTACATCATTAGTTTTTGATGTAGTGTTCCATGATTCATTGTTTGTTCATAACACCCAGTGCTCCATGCAGAATGTGCCCTCTTTAATACCCATCACCAGGCTAACCCATCCCCCCACCCTCCTCCCCTCTAGAACCCTCAGTTTGTTTTTCAGAGTCCAAGGATTTTCTTGTTTTTAACAGCTAAACAGTATTACATGACAGATATATACCACATTTTATTTATTCACTCATCCATCAATGGACGCTTAGTTTGTTTTATGTCTTTGTTATTGTAAATAACGTTGAAATGAACATACAGCAGATATCTCTTTAGGATAGTGATTTCATTTCCTTTATATATACCCAGAAATAGAATCACTAGATGATATGGTAGTTCTATTAAATTTTTTGAAGAACCTCCATACTGTTTTCCATAGTGGCTCTACCAATTTACACTACCAACAATAATGCACAAGGGTCCCTTTTCTCCACATTCTCATCAGCATTTGTTATCTCTCATCTTTTTTTATTACAGTCATTCTAATACGTGTGAGGTGATATCTGATGGTTTTGATTTGCACTTCCTTAAAAATTAGTAATGTTGAGCACTTTTTCCTTTGCCTCTTGACCATTTGAATATTTAGAGGGGAAAACGTTTATTCAAGTCCTTTGTCCATTATTTAATTGGATTATTTGGGGTTTTTTGCTATTAAGTTCTACGAGTTCCTTGTATATTTTAGATATTAACCCCTTATGAGATATGGTTTATAAATATTTTCTCCCATTCAGTAGGTTGCTTTTTCATTTTGTTGATCATTTCTTTTGCTGTGCAGAAGTTTTTTGATTTGATGTAATCCCATTTGTTTACTTTTGCTTTTGTTGCTTCTGCTTTGTTGCCATGTCCAAACAATCTTTGCCAAGACCCATGTAAAGATTATTTCCTATGTTTACTTCTAGGAGTTTTATGGTTACAGGCCTTACATTTAAATCTTTAATCCATTTCAAGTTAAATTTTGTGAGTAGTTAAGAGAGAGGTCTATTTTCATCCATTTGCATGTGAATATCCAATTTTCCAAACACTATTGAAGAGACTGGCATTTCTCCATTGAGTATTCTTGGCTTCCTTATCAAATATTAGTTGGCCTTATATGCAAGGGTGTATTTCTTGGTCCTCAGTTCTGTTCCATTGGTCTATGTGTCTGTATTTATGCCAGAACCATACTGATTCAATTCAGTTTTCTAATATAGCTTCAAATCAGGAAGTATCGCTTTCGGTAGTGTGGACATTTTAGCAATATTAATTTTTCAATCCATGAACATGAGATAATCCTTCTATTTATTTGTACCTTTTTCAATTTCTTTCATCAATGTTTTATGGTTTTCAGAGTAGAGAGCTTTCACCACCTTGGGTAAATTTATTCCTAAGTACTTTAAGTATCTTATTGTTTTTGATGCTACTGTATATGGGATTGTTTTCTTTATTTCTTTGTCAGATTATTTGTTGTTACTGTATAGAAATGCTGCAATTTTTAGGTATTAATTTGGTATCCTGCAACTTTTCTGAATTCATTGGTTAGATCTAACAGATTTTTGGTGGAGTTTTTAGGATTTTGTATATATAAAATCTTGTCATCTGCAAATAGAGATAATTTTACTTCTTCCTTTCCAATTCTAATGTCTTTTATATCTTTTTCTTGTCTGGCTACTCTGTCAAGGACTTTCAGTACTCTGTTGAATGAAAGTGGTGAGAGTGGGTAGCTTGTCTTATTCCTAATCTTAAAGGAAAAGTTTTCAACCTTCCACCATGAAGTACAATGTTAGCTGTGGTCTTATTATATATAGCCTTATTATGTTGGGGTACGTGCCTTCATTACCTAATTTTTTAAGAGTTTTTATCGTGAACGGATGTTTATTTCACCAAATGTTTTTTCTGCATCTATTGATATGATCATATGATTTTTTTCTTTCATTCTATTAATGTGATGATCAGAGTGTAACAATTACTCTTACCTTTTAATGCAGTCCTTCTTGGTCTTTGTAGTCCAAAAGGGTACTTTACCCTCACTGTTGTGTTCTAGGATTTTCCCTATGGTGTCTTGTCTATGGATAGTTGCTGGTTGGTCTTCTTTGAAGGGGATGGAAGTCAGGAATGGCTTTTATTGTCATCTTGATGACATCACTCCCCCAGTATTTTAAAAGTATCCAAAATTAGTAATGTTTCTTTGTCACCTAACAGAAGAAAGTGTAAATATTCTCTAGAACAACTCATTTCATCCCAGGCTTATTAAATTCCCATAAATAAATTAGTAAGGCAGATAAGAAATTCAGTGCCAGAAACAAACATACTGAAAAATTAAGCACACAAGTAACAAGTCATTTTGGAAAGAAGCAGCAGGAACAAAATGACAGCTGAAGGTTTTAAATCATTACTGCAATTATCAAACACATTGTATAAATTTATATGTATATTTATATTCTTAATTTTAATTGTATTTACTATGTTTAAAGAAATATAGGGTGAGGGCGCCTGGGTGGCTCAGATGGTTAAGCATCTGCCTTCGGCTCAGGTCATGATCACAGGGTCCTGGGATCGAGTCCCGCATCGGGCTCCCTGCTCCTTGGGAGCCTGCTTCTCCCTCTGCCTCTCTCTCTCTCTCTCTCTCTCTCTGTCTCTCATGAATAAATAAATAAAAAGTTAAAAAAAAAAGAAATATAGGGTGAATTTAGAAATGTGTTTAGAGAACAAGAAACTAAAAATGATCAAATAGGTCTGAAAAGGTACTAAATAGAATTTCTAAAAAATAATAAAATAAAATAAATAAAATATTGGATAGATTTATCATCTACCTTGGCACAGATGAAGAGAAAATTAATGAATTGGAAGACATTTCTGCAACTACTGGTCAAAATATAGCATATAGAGGCAAAAAGAAAAAGATAAATATGAAGCAACCTCACTAGATGTCAAAGGTAGCATTTCAGAGTGAAAAGCAAAAAGAGGAGATGTGGTCTCTGTGAAATTAATAGCGAAGACTTTTTCAATCCACTGATAATGACACACCACCCCACATATTTATGAAGTCTAATTAACATCAAGCAGAATAAAAGAAAAAAAAAGAATTTCACAAAAAAACACATTATAGTAGAAACTGAAGAACACCAAGAACAATGATAAATTTCCAAAAGCAGCACTAAGGAAAAGGCAATTACTGCAAATAAGCAACATATATTCTACCTGCTGTTTCAACAGCAAAAATGGAAATAAGAAGAAAGTGAATGATGCATGTGCTATATCGACAGAAAATGAATCAAGATAAAACTCAATACCCAGGCGGGTTTCCCAAGCATGAGGGAAAAAAATATGTATTTTTCAAACAAAACCT
Organism: Eumetopias jubatus; assembly: GCF_037043125.1. NCBI lineage: Eukaryota > Metazoa > Chordata > Mammalia > Carnivora > Otariidae > Eumetopias > Eumetopias jubatus. Next base: position 47,617,367 of record NW_028274814.1, on the reverse strand, counting down.
GAGAGAAATTGGCATTTTTATTCAATAAAGAAACAGTATTGTTTGAAACTTCATTAGATTGTCCAAATCTGATCTCTTTGGTCTGCTTGATGTTTGTCAGAAGTATGTTAAAATTTCCTTAAATGATTGCATTATGTTTATTTCTCTTTCTGTATACACATATCATTTATCTTTGTTATATTTTGAAGTTATATTAAAAGATTATATTAGGGGTGCCTGGGTGGCTCAGTCGGTTGTGTCCAACTCTTGGTTTCAGCTCAGGTTGTGATCTCAGGGTGGTGAGATCCAGCCCTATATCTGGCTCCATGCTCAGTGGGGAGTCTGCTTGAGATTCTCTCTCTCCCTCTCCCTCTGCCCCTCCCCCTGCTCATACTCTCTGTCTAAAATGAATAAATAAATTGTTAAAAAATATTATATCAAAATTGTGATATATTACTACCAAATTGAAACTTTTATACTAATTATTAAGAAATCTACCTTAAATACTACATTTTGCACAGTGTATTTTGTCAGATTTTAGAAGCTATGATTGCTTTAATTTGTGTGCATCATGCATATTTTCATCTCTTATTTTCAAACACTTCATACTTATCTATTAAATGCGGCTTTTGTAAATAGCATATAACATTTTTTTCTAAAGCCATGTGCTAATTTTTATCTCTTTACTGGAGCATTTAGAGCGTTCACATTTATTGACAATATATTTTCTTTTTTTTTTAAGATTTTATTTATTTGTCAGAGAGAGAGAGAGTGAGCACAAGCAGGGAGAGCGGCAGGCAGAGGGAGAAGCAAACTCCCTGCTGAGCAGGGCGCTGGATGTGGGACTTGATCCCAGGATCCTGGGAACATGTCCTAAGCCAAAGGCAGATGCTTAACTGACTGAGCCACCCAGGCATCCCAGGTATATTTTCTTTTTTACCAATATCATAATTTTGTGCTTTCTCTTTGTCCTACTTATTCTTGGGCTTTCCCCCCTCCTTTCTAGCTTCTTCTGTATTTATTTATTTTTCTCAATCTATGTTTCTTCCCTAATTTTTTTTGAAGTTATATTTTCCATCCTGTCAGCATTTACTCTAGAATTTAATGCATGTGTACTCAAATTATCAGTGTCTGAAATTGATCATTATCTTTACACTCTTCCAAAACAATATAAGGCCCAAGAATGGTCTATGGTCTCCCAAATTATATACTTTTGTTGTGAAGTTTAATTCTATTGATCAAAGGTGAGGGCAGGGGCCCCTGTGGTCACTGTGGTGTGAATATATCAGAGCATACTTTAGCTGAAAATAAAACACTTTATTCCTACCAACGATAAAAATAAATGTTCAACAGTCACACAAAAATGGAAAACCACATAGGTAAACTAAAAATCTACCAAGTTAGTCACTTAAATATTATTACACTACAATCTTAAATTACCAGGTTAGGCAGATATTATTGTATTAGAAACACATGCATAACATTTATTTTCCTACAAAATATAATATAAAATCATGTTATGAAATACTTTGTGACTTTTCACCACTTAATATATTATGGAATATTATCCATATCTGTATTTGAAGAACTCCCTTATTTATATTTAATGACTGTATAAGCTTTACTGAGGGAAGACATTATAATTCATTTAATTATTTAATTTATTGATAGTTAAATTATTCTTTTTACTTTTTTAAACAAAACATTCATTGGTCACTTGAAAAATTAGAAAGTTATGAATAATTATGTTAACAGTACATTGAGGAAACAGGGTTGTATCATTTTCACTTTCTATAGGAGTCATTCTAATATCTTTTCAATTATTTGTAATGAGAATGGATACTTATAACTATAAAAAAGATATTTCCAAAAATCAGTATCTGTTATAATCTTATTCAAATACAGTATATCATTTATTTATGTAAATGTTTTAGTATTTATTGTTTATTCATTCTTTTTTAAAAATATGGCAGAGGAGAAATTAGTATGGTTAAGATAATTTTAAACGTTATTTTTGGGAATAAAAATGTGCTTCATTATGCATAGAAGAATAACAAATTTAATCTATAGGGACTGGATTACATTACCTTTTATTTTCTTAAGTGGAGAAAGTAGTTTACATATAAAGTTAGAGTAAACATCCTGTCTGATGATGCAATATGGAGATCTGTTTTCTGGATTCTGTCTCATTCTTAACACTCTGCTCATCATCTGACCCGGGCAATCTGATCGAAACTATGGAACCAAACACATCGGCACTGTCCCGTCCTTGTCTTGATCTTCATGCTTCGCCAGTGGAATTTCATGAAATAAATACAGGTAAAATCAGATACTGCCGTTATTGCTAAGTAGTCCCTTTATTTAATGAGAAAATAATATTATAAACAACAAAGTTCATAGCCAGATACATTCAAATGAGGAATTAAAAATCTTTTCTCTGTATGAATCAATTTCGGATTTTCCAGTTGAAGATGATTTAAATTTCAGACAATCATCATTTGATAAGTAAATATTTACAATGGGGTTAGATTTAAGATCATTCAGAAAATGTTACTGACTTGGTGGCTGAGTTCTACTTTACTTGTATACTAAAGGAGTACATGCAATATATTGCTAAGGGACTTTACCTACCTAATGAGAATCAGATGATTTTTTTCACGCTCTTTTAATTAAGATTAAATTCAACTAGAGGAAGGGGCAAGATAGGCATTTAAATTAAGTTTTATATTTCTACTCTTGCTTTTGCAACCAGTGTTACTCTTAATGCTACTGCCCATTATATTCTTACAATCACTATTCTACATGGCTACTATTACTACTTCTACAATAATAAGATCATTTGCATGATTTTTTTCCTCATATACCTTTGTACATGATTGCTTCAAACAGTATGCTATCGACTTTATATACATTTAATCTCCACAATATATCTATGAATGGTTATCTTTATTTTATAAAGAAACTAAGAATTAAAAAAGACAAAGAATTGGCATATTTTACAAAGCAGCTACATGATTGAGCAAATTTTAATACTTTCTCATAAGCATAGGATGGGGCAATTTTTTTTCTTTTCTTTCTTTCTTTCTTTCTTTTACATTTTTTTATTTTATTATGTTATGTTAATAACTATATATTACATCATTAGTTTTTCTAGTAACAAACTATAGAAATGATCCCTGAAAGTATAGTCTTCATCATTAGTTTTTGACGTAGTGTTCCATGATTCATTGTTTGTGCATAACACCCAGTGCTCCACGCAGAACGTGCCCTCTTTAATACCCATCACCAGGCTAACCCATCCCCCCATCCCCCTCCCCTCTAGAACCCTCAGTATGTTTCTCAGAGTCCATAGTCTCTCATGGTTCTTCTCCCCCCTCTGACTCCCCCCTTTCATTTTTCCCTTCCTACTATCTTCTTCTTTTTTTAACATAATTTTTGTTTCCAGTTTTAGTATGCTTTTCAATTGTATGTTTGTGTATCAGATATGTATATGCACATACATATATTAATTATATATAAATAGTTGTTATGTGTTCTTCTTATATATTTTCTAGAGTTTTGTGACGAAAGTATAACTTACTCAGAAGTCAGAGCTCATGGCTCTTCAAGTATTGAGAAGAGAAAAACAACTAGCAAGTTGAAGATGAACGGTAAAAAACATTTAAAATTCTAGGTTCCCCTTTTTTGCTTGAATATTTTAATGAACCAATCATAAAAACAAATATTCCTGGACAAACCTCTGAATCGGAGTTCATCTCTCATATCAACACCTTTAAAATGGTCATATTGACATGAAGGGCTGCATTAAAAGCCAATGACAATGTATCACTGATGGCCACATGGCTTAGAATAATGTACCATACCCATAGAATAATAATTTAAAAAAATGTTTCATATATACCTTTCTCAGTTTGATATTTTAGTCTTGCACAGTGTCCCTTTTGTATTATTTCTATTAAAAAAAAGAAGCTTATGAGATATCTCATGATAAATAAACTTTTATCAAAACTGTCACAGAATATCGGTCTGGACCAACAGCTAATGCAGGAATTTTGTTCTTAACCTAGTTCTACTATAAAAACAAAGAAGTCATTTTTTTAAAAATGACTTAAAAATACTCATTTGTAGTCTTTAAAAGAATTCTTTAATAGGGCAACTTGTTAGTCCATAATCCGTTCCTACATAAAAATATTCATATATTCTCTGGCTGTATCCAAACCTGCAAAATAAGTCTGGGAGTTACCCTCTCAGGCTGAGGTATATTTTTCCCACAATTCAGTGCTCTCATAAGCTTAGATTTCAGTCCAATTCAAGTGAGTTGAATGTTCTTGTCCAAAATTCTTTCTAACCCCAACTACAGAATCTTGTTTTCATTGATCATCATAGTAGCTCACTTCCCTCTCTTTGGACAGAGTCTCCATGGTGCCCTGTGGCAATATTATTTGCCTTCCTTTATCTTATTTTTCTGGGACTAGCTGCGATTATGACAGCTAAGGGTAAGTATTTTTTAGAGCTATTTCATTAATTTGTTCTAAATTACTAGAATATAATTTTTAAAGGTCTTTAAATTGATTGCAATATTTTCCTGAAGGTATTTTCTTATATCATATATTTTAATTATATGAGTATTTTATCAAATCAGTGATTTATTGAATTATCAATAGCAAAGGCCCAAGTGATCTTATCAAAGATGTCAGTGAATAGTTGGGTATTTTAATAAAAGTGGAAAATAATAGCAGCATTCTATATTTTGTAATATCATAACGACATTAGATTCACCAATTGTGAGATGTAATAAAAACTGGAAACAGTTATAGAATTTATCTATCGGGGCAGTTAAAAATGAACTATAAGGGCATCAAATCAAGTAATTTGAAAAAGAGAATTTAACAGAGGAAAGAAAAGATGGTGCGTAGGTATTCATCAAAAAAATAAAGCAAAATGATCACAATACTGGACTGAGCCTACACATTGCTCAAACTCAATACTTCATTACATTACAAAAAATATTTAGCTTTTAAAAGAATAAATCTATAACACAGCACTATTAACAGGACAGAAATGTGAAAAATTTCATCAAATATAGAAAGTAAGATAAATACGATTTATAAGTCAGAGAAAAGAGCAATTCAAAACACATAGCAAATAAATTTATTAAAAAAGCATAATTACATCTAAATCAATTATAATCTCAAAGTGAATTGTTTCAGAATAAAGCAAAATATATAATTTTTAATAATAAACACAAAAAACTTGTTTAAATGTATGATTTCCTGCAAAGACACATGATAAAAGCCTCAAGATAATGTAGAAAAATTGATAAAATAACTATATTCTATAGATAAATATATTCTATATTCTGTAGATAAATAATCAGTGATATACCTTCACGTAGATACCTGACTGATAACTTTTATTTTTTTATTTTTTTTAAAGATTCTATTTATTTATTTGATAGAGAGAGACACAGCGAGAGAGGGAACACAAGCAGGGGGAGTGGGAGAGGGAGAAGCAGGCTTCCCGCTGAGCAGGGAGCCCGATGTGGGGCTCCATCCCAGGACCCTGGGATCATGAGCTGAGCCAAAGGCAGATGCTTAATGGACTGAGCCACCCAGGCGTCCCTGACTGATAACTTTTAAAGGATGAATTTGAAAATATCTTAATAACTAATCTGACTTTGAGATAAACTGTTTATAAACTAACAAAAAAAAAAAAAGAAAAGAAAGAAAAGTGCCAACCAGATCAGGAAGAGAAGCATAGCATTATTCCAAATTATCTCCATACACAGGAAAATATTTTAGGACAACACCCTTGACAAACGTAGAAGCAAAAATCCTACATACAAGAGCTAACATAATCCACTATTATACTGAAAGGATATTATGTGATAACCAAATTCTGGTTAAAATCATGGATGGGCTTGTATATTTATCGAGAAATTTGTCATATTGAGGAGAAAAAGAAATACCTCCAAGTAGAAGGAAATATATTTAATTTGATTTGTAAGAATCAAATATCTTTCATAGTAAAAATTTAGACTCATTTTCAATAGAATAAGGAAGACAAGGATGACTGATAGAACTACTATCCTTCAACATTTCTTTGGATGTCCTGGCAAAAGAAAAGCAAACATACAGAAGAAACTATTTAGATATAATATAAATATTACAAATTAAATACTGAAATTATCTGCAGATGATGTGCATTCTTACCCATATATTACAAGGAAATCTATTGAAAAAAATCAGAATAAAAGAACACTTCAATAAGGAAGCTAGATACAAAGTTAATGTAGTGTTACTATATACAAACAAGAACTAAGGTCCAATATCTAGGTCCTCATTTTAAGTCTCTTACTAACATTTCTTCTGAGATATCTTTAAAAACAACTAGCATACTATATTTCCAAACAGACTATCTTCCCAACCTGGATCCTTACCAACATCAAGGGAAAAATCAGATGCTTTAATACTATTGTCTTTCTTGGTGGTTGATGTTTAGTGAAATGAACCTAGGAGTCATCTCTGTTTCTAACTGCTACTAATTATCTCAACTTAGTGAATTAATACACTTCTTTACATTTGCATCACTATCCATCTAATCCAAGACAATCTCCTTCTTCCTCACCCGCTCTCTCCCTCTCCTTCCCTTTCTCTCTTTCTCCCTTCCTCTCTCTTCCTACTCTACAAGCCGCCAAGGGATCTAACTACATTCACTCATGACTTATAATCAATTTCCAGAGTAACCTCCTCAAAAATATAAATTTTATAAACTCACCATACTTTTACTGTTAGCTTCTTAATACTCTAAATTCAATATAATCTAAAAATCCTTAACATGGTTTATAAAGTTCTTTCTTACTCGGTCTATGGATCTCTACCCCAGCTAGTACCACATACTTTCTCACTCTTTAGGCTCCAGCCACAGTTGCCGTCTTTTAGTTCATTAAATGACTCATGATTAAAGTTACCATTGTAAAGACAAGGATAATTTTAAAAAAAGAGACAAAGATAATTTTAAGAATGCGTTAGATGCTGTTAATAATTACTCTGGGACGACAAGGATGAATCAGGACTTCTCTGGGCAGATTGACATGAATTGTAACTTGATCCATGATCTCTCTGGCTACTGAGCATATGGATAAACTATTCCTTTTACCCTATGTACCCTTACTTATACAGTTATTTGGAGTAACTAAATCCTAGAGTAATCAATTGTCCCAGAAAATAAATTTTCCTTTATAATTTTATAATTAAGCCAGCTTCCTCTATTACAGTATCTTATGTACCACCATTTGTAGCATCTTTCACAGTCTTACCTGTATATCTGTGTGGTTATTTATTCAATGTCTGTCTTTCCCACTAGATTGGTAGCTTCTTTAGAACACAGCTCATGTCTGTATTTGCTCTACATTTTATCCTTTGCTTTCAAATATTATGGTAACCCATTATAGGTACTCAGTGAACATTTTTTATTAAATAAATTCATATACGTAATAATGTATATGAGATTATAATACTTTGTTAAAAGGCATAAAGAAGGGCATTAATGAATTAAATATATATTAAATGCTCCTTGGTAGGAAGATTAGTAGTGTGAAGATGATAATACTCTTCCAAATTCATCTAAGATTTATGTGATTCCAAGGCAAGTATATTTTCATGATAAATAAATTAATTAAAATTATACAAAGAAGTAAAAATGTATGAGATTAACACAATACAGATTGAAATATATAGACAAGAGAGGTACAGATCTAGTCTTGTCGGGTATCAAAATAGTCTATAAAGTTATTAAGCTATAAGTAACATTATAGTACTGGTATAAAATAAATGCATGCATGCTCATACCTATGGCATATATATATTTAGTATATAATACAGTAAGCTTTTCAAAATGACAGATATTTAACAATAGGTTTGGGTTAATACTTTGACAGTAAACACTCTCATACACATTTTTTTCTCATACACATTTGATGTATGAAATTATCAAGCTTATTTACAAAAAATAAGGATGAAGTATACATGCATACAAATACATACACATATATAAAGAAAAGAAATCATATATATAATTATCTGTTAATACGGAAATAATTATTAATATGAAAGTAAGCAATAGTCTGTTAATATGGAAGATGGAAATATTAAAGAGTATTTAGACATGTAAACAATTAGAATGGTATATATAAAGCTATTTACAGAATTGTCTTTGCTGAAGTAAGTGGTATTGTAGGGACTATGAAAGGGACTCTTCTCTACTCCTCACAGTGTATACATTTACTCACTTTTTTTGTAAAATAAATAAATTCATGTATTACTTGTGTAAAAGAGAAAATAATTTAAAAAGAAAAATATTATATTCTAGAAATGAAGAAATTGTATTTGGGTATGACAGACATAGGGTAGTAAATATCAAAAAAAAAGTATAACTAGGATTCTGATGGGTACTCATCTAAGATATTGTGCTTTTAAAGCCTGTTTTAAAATAATCACTAAGTATAGAAGACTATTTTATTGTGAGGACCAAGCTGTGCTTAGAAGCAATTGCACATACTATTTTGATCAACATATCTTGGAAAAGTCATGAAGACACCAATATAATTTAGGTATGGAATACTAACTTGTGAATGAAATAAATAAAATAAATTGGTGAAATATCCTAATAAACACAGCTTTTTCTTCTGTTTCACTATTAGTAAACTTTGTCTTAATAAGCAGGAGAGAAGAGAGAAGCAGTTGAACCAGCAGAAGTATTTCCCTGTGTCAAGTACCTAATCTTATCTGTGAATTACCAATCAGAAGGAAGATCTTCCTGGATACTTAGGTTTTAGTATGTAAATGAACCAGGAATGAATAAACATATGGCAGAAATGGAGGGGCAACTTTGTAAACAAACAAGAATGTTCTTGGTCCAAAATTTAATTAAGCATGGCTTGCTTATTCAATTGATAAGATTTAACTTAATTATTTGGCTTCTCATTTTAAACAAGAAAGAAAAGTTGTAGGTCTGTATTCAACTAACATCCCATCAGTGACTAGAAGCATCCTTCACAGGAGAAAATGTTTAAAATATGTAATAATCCAGTTTAGGAAACAAATATGAAAGATGCAAGTTTGAGGGAATGGAAAGTTGATGATAATACTATCTTCTTTATCCATTGAATTGGCATAGCAAAAATACTCAACTTTAATACTCTAAGTGGTCTGTTGAGGGAATGACCCAGCAATATTTATTACATTGATTCCCATGTGTCCAGAAACGCATTTGGGACTCAAGCTGGAGTAATATGGTCCAGAGAACTTAAAATCATGGTGATAAGCGTCTGCGCTTGACTAAGTTGAAGCCCCATGTCCAGCAAGTTTCGTGTTCTTCTAATTGGACTGAAATCAAATCTTGGTAAAGGAAGCATGCAGGAAGATTATCTTTATAATTTGTGTGAAGTCTCCAAAATCTGTTAGAAGTAACCATGAGCCATTCAGACTAAAATAAATTTAAGCTAGGAACATTCCACTCACTCTCATTTTCATTATTATTAATTTTTTTTATTTTATTTTTTAATTTAATTTTATTATGTTATGTTAGTCATCATACATTATATCATTAGTTTTTGATGTAGTGTTCCATGATTCATTGTTTGCGTATTATTTTTTAAATTCAGGTCATGCCATCTGGAATTCCAGATCCTTCAAAATAAAACAAAGCACATCAATGTGAAATGATGTGGGTTAAAGTTTTCCTATTTGAAGATAGCTCGAAATGGAGCTGTGAAGAAAAATGATACAATTTTGTAAACTTTTCCTTTTAGTTTGAATTTTAGCATATAAACAATTGATAGTCTGCAGATGGTTGATAGAGTAGCATAACTCAAGCTGTGCACTGGAAGTGTTAATTCTAGAGGCATTTTGAAGAAAATAGTGATAAGAAAGCGCTAGAGGTAAAGATAGAAACAGTGTAGAATATTATAATAGCTCAATACAAAAATAATGAAAATCTGAATAGGAAAAAGATCATGGTACTGTGAAGAAGGGAACAGATATATGAAGCAATGTGATAGAATAAATAGTGATAGAATAAATAGTACTTTGTGCTTGATTGGATGTGTGCTATGTCTAAGATGTTTGCTTCAAATATAACTTAGGTCATTATGTCTTGACTGTCCAGGTTTACTAACTGCTTAGAATGGCATCAATCAGATGTAGAAAATTACAATTATCAAAGCACCAGTAATTAACTCATAAGTATGTGCCATAAGGAAAAGTTCATATTTTAGATCAGTTACTTGCTGATATTTTACAATTTATTCCTCAGTTAATAATAAAAAAAATGAATGGCTAAGTTATATTGAAGAAATGTTAGATTTCTATTTTATTTGCAACACTGTTTGAAAATGATAACAGTCTTAAAATGTATTTTCCTTTGCAAATTTTATGAATTTCAGTTCATTGTCTAGAAGGGGTTCTGATGACACATGAAACCGCTAAGCAAAATGACACTACATATTGCAAAATAATATAGCAAAGCAGAGGTATGTATTGAATTGCAATGGGAATCTTGGCACCAAATATAAACTGTTTAAATCTAGATGTATATATGCAATTAATAAATATAACATCAAAGTTAGATAACTATGGCACAGGTATCAGAAAAAAGTTTCATGTAACTCTTGAAATTAGGGAGCATAATTAAAAATAATAATACAAAAATCATAATACATTGAGCAAACATGATGACAAAGTTATCTTCATGCATGTACTTTTTGTTTGTCAAGGTAACTGGTCTTTTCTGAAGAAAATTGATATTTTATTTCCACTGAAAAATAAAATCTTGGCAACAAGGAAATTGTTCTGAAGTACTGAGCTCCAGTCTTATCAAGACAAATGGCAAGGAAGAATTGGAAGTGTATGACATGATATTCATTACCATATTTTCTTTTTTTTTTTTTTTGGTCTTGGTACTGGTTTAATGGATATGAAACAATAAGCACAGTCAACAAAAACAAAAATATATAAGTAGAACAACACTGAAGAACAAAACATTCTGTGCAGCCCATAATCAATTCATTACCATATTTTCTTATAGAGAAGATAATTATAAACTTTTTAATATCTTGTGTGATTTCAAGATTCTCAACTCAATATATTATAAGCAGAGATCTCAATCAAACTGAAAATATTAAAAAATGGACTTAAAATGTTTATGTGATTTTAAAATTATTAACATATTTGCATATAGAAGTATATACTAATATATAAAAATTTCATACCTTAGTAAATAAATGGGGAGGAGTAGAAATCACATAAGACGTACAAACTAAAGGGAATCTGGTCACAATTGGCACCTTAAAATAGCTAATGTTTATTGATTGTTTCTAATATTCCTAGTAATACTTGAGTGATTACATATATTAAAGCATGTACTGCCCCAATAATCTTATGAGACAATACTGTCATTACTGTTGTCATATTAATAAACTGAGGTCCAGAGAGGATTATGTAGCTAGCAAGAATTAGAAACAAGATTTAAGCCATGATAGTCTTACTCTAGAGATCATTAGCATAATCATTATGCTATGCTAACCCCAGAACAATAGATCATATTAAACCAAGTTGTAAGAATATTGCTTTTGTTGGAAATAGTCAGATATGCTTATGCAAGCAGATTTATATTTTTCTCCCCTGGATGTATCTTTCAGAAAGGGACAAATAAAAAGAACTTTCAAGGATCAAATATCATGATAGCTGTTCGTGAGGAGTGACATGTTTATATTAATTATTCTTTGGAATATGAAAAAAAAGATTAATAGAAGGGATTTTTTCCCCTAATAGACTCTAACAAGCCTAAAAAATATAAATCTCCCTTATTTTTAATTCTCCTCCAATATGTGACTCTTGCATTTATATTGTTGCTCTTTTGCACTGTATTCAACTTGTTACTGCCTTTAATAAAGACTTCAATCTACATCTGCGATGGTAAATTTGTGGCATATATGTTGACGATTTCTACATGATGCTCTGGGGAAGGCTCGTTCATAATTAGAACACTCTTCCTTCCTGAGGTTGAACTCCACTTTGAGTAATCTTCAACAAAGCACAGCTAAAAGTTTTCCCCAGTGGTGATGCTCTCATCTCATCCACACACTATGCTTTAAACTAAACTTGTATATACAGATCATCAGTGAACTCTTTCAGGAAAAGCATATAAAAATGTATATAATGAGTTTGCTAAGGTAATGTCTCCTAAACCTCAAAATTCACTTTTGTAAATCAGTTTACCTATAAACTAGAGTGAAAGAGATAATGTCTGTGAATATTCCAGAACTGACAGAACACATCAAATTACATATTGACAAAGCCTATCAACCCCAGGAAGGTGAACAAAGTGAAAACAAATTTATGTGTATCTTGTAAATTGCTGAAAACCAAAGAGAGGAGAAGGTTGAAAGGCAGTCAGAGAAAAATAGAATTTACTTTTAAATGAGCAATTGGTAGCTAACTCTTAAAGGCAAAGATGGCACCTGGGTGGCTCAGTTGGTTAAGCATCTACTTTCAGCTCAGATCATGATCCCAGGGTCCCGGATTGAGTCCCATGTCAGGCTCCCTTCTCTTTGGGGAGTCTGCTTCTCCCTCTCCCTCTGCCCCTCCTCCCCACTCATTCTCTCTCTCTCTCTCTTTCTCTTAAATAAATAATTTTTTTAAAAAATAAATAATAAATAAATAAAAAGACAAAAAAAAAAAACCACATGAAAGCCACATACTTACTGAAAGAAAAGTGCCATGCTAAAATTCTATTCCCAGAGGAAATATTCTAAATATATAAGAATCGTATGGGTACATGATCATATTTCATAGAAGAAATAAAGGTAATTAAAGATAGAGAAAAAAGAATTTACTACTTTGGGTCTGCACTAAGGATATAAACTATAGTGGGTTCTTTAGGTGTAAGAAAATTATTCCAAATGGAACATTGAAGGGACAATGAAATAGGTAAATGTGGGTATAAGTTGAAACAGTGACCATATAAAACCATAATATTAATGTCTATGGTTTAAAATTGTGTAAAATCAAAGTACATTTATAAGTGGGGGTGCCTGGCTGGCTCAGTCGGCTAAGCATCCGACTCTTGATTTTGGCTCAGGTCATGATCTCAGGGTCATGAGATTGAGCCCTGCATCAGGGTCCATGCTGAGTGTGGAGCCTGCTTGAAATTCTGTCTCTCTCTCTCTATCCCTCTGCCCCTCCCCCCACTCGTGTGCTCTCTTTCTCTCTCAAATAAATAAATAAAAGGTTTGTTTTTTTTAAAGTACACTATAAGTGTAGCAATTAAACCAAAAGGGGGATAAGTGGAGTTTAAAGGACCTAAATTTATCACAATGTCTAAGAAGAGGTAAAACAACTATTTATATTGGACATTAATAAGTCAAGGACACATGTTGGGATTTTCAGGATAAACACTAAAATAATAACAAAATTTTATAAAACTATGAATATAGTGAAGGAATATATCTCAATTAATGGAACAATAATTTATTGAATAACTTAATTAGTAGAATTATATTCAATGAAGTCAATGAAGGAAAAGATTTCATATCAGAATCGTTTTTAGACAAAGATGCAGGAGTTCAAACAAGAACCTCAGCCTTATCTTTTGGGTCCTTTCTGAGTGTTCAGGGGCCCACAAAGTATTGAGGGTGGATATTGGAGAATGAGAATGACTGATTCTAAGGGCAAAAGTGAAAGCATCCCCAGGTACCTCTGAGTCACAATTTTCCACAGTTCTTACAGAATCACTTACCTCAGCTTTAAAGAGAGACTGGTAACCCACAATATATATTCTCAACCTCTTTTTCTAGAAAAATAGCCATGTAGTTTTGTGAGGAAGCCACATCTTAATAAGCCTCATCTTTTTTTTTAAAGATTTTATTTATTTTTGAGAGAGAGAGAGAGAGAAAATGAGCAAGGGAGAGGGGCAGAGAGAGAGGGAGAAGCAGACTCTCTGCTGAGCAGGGAGCCCGATGTGGGGCTTGATCCCAGGACTCTGGGATCATGACCTGAGTCAAAGAGAAATGCTTAACCAACTGAACCACCTAGGTACCCCTAGAAGCTTCATCTTCACGTTATTCTTGCTCTCCCTTTGTTTTTCAGTCTCAAGTGAAGGCCTACAATAAATTTCAAAGGTCTCTTTTGCAGTATTTCCTCCCCTTGAGACATATCTGTTTCTGTAAAGACTAGTTTGTCTCTACGTGGAACTGGTAGTAATTGATTCTTCCAACTGTTTCAATAGCTGAGATTTGAAACATATGTATTATCTCAATTTCTATTTTCAATAGATCTTCTGCAACAGGATTTTGTAGTCCCCAGACATAATTCGCATTATCATTTTATCACTGACTATCCTATTTAGGCTGAATGTCCCACTATTGTTCCCTCAAAAGAAGACACCCCTCACCCCAAAGTTGCTGAACAGAATTTGCTCCAAAAGGCCATTATCTTGGGAAAGAGTAGTTTATGTCCCATGATGGGAAAAAATTGTCTACTAATTCAATAGGACAAACGCCACAAATGACTCATGAAAGAAGGCACAAGAAAACTAAGGATAACACGTGGTGCCACAGACTTTGATCAGACCAAAGAAAGATGAGCCTGGGCTGAGCATAACTGAACATACTATACATTGCACAACAGGAAAAGACTTCTGATTTCCTTCAGATTCATATGTTTATAGAGGGAATGGGAGTAGCAAGGATCATCTGACCTGAGTTGGATTCACCAAATCATCTAGCAAGTTAACAAGCTTCTCTCTCTACAACCATAAAAATACTTATAATGTAAGGTAGAGAAGCCAAGATTTAAAAAAATATTTTAGTCACAGATAAAAAAATATATATACATCACAAAAAATTGGAGAGAGTTGGAGTGATGTCAACAAAATGGCAGACTAGGAAGTTCCAGGCCCTTGTTTCCCCCATAAAAATATTGAAAATGATTAGACTAGCTAAAATTACTGTATAAGTGCTCTGGGAAACAGTCAAAGACCTGCAGAGTGTCTAACCAAGAAAAAAGCCACATTCAGAACAGCAGGGAATTTTGTGGCATTTTTGTTTGCCATTGTCCCACAGTCTCCCTGATATGGCATGACCTTGGTCTGGTGGGAGTGACAACCCAGATCTCGAGCTCAAAATGTGAACCCCCTGGACTTATTTTTTTCTTTTATCACTTTATCCAGTGACATTAGGAGCAACTGGTCAGCATCATTATAATCATTAGTTTCCCAAAGTGCTTGAAAGTATCATATACAGAGTTACTCAGCTCCTTGATTCTTCTAAGTGGTTGCTTAGAAATATCCAATGCAGATATTTTTCATATCTCTATCACCTGATCATGCCATGGACTATCAATGCTCTCCTTATTATTAACAATACTGTCTAAGCATCTTTAAACTGAATCAGGTTACAGAACCAATTCCAGTAACCCCAAAACCAATTCAGAAAACTCATCTTAAAATCCTGTTCCTCTAGAACCACTCTTGGTACCAAAATCTGTGTTAGTCAGTGTTCTCCAGGAAAACATAACCAATAGGATAGAACCAATAGGATGGGAATTGGCTCATGCAATTATAGAACCTGAGACGTGCAAGCTGGAGAAGTGAGATCCAGCTGAGATCTTGTCATTATCTGCCATCTACAAGCTGGAGACCCAGGAGAGCTAGTGGGTATAGTTCCAGTCCAAGTATGAAGATATACACACCAGAGGAGCCAATAATGTAAATGTCAGCCTAAGGCAAAAGAAGAGTGATGTTCCACCTCAAACAGACAGACATAAGAGGAAGGAATCCTTCCTTCGTCCACTTTTTTATAGGACAGTGCAGAGGGCCAGGTTCCAAGGGCTGTGCTTACTGCTGGTAGATGGGTTTAGATGGGGGTGGGGGAGTTGCTTTAGGCAGGAACAGCGGTTAGGGCAGTGGTTAGGGCAGTGCAGGAAGCTCGTGTTGGGAGGCCTGCTTACAGAAGCAGAAACGGCTGGTTATCTTTTGCTCCCAGTGGGGCTTCTGGTTATCTCTAATAAATTCCCATCTTCTGGGGCCTGCCGGCCTGGGTCTGCTCTGAGTAATTTTCCTCTTCATAACCAGGCTCTCAAGGAGACTGGATGATACCATCCACTATGGAGGGAAATCTACTTTACAGAGCTCACAGATTTAAATGCTAAACTCATACAGAAAGTCACCTTCCCAGACATATGCAGAAATAATGTTTAATCTGGGCACACCATGGTCCAATCAAATTGGCACATAAAATTAACCATCACAAACCCTCAATAAAATACTAGCAAACCAAATTCAGTGGTATATTAAAAAGATTATATACCATTGTCCAAATAAGATTTATTCATGGAAAGCAAGAATGGTTCCACATATGAAAATCAATTAACATGATACATCAAATTAACAGACTAAAGGGAGAAAAAAATCACACAATCATCTCAATTTACACACACAAAAAAGTCATTTGACAAAATTCTACACCTCTTCATGATGAAGAAGTTGACAAACTAGAAATAGAAGGAAATATATGAAAATTCATATATGAAAAGCCCACAGCTAATATGCTCAAAGCTTTTCCTTTAAGACTAAAAACAAGAGAAAGATGCCCACTTCTGTCACTTTTATTTACCATAGTATGAGGAAGTTCTAGCCCAAGCAATTAGGAAGAAAGAAAGAAAAAAGAGAGAGAGAGAGGGAGAAGGTATCAAAAAAAAAAAAGCATTGGAAAAAAAGATGTAATAGACGACAGGAACTTATGTAGAGAAAACCAAAGATCTTCCACCCCTCCCCATGCACACAAAACACACATACAAACTGTAAGAACTAATAAAGAAACTTAGTAAATTGCAAGATACAAATTCAAAACACAAAATTGGGATGTGTTTCTATCTACTAACAATGAATAATCTGAAACAGAAATAAGGAAAAAAATCATATTTACAAATAGAATAAAAAAGAATAAGATACTTAGGAATAAACATAAGCAAGGAGGTAAAGATTTATACATGGAGAATTATAATACATTGCTGAAACCAAGACATAAATAATTGGAAAGTCATCCTGTGTTTATTAATGAGAAAACTTATCACTTAACAACTCACTTGGAATTTGTAGGGATTGTATTGAATCTGTAGCTTACTTTGTGTGAGTTGTTTTTTTGTTTTTTGTAAAAATAGAAAAAGCTATCCTAAAATTCATATGAAATCTCAAGATCCTTTGCCCATTTTTAATTTGGAATATTTTTCTGCTATTGAGTTGTAGGAGTTCTTTATAAATTTTGGATATTAACTCCTTGTCAGATATGTGGTTTGCAAATATTTTAATAAGATTGATAAACCCCTGGCCAGACTTATCAAAAAGAAAAGAGAAATGACCCAAATAAATAAAATCATGAATGAAAGAGGAGAGATCACAACCAACACTGAAGAAATACAAACAGTTATAAGAACATATTATGACAACAATATGCCAACAAACTGGACAATCTGGAAGAAGTGGATGCATTCCCAGAGACATATAAACTACCAAAACTGAACCAGGAAGAAATAGAAAACCTGAACAGACCCATAGCCAGCAAGGAAATTGAAGGAGTAATCAAAAATTTCCCAATAGGGCGCCTGGGTGGCTCAGTTGGTTAGGCGACTGCCTTCGGCTCAGGTCATGATCCTGGAGTCCCAGGATCGAGTCCCACATCAGGCTTCCTGCTCAGCGGGGAGTCTGCTTCTCCCTCTGACCCTCTTCCCTCTCGTGCTTTCTATCTCTCGTTCTCTCTCTCTCTCAAATAAATAAATAAAATCTTTTAAAAAAAAAAATTTCCCAATAAACAAGAGTCCAGGGCTGGATGGCTTCCCAGGGGCATTCTACAAAAGAGTTAAAGAAGAACTAATACTTATTCTGAAGCTGTTGGAAGAAAAACTTCCAAACTCTGTTGTATGAAGCCAGCATTATCTTGATCCCAAAACCAAACAAAGACCCCCACCAAAAAGAATTACAGACCAATCAATATCCCTGATGAACATGGTTGCAAAAATTGTCATCAAAATACTAGCCAATAGGATCCAACAATACATTAAAAGGATTATTCTTCATGACCAAGTGTTATTTATTCCTGGGCTGCAAGGGTGGTTCAACATCTGCAAATCAATCACTGTGATACACTACATAAATAAAAGAAAGGACAAGAACCATATGATACTTTCAATAGATGCAGAAAAAGCATTTGACAAAGTACAGCATCCTTTCTTGATTAAAACTCTTCACAGTATAGGGATAGAGGGAACATACTTCAGTATCATAAAAGTCATATATGAAAAGCCCTCAGCAAATAAAAAAATAATAATTCTATGATCAGGGAATGAATGCATGCATGAATATATAAATGGAACCACGTGAAGGGTAGCATTATGAATTTGCATGACACTTAAAAATCAACTAAGGTCAGTTCAACACCAATGTCTCAGTATTACATAGGAAAGGAAAACTGAATTAAATGGGTTTGTTCAGTGATGTTCATAATCATTCCAAATGATCGAGTAGGGTAATCTAATGAGAACAATGCACACAGAGTATCTAGAATACTGGCAGCACAAAAGTAAATAGGATGACAATACAAAGGCAGATTATTTAACATTCAAATCTAATTTTTAATTGTCCTAATTGAGTGGACAATTCTTTTCCCTTCCTTCTTCAACCTGCTGAATGTGATGTATCCAAAGTCAGTTGTTTCAAGTGCCTGATTCTTTTGTTAGATCTACAAACCTGAATAGGATACATAATCTCAAGATTCATTTCCATCAGGGCGCCTGGGTGGCTCAGTTGGCTAAGTGTCCACTTTTGGCTCAGATCATGATCGAGAGTCCTGGGATCGAGCCCTGCATCGGGCTTCTTGCTCAGCAGAAAGCCTGCCTCTTCCTCTCCCTCTGCCGTTCCCCCTGCTTGTGCTCTCTCTCAAATAAATAAATAAAATCTTTAAAAAAAAAGTTTCATTTCCATCATCTGGGAAATATAAAATTAAACTGAATAGTTTATTAGCAATATATCATAAGGATGATTCAATATATAAACATAAAAAGTATTAAAAGGATTATAATGTATATCATATAAAAATACCATATATTCTTATATATAATATATATTTAAATATATATATGTTGGGGCTCATAGGATAGAGGTGGTGATTACTTATAATTAGTTTGGAGATTAAAGTTTAACTGAATTGTCTGGATTATGATATGACACGCTGTTGAAATTTTTAGAAATGCTACTAAATGGTCATTTGGGATCAATCAACCTATCATTCTTCAGACATTATGCATTAGTTCAATATACTCAGTGAGTTCAATACAGTGTGTCCAACATGTATGGCTGACAAATCACACCGTACAATACAGAATACTTCCAGTTGTAGAGTTGTTGCTGCTTAAAACATTTAATACCTACATAGGTCTCATGAGGATGAGGTGAAGGGAACAGCATTTATTTATTTATTTATTTATTTGACAGAGAGAGATACACAGGGAGAACAGTAAACACAAGCCGGGGGAGTGGGAGAGGGAGAAGCAGGCTCCCTGCTGAGCAGAGATCCGATGCAGGGTTCGATCGCAGGACCCTGAGATCATGATCTGAGCTGAAGGCAGATGCTTAACGACAAGCCACTCAGGGGCCCCAACAGCATTTCTGATTAAAAGAAAAAGAAGCAACTGAAAAAATATAGTAGGAGTCACAGCAGTGCACCTGGCCAAAGAACAGAAGAAGATAAAACTTAAGGAGAAGAAGAGACCCAAAACTGAGGTGCGCAAGCCTGGATGTGGGTGATCATTATCACTTTAATGTCATTGTTTGTGATGTTATGACTCTGGTTAAGAGTGACCACAAGAAACAACACTAAATTCAGAATGACCGCCTTTACCCACTAAGAGAGGAGGATGGAAGAATGAAGAGCCAAACACAGAAAACACCAGCTGGTGTCTGAGAACTGATTGGTTGCATGGGAAAAAAAAGCCCACACACATTGGAATGTTCGATGCAGAATCATTAACATGGTCTTAAATGCCCAAAACTTTCTTCCGGTGTGGATCTTATCTAGCTTTACAGATAACAAGACACCTTACATTATTACTCTAAATACTTATTCTAAGAATATTATCTGATTTTGAAGCCACTTCCTACTGACTTGTTTCAACATATACGGAAGAATAATCAGGGGTTGTTGCTAATGTGAATTAAAGGTGAAGTTTTAAAAGTTAACTGATAAATTAATAGCCAAGCTTTATCTAGGTTAAGTAGGAAAGTTTGGGACAATGCAAAATGAGAGCAGATGCCTCTGACTTTCTCTTCATGTATGTGCAAACTGAGGATAGGATCTTCAATAGGAAACATTTAGATTACGATAAGGGCTTTGGATGATTGTTAATATGTTAAAATATGGGGGCCAAAACAAACCAGCAGGGCTTTTGCCTTTGCTCACCCTTTCTTAGCTCCCAGCACCATTCAGAGGGACCAGAATAAGACCATCTAAAAAAGAAAGCAGAAAGTTATCACGACCTTGGAACTTGACACAGACTCGAGAGAGAGGTTGAGGAGATGGGGATGTTTCCTTCCAGGTTGACAGCCAAATTCACCAATATAGAAATAGACTGAGAATCAGGGTGGAAGTTTAAGCCCTAGGGAATCTGAGCATGATGGACAAAGTCTATACAATAAGCAGTCCTAAAAGTTGGCTTGTACAAAACATGAAGACTGACACCCTCTTCATTTCCAAAGAGATGAGAGCCACAAAGACAGAGCAGTGGCAGCTCCTCTGAGTTCAGATGAAACCACAAAGAAAGTCATTGAATCAAGGAGCTCATTATAACCACCGTGACACAGCCCCACCCCTCTGCCCAGCGGAGTTCAGAGTAAATGGCCTTTCCTGGATGAAAGGCACTGCCACAGCCCTCATGACACCTACTCACCTCGTATATGTGATACATGTGGGAGGAGACTCATTATTTGTTCTTTGTAGAAAATCAAGTGTGAAATGATTTCATCATTTTCTTTTCAAGTCTTTTCAAGGTTGTTCCTTAATAAATAAAAGAAATTTGATTTTTTTTTTTTTTGAGATTTTCTACACTGGTTCCAAGCTCTCTTTTTAACTTTCTTGGAAGTGTTCTGATGTTGTGATTAAGAGTACAACTTTGGTATCAGATAAGGCAAGATACTAATTCCATTTGTGCATTCAAACCTGTATAATCTTGGTCCAGCTGACCTTACGAATTCAGTATTTCCATATTTGTAAAAAGAAGAGAAAAAGAGTACCTTAATCAAAGGGTTCTTCTAGGTATTAAATGAGAAAGCATGAACTATTGTTATTGTCCTTTGTTCAAGTCAATACCTTTTTCTCCTTTTGCATAGTTTTACTACATTTTTTTTCTTTCTGGGAATATTTTATATAGTAAAGGCATCAGGATTTGGCATCAAGAATTGTCCAATGTAAAGAAATGTTAGCAACTCCCACTTCTCCCCCTTTATGCTTAATTTAGGACTTTCTCCAATGGTTGGCTGATGCTAATGTCCCCATACTTGAAGATATGCTTACTTTATAGCAAGGATAATAGGGTATACATTCTCAGTCATTACGCCTTACTATATATGAATTTATACCTGAAAATTAGTGATGCAAATTGAATTCAAAATTAGTATTTTCAAGTATGAAAGTGTTAAAAAGTCTTCTATGGTAACAGAACAATCACAATGTTCTATTAAAGTTCGTGTTTCAAATAAAAGAAATTTGCATCTTCAATAAGAAAATATATTTAAATATCATAATTCATTTCAAACAATAAAACATATACAAAATAAAATCTTAAAATAGTTGATTACTGTCAGTAAAGTAAAGGAAATGTATTTATTGTCATCAGAATTGTTCTAAACACAATATTGTCCTCTGTGATACTAAGAACAAAAATCTTGTGGCATTTCTTAAAAGAGTGCCCTCTACTGTCTGTAAAGATTTTCTTCCTAGCTTTTGGTGCTCATTATTCAGGCTTTATATTAATAATTACTTGATCTGTGAAAATTTTGTCAAAGTTGTCTGTAAAAATTTTAGAGAAAAAAAAAGAGGTTTTATATTCCATTCTTGAATGGTGCTTAAGCAGTCTGTTGACAAAAATATGCAGGACAACCAATGTACATAACTTACTTGAAGAACACTATCACCATCAATGATGAAGGTCAGTTATATGCACACAATTACAAAGACAGAGCATATGTCTTCTGACCTACAGTTATTATAAGACTCCATATATTTTAAGAGGTATCCTGATTTCAGAGGTGTTAAAATGTGAAAAACAACATACCTTAGACTTATTTTTTTTTAATTTTTTTATTGTTATGTTAATCACCATATATTACATCATTAGTTTTTGGTGCAGTGTTCCATGATTCATTGTTTGTTCATAACACCCAGTACTCCATGCAGAACGTGCCCTCCTCAATACCCATCACCAGGCTAACCCATCCCCCTACCCCCCTCCCCTCTAGAACCCTCAGTTTGTTTTTCAGAGTCCATCATCTCTCATGGTTCGTCTCCCCCTCTGACATACTCCCCTTTTCTTCCTCTCCTGTTATCTTCTTCTTTTTCTTTTTTCTTAAAATATGTTGCATTATTTGTTTCAGAAGTACAGATCTGTGATTCAACAGTCTTGCACAATTCACAGCGCTCACCGTAGCACATACCCTCCCCAATATCTATCACCCAGCCACCCCATCCCTCCCACCCCCAACCACTCCAGTAACACTCAGTTTCTTTCCTGAGATTAAGAATTCCTCATATCAGTGAGGTCATGTGATACATGTCTTTCTCTGATTGACTTATTTCACTCAGCATAACACCCTCCAGTTCCATCCACGTCGTTGCAAATGGCAAGATCTCATTCCTTCTGATGGCTGCATAATATTCCATTGTGTATACATACCACATCTTCTTTATCCATTCATCTGTCGATGGGCATCTTGGCTCTTTCCACAGTTTGGCTATGGTGGACATTGCTGCTATAAACATTGGGGTACACGTACCCCTTTGGGTCCCTACATTTGTATCTTTGTGGTAAATACCCAGTAGTGCAATTGCTGGATCGAACGGTAGCTCTAATTTCAACTGTTTGAGGAACCTCCATACTGTTTTCCAGAGGGGTTGCACCAGCTTGCATTCCCACCAACAGTGTAGGAGGGTTCCCCTTTCTCCACATCCCCGCCAACATCTGTCGTTCCCTGACTTGTTAATTTTAGCCATTCTGACGGGTGTGAGGTGGTATCTCATTGAGGTTTTGATTTGGATTTCCCTGATGCCAAGCGATGTTGAGCACTTTTTCATGTGCCTGTTGGCCATTTGGATGTCTTCTTTGGAGAAATGTCTGTTCATGTCTTCTGCCCATTTCTTGATTGGATTATTTGTTCTTTGGGTGTTGAGTTTGATAAGTTCTTTATAGATTTTGGATACTAGCCCTTTATCTGATATGTCATTTGCAAATATTTTCTCCCATTCTGTCGGTTGTCTTTTGGTTTTATGGACTGTTTCTTTTGCTGTTCAGAAGCTTTTTATCTTGATGAAATCCCAATAGTTCATTTTTGCCCTGGCTTCCCGTGCCTTTGGCGATGTTTCTAGGAAGAAGTTGCTGCGGCTAAGGTCGAAAAGGTTGCTACCTGTGTTCTCCTTTAGGATTTGGATGGACTCCTGTCTCACGTTTAGGTCTTTCAACCATTTGGAGTCTATTTTTGTGTGTGGTGTAAGGAAATGGTCCAGTTTCATTCTTCTGCATGTGGCTGTCCAATTTTCCCAACACCATTTGTTGAAGAGACTGTCTTTTTGCCATTGGACATTCTTTCCTGCTTTGTCAAAAATAAGTTGACCATAGAGTTGAGGGTCCATTTCTGGGCTCTCAATTCTGTTCCATTGATCTATGTGTCTGTTTTTGTGCCAGTACCATACTGTCTTGATGATGACAGCTTTGTAATAGAGCTGGAAGTCCGGAATTGTGATGCCGCCAGCTTTGCTTTTCTTTTTCAGTATTCCTCTGGCTATTCTGGGTCTCTTCTGGTTCCATACAAATTTTAGGATTATTTGTTCCATTTCTTTGAAAAAAGTGGATGGTATTTTGATGGGGATTGCATTGAATGTGTAGATTGCTCTAGGTAGCATTGACATCTTCACAATGTTGATTCTCCCAATCCATGAGCATGGAACGTTTTTCCATTTCTTTGTGTCTTCTTCAATTTCTTTCCTGAGTATTTTATAGTTTTCTGAGTACAGATCCTTTGCCTCTTTGGTTAGATTTATTCCTAGGTATCTAATGGTTTTGGGTGCAATTGTAAATGGGATAGACTCCTTGATTTGTCTCTCTTCTGTCTTGTTGTTGGTGTATAGGAATGCCACTGATTTCTGTGCATTGATTTTATATCCTGCTACTTTACTGAATTCCTGTATGAGTTCTAGCAGTTTTGGGGTGGAGTCTTTTGGGTTTTCCACATACAGTATCATATCATCTGCAAAGAGTGAGAGTTTGACTTCCTCTTTGCCGATTTGGATGCCTTTGATTTCTTTTTGTTGTCTGATTGCTGTGGCTAGGACTTCTAATACTATGTTGAATAGCAGTGGTGAGAGTGGACATCCCTGCCGCGTTCCTGACCTTAGGGGAAAAGCTCTCAGCCTTTCCCCATTGAGAATGATATTCGCTGTAGGTTTTTCATAGATGGCTTTTATGATATTGAGGTATGTACCCTCTATCCCTATACTCTGAAGAGTTTTGATCAAGAAAGGATGTTGTACTTTGTCAAATGCTTTTTCTGCATCTATTGAGAGGATCATATGATTCTTGTTCTTTCTTTTGTTAATGTATTGTATCACGTTGATTGATTTGCGGATGTTGAACCAGCCTTGCAGCCCAGGAATAAATCCCACTTGGTCGTGGTGAATAATCCTTTTAATGTACTGTTGGATCCTATTGGCTAGTATTTTGGTGAGAATTTTTGCATCCATGTTCATCAAGGATATTGGTCTGTAATTCTCTTTTTTGATGGGGTCTTTGTCTGGTTTTGGGATCAAGGTAATGCTGGCCTCATAAAATGAGTTTGGAAGTTTCCCTTCCATTTCTATTTTTTGGAACAGTTTCAGGAGAATAGGTATTAATTCTTCTTGAAATGTCTGATAGAATTCCCCTGGGAAGCCATCTGGCCCTGGGCTTTTGTTTCTTGGGAGATTTTTGATGACTGTTTCAATTTCCTTAGTGGTTATAAGTCTGTTCAGGTTTTCTATTTCTTCCTGGTTCAATTTTGGTAGTTGATACATCTCTAGGAATGCACCCATTTCTTCCAGGTTATCTAATTTGCTGGCATAGAGTTGTTCATAATATGTTCTTATAATTGTTTGTATTTCTTTGGTGTTGCTTGTGATCTCTCCTCTTTCATTCATGATTTTGTTGATTTGGGTCATTTCTCTTTTCTTTTTGATCAGTCTGGCCAGGGGTTTATCAATCTTGTTAATTCTTTCAAAGAACCAGCTCCTAGTTTCGTTGATCTGTTCTACTGTTCTTTTGGTTTCTAGTTCATTGATTTCTGCTCTGATCTTTATGATTTCTCTTCTCCTGCTGGGTTTAGGCTTTCTTTGCTGTTCTTTCTCCAGCTCCTTTAGGTGTAGGGTTAGGTTGTGTATTTGAGACCTTTCTTGTTTCTTGAGAAAGGCTTGTATTGCTATATACTTTCCTCTCAGGACTGCCTTTGCTGTATCCCAAAGATTTTGAACAGTTGTGTTTTCATTTTCATTGGTTTCCATGAATTTTTTTAATTCTTCTTTAATTTCTTGGTTGACCCATTCATTCTTTAGTAGGATGCTCTTTAGCCTCCATGTATTTGAGTTCTTTCCGACTTTCCTCTTGTGGTTGAGTTCTAGTTTCAAAGCATTGTGGTCTGAAAAGATGCAGGGAATGATCCCAATCTTTTGGTACCGATTGAGACCTGATTTGTGACCTAGGATGTGATCAATTCTGGAGAATGTTCCATGGGCACTAGAGAAGAATGTGTATTCCGTTGCTTTGGGATGGAATGTTCTGAATATGTCTGTGAAGTCCATTTGGTCCAGTGTGTCATTTAAAGTCTTTATTTCCTTATTGATCTTTTGCTTAGATGATCTGTCCATTTCAGTCAGGGGGGTGTTAAAGTCCCCCACTATTATTGTATTGTTGTCAATGTGTTTCTTTGCTTTTGTTATTAATTGCCTTATATAATTGGCTGCTCCCATGTTCGGGGCATAGATATTTACAATTGTTAGATCTTCTTGTTGGATAGACCCTTTAAGTAGGATATAGTGTCCTTCCTCATCTCTTATTACAGTCTTTGTTTTAAAATCTAGTTTGTCTGATATAAGGATTGCCACCCCAGCTTTCTTTTGGTGTCCATTAGCATGGTAAATGGTTTTCCACCCCCTCACTTTCAATCTGGGGGTGTCTTTGGGTGTAAAATGAGTCTCTTGCAGACAGCATATTGATGGGTCTTGTTTTTTAATCCAATCTGATAGCCTGTGTCTTTTGATTGGGGCATTTAGCCCATTTACATTCAGGGTAACTATTGAAAGGTATGAATTTAGTGCCATTGTATTACCTGTAAGGTGACTGTTAACTGTCTGTTGTCTGTGTTCGTTTCTGCTCTTTGCTGCTTTTAGGTTCTCTCTTTGCTTAGAGGACCCCTCTCAATCTTTCTTGGAGGGCTGGTTTCGTGTTTGCAAATTCCTTTAGTTTTTGTTTGTTCTGGAAGCTTTTTATCTCTCCTTCTATTTTCAATGATAGCCTAGCTGGATATAGTATTCTTGGCTGCATATTTTTCTCGTTTAGTGCTCTGAAGATATCTTGCCAGTCCTTTCTGGCCCGCCAGGTCTCTGTGGATAGGTCTGTTGCCAATCTAATGTTTCCACCATTGTAGGTTACATATCTCTTCTCCCGAGCTGCTTTCAGGATTTTCTCTTTGTCTCTGAGACTCGTAAGTTTTACTATTAGATGTCGGGGTGTTGACCTATTTTTATTGATTTTGAGAGGGGTTCTCTGTGCCTCCTGGATTTTAATGCCTGTTTCCTTCCTCACATTAGGGAAGTTCTCTGCTATAATTTGCTCCAATATACCTTCTGCCCCTCTCTCTCTCTCTTCTTCTTCTGGGATCCCAATTATTCTAATGTTGTTTCATCTTATCGTATCACTTATCTCTCGAATTCTGCCCTCGTGATCCTGTAGTTGTTTCTCTCTCTTTTTCTCAGCCTCTTTATTTTCCATCATTTGGTCTTCTATATTGCTGATTCTCTCTTCTGCCTCATTTATCCTAGCATTTAGTGCCCCCATTTTTGATCGCACCTCATCAATAGCCTTTTTGATTTCGATTTGGTTAGATTTTAGTTCTTTTATTTCTCCAGAAAGGGTTTCTCTAATAACTTCCACGCTTTTTTCAAGCCCAGCTAGTATCTTTAAAGTCATGATTCTGAACTCTAGGTCCGACATCGTACTAATGTCCGTATTGAGTAGGTCCCTGGCTGACGGTACTACCTCTTGTTCTTTTTGCTGAGGTGATTTCTTTCGTCTTGTCATTTTGTCCAGAGGAGAATAGATGAATGAGAGAACAAAAGGCTAACAGGTTTACAACGTCCCCAGCAAATATACTGTATACAAATCAGAAAAGACCTGAAACCAGGGGAAAAGAAAGGGAAAGAAAGAAAAAAGAAAGAGAAAAAGAAAAAAAAAAAGAAAAAAAAGATAAAAACAAAAACAAAACAATTCAAAAAAGGCAGAATATGATCAAATATGATCAGGCTAGTGCATAGATCAGTGCCACACACTAGATTTTGGGCGTATTTTGGTCTGTTACAAAAAAGTGCCTCCTAAAATTTTAAAGGAAGAAAGACATATATGTACAAAATAAGGGTTGATACAATGAAGGGATGGAAGATGACTGTAAAGATGAAAATTATAAAAGATTTTATAAAAGGATTTGGTAAGATAAGTTGTTTGAAAAAAGAAAGAAGATTTAAGGAAAAAAAAAAAAGGAAAAAGGGAGAGAATGTGATCAGGCAGGAGACTAGAACAAAGCCATACACTAGTGGTTTAGGGTATATTTTGATCTGTTAGAAGAAACTGTACCTCAAAATTTTAAAGAGAGAACAACTTATATATATATGCCAAAAACAAGGATAACTACTATGAAGGGATAAAATATGACTCTAAAAATGAAAAAAAAATAAAAAATGTTTTTTTTTAAAAAAAGGGATTTATAAGATGTTGGTTGAAAAAGGGAAAAAGAAAAATAAAAAAAAAGTCAACAAAAATTAACTTAGATGAAATAATGAATCATGGTAAAAAAAAAAAAAAAAAGAAGCCATGAATCTATGTGCAGTATTCCCCTAGCGCTGGAGTTCTCCTATTCTCCTTGATCGATCAACTTGGTCTTGGCTTGCTGGCTGTTTGTGTTGATCTTCTGGGGGAGGGGCCTGTTGCTGTGGTTTCCAAATGTCTTTGCCGGAGGCGGAATTGCCCCGCCCTTGTCGGTCTGGGCTAAGGAAGC
Organism: Eumetopias jubatus; assembly: GCF_037043125.1. Taxonomy (NCBI): domain Eukaryota; kingdom Metazoa; phylum Chordata; class Mammalia; order Carnivora; family Otariidae; genus Eumetopias; species Eumetopias jubatus. The sequence goes on along the minus strand of NW_028274814.1, from coordinate 47,588,774 downwards.
TGCTCCAGTTTGCTCTCAGGAGCTTTTGTTCCCTGCAAGCTCTCGGTACAGCTTTGGAGGCCCAGGGCGAAAATGGCGGCCTCCCAGTCTCCGCCCGGAGGAGCCGAGAACTCGGGGCCCCACTCCTCAGTGCGCCCCCAGAGAAAAGCAGTCACTCCCGTGTCCCCGGTCTCTGGCCGCACTCCGTGCTCACCCGGCCTGTGATCGAGCGTTGCTATCTCTGGCACCCAACCCCGCTCGGAGTCTCCAAACCCAGCAGATCCCTGCAGTGCGTTCCCGCACCGCTCCTCCCCGGGAAGGAAGGGGAGTCTCCCCGGATCTGCTGCTTGTTGGGTCCCTTCTGGAGGAGCAGTGGCCTGACTGGGCCGCAGATCACAGTTTATGGCAACCCCGAGCTGAGAGCCTGCGACTCTGCTCCGTATCTGCAGCCGGCTTCCCCGCCCCGACACCTGGGAGCTCTGCCGCACTCAGGCACCCCCGGTCTCTCTGTGACCCCAAGGGTCCTGAGACCACACTGTCCCGGGAGGATTCCACCCCCCGCTTAGCCACTGCAGCGACGTCCCTCCGCCGAGCCAACTTTTAAAATGTCCGATTTTGTGCTCCGCGGCTCTAGCACTTGCCAGAAGCGGCCGGCGGAGGCCCCTCCCCCGCCGTCTATCCTCCCGAATATCGCCTCGGATTCACTTCTCCGCACGTCCTACCTTCCAGTAAGTGGTCGCTTCTCTGTTCAGAGAGTTGTTGCTACTCTCCTGTTCGATCTCCTGTTGAGTTCGTAGGTGTTCAGAATGGTTTGATCCCTATTCAGCTGAATTCCTGAGACCAGACAAAATCTAGGTCTCCTACTCCTCCGCCATCTTGCTCCGCCCCCCCTTAGACTTATTGAAATAGATTGAGGAGAGGAAAATATGAAAATGAAGCCAAATATAAAAATAAGTATGATAAATTTTAAAGAAGCAAAATACTATGTCAAGTCTAACATGTAAAAATCTATTAAATTATCTAAAAAATTATATAAAAATTGTGTTTTTGATGACAATTGTGAAAAATAGAATAAACTTTTTAGTTTCTGAATTAATTGAGCTATGAAACAGGGCAAAATGAAGTTTGCAAACCTACTCAGATAAGAAGTTTTTTAAAAAATTATATTAGCTGACTAAATGGCATTTCAATAAATTGTTCTGATGACTTAAATGACATTACAAATATTAAAATATCAGTACGATAAGAGCTAAACAAGTTTCAAATTCAACTGCTATTAGCTCAGCAGAAATATGTAGAAAATTATTATGGAAAATATAAACAGCTGATTCTCAATTTAATGGACTCTGGAAGATAGACTTCAGTCATACACATGTGAAATCTAGCTGGGTGAAGGAAAAAAAAGAAAAACTTGCATCAACATTTTCTTTAAAAAATTTGTACATTCTATAAATGATTTGACAAATGACATGCTTCTTCCATATTCCATTTATAACATATAATTGCAGAATAAAGAGGAAGATAAATTTTTAATTTGTCTACTGAATGATATGGCATGCCAATATCCATTTCTGTACCAGTTGATAAGTATTTTAATATGACCCCTTCCATGCTTGCAGGAAGAGTGCACAAGAAAGGTCCAATGAATTCCCAAAATACAGAGAGGCCTTAGTATTGTAGCTACTGTTTGAAATTTGAACATTAAAGAAATAATAGCAGAGGTAACTGGTCTAGTAGTCAACCTGGATAAGTACGTGTAATACCCAAAGTTTGTTTCTATGAGTGAATCAACTATATTTAAAAGGCCAAGGACAGAGTATACAGTATATAGATCATTTCTAATTTTTCTTTTCTGTTTTTCTGTACTTTTATCTGAAATGAGAATGTATTCATATTAAATTCACAAACTGTAATCTTTATTAAAGACCACCAAATATACTTTTTGGATATCCAAAGCCTATAGGGCAAATTCAACTTAGGAGACAGCATGAAAGTCTTTTCTCAACAGGCCACAGACTGTTTCCTACATTAATTTTGAAGCAGTCAGGGAGCAGTTAAAGATGGTGGCATAGGAAGATCCTGAACTCACTTCCTTTCATGGACACACCAGATCTACAGCTACATACGGAACAATTCCTTCAGAAAAAGTACCAAAAATTAGCTGATGGTCTATCTTCCAATCAGCCCGAAACTAGGTGCTAAATAAGATCCCTCCCCTTGGAACAGTGACAGGTCTTGGCACATCCTCAACAACAGGGATCCATCAAGAATAAGTCAAGCTGCTGCTTTTGGGGACTGTGACGCTAGGAAGGTTCCAGCTGGGCCGAGGACATTGGATCTCCCTGCCCTCCTTCCCTTCGACCTTTCCCCAAAGCCCCTCAATAAAATGGGTCGGTCACCCCCTCCCTCCAAAAAAGAATAAATCAAGCTGCTTAGACAATCACAAAGGTTTGAGAGACAATCAAGAGCTAGGGCAAAGAGAGACAATCAAAGAGTTAGGACAATAAGATTCACCTCCTACACAAAGCCACTCTTTCAAGACTAGGAGAGGTAGTTGTTTTACCTAATAGATGGGAACAAACACAGAATCACACCAAATGAGAAAATAGGAATATGTCCCAAATAAAAGAACAAATAAAACTTCAGAAAAGACCTTAATGCAACAGAGATAAGTAATCTAAGTGATAAAGACTTCAAGGTTATGGTCACAAAGATGTTCACCAAACTTGGAAGTGAATGGATGAACACAGGAGAACTTCTACAAAGAGATTAAAGAGTGCACGTGATATGATGAGCACTGGGTGATATAGCCAACTAATGAATCATTGAACATTATATCAAAAATTAATGATGTACTATACCTTGGCTAATTGAATTTAAATAAAAAAAATAAATGTAAAAAAGAATAAAATACAAAGAGATATAAATATAAGAAAGTACCAAACAAAAGTCACCAAGCTAAAGAATACAATAACTGAACAGCAAAACTACAGTAGAGGATTTCAACAGCGGGCTGGATGAAATAGTCAAAGGGGAGGCAAGAGGGATGATTTGAACACTCTAATGACTATATGCCATGCACACCTCACCTACATCATATCAATGTATTATGACTGGTGTGTGTTTATTAGTTTTTCCACTGGACTGAGCTCTTAAAAAAGAGATACCATATTTTGCCATAATTTTACCCCCTTAGTAATTTTATGTTTACTGGAACTTGGTAAACACAAAGCTCATCGATATTGAATGGAAAATTCCTTACCGTTTCTTCATTCAGACTATAGTGACAACTTTGAACTGACATCTTTCCAGTCAGAGCTTCCTCCTCACAAGCTCATAGACACACACACACACACACACACACACACACACACACACACACACACACACTCAGAACTGAAAGAGGGAGCAACATACAATTCAGGCAAAAAAACAAACAAACAAAAAAGTTAACTTCAAATAAATTCTAAGGAAATCACAAAATGGCCCACTCAACAGCAATACAATAATAATGTGAAAGGTATTATGTCAAAAAGTATCACAAGGGGCGCCGGGGCTCAGGTCATGATCCCAGGGTTCTAGGATCAAGTCCTACATCCTTCCCAGGGAGCCTACTTCTCCCTCGGCCTGCTGGTCCCCCTGCTTGTGCTCTCTCTCTCTCTCTCTCTGTCAGATAAATAAATAAAATCTTTAAAAAAAAGTATCACAAAATTCTAATATAGAGAAAGGGAGAGTTGACTATTTTTAAAGTAAGTATACACTCCTTAAAGGACAGAACTCATGGGAGGAAAGAAACTGGGAAGTAAGGCACATAATAAAAGCATGTCAACACTCCTAAAAATACTTTGGTTATAGCCAAAGTTTCATTATATGCCAAAATTTATATTTTAGCTCAATGAGAACAGGTATATAGTTCATAGACAAGTATATGTACAGCAATTAATGATTCAATAATCAATATACATGTAATATGTGCATGCTTTTTTATACAGCTAAGTTCAACCAGAGAGCTAAAAAATTACTGGGATAATTGAGGCAAAAAGAAATTGGATTTTAATGTAATTACGCATATTGTCTTTCTGTGTGCTAAACCTGGAGTGCAATAAACATTTCTTAGACAATAAACTTTTGCAGTTCACCAGCTTGGTGAACTTGAGCATGTTAATGTTTAATTCTCAGTGTCTTCATATGTAAAATACAGAGAGCAATGTGATCTACTTCATTGTATCATGGCAAAGATCTTATGAACTAATGCAAGCAAATGCTTAATACAAAGCCAGGCACGTAGTGAACATCAATCAGCATTAACTATCACTGGAGGTTATATTTAAATTAAATCAATGAGATTCAAACTTCGTTGAAAGAGCATGCTTTCCTTCAATGTAATCCAGTTTCTTGGTAATCAGTCCTTTTTCATCATGTTTATTTCTGGCTTTGTTTGTTTCTGGTTTCTGGGGCTTCAAATCCCATAAACAGACTGATAAGTGAGTAAATGGGTGATTTGATGGTTTGTAAATCCTTGAGCCTGAGGGGTAGTTACTAACTGAACGATTAATTTCTGGTTTTTAGTCCTGAAGTTGTTCCCCGATCCTTCTTCAGGCATTTGCTTGTCTTTTTTTTTTTTTAATATATATACTCAAGTTTTAACAGCAAAATCATAAACTACAAAGTTTTATGAAACAGATTTTCCCCTAAATCTCCTGGCTAGGGGAGTTCAGAACCATTTCCCTGATCCTTAGTAAATTGCCTGAGATTTTTGGCTACCAAGAAGTGACTTATTTGCCACAGTTCTTTGACTCCTTCAGTGTGAGAAAACCGAAGCCCACCAACAGCTCACCCAGAGCAGTGGTTTTCTGCAAGGAGCCCCAGCAGCTGGCAAGCTCTTTGAAGTTCTTGAGTGAGGTATTAACACCTTATTTTAGCCCCACATATTTACAGTAAGTGATTAGTGAATCACATGTTTATCAGAATCAACACGGAAACATTGTATTTTGAAATCATGTTCTTCTCAACTCTGGTTTATAAAAAAACCTCTTCCGATGAGAATTCCTAACAGACCAGTGTTCCACATGATAGCATCTAGGTGGGCACATCTCTTCTCCTGGGGAGATGTCTCACTCTGTGACATTGCTACTCAACAGAGTTAAGCACTGACAAGGAAAATAACAGCACCCAGATCTCACACATTGTTCCATATCCTTTGTTTGATTGTGAGTAAATGAATCTTTATCTACCAGATAGTGGAGGGGATAATGTTTTGGTTGGTTTGTGAGAGGAGGGATTGAATGTGTTTTCTTGTTTATGTCCAAACATGAGGTTGAGGCAAGTGAAAATTACATTCTGTAATGTGTCTTAGTTGATATTTATGGATGATTTTGTTAATGTCGCCATAAAACATAAAATTATAAACTTATTCTACACTAGTAAAAGAAAATCAGGACAGCAATGACATTCCAAACGCAACTGCAAATATGATGGTCAACACTTTAGAGGATGTATCAAAACGGAGAGTTGAACAAGGAATTAAGGTCATCACTTTTCTCCCATTTTCTCATCGCTTCCATTTGACTAGAGGTTGTAAGACGGTCACCTTTCCAGACTATAGGCCTCTGCCCCTCCCCACCCCCTCACCTCCCTCACACTCTTCCTCAAAACAAACAAACAAAAAAAATTAAATTCTTTTCCACCACAGAAAGTTAAAAAATACAAAAACACATTTTTCTCCATTGGTCACTGAGTACAGAGAACGTGCCTGAAAGACGCTCTACTAAGCAAGTCGTAGCACACACCAAGATCATGACATGAATCTGAGCAATAAACAAAGGAGGAAAAAGACATAAAGTAGAAGTGAGCATCCTAGAACACCTTGAAGGTTCACCCTTGGTAATTTTCTTCTAAAGCAAATTACAATGGTGAAGCTAAGCAAAGAAATTTAGCATTAGGCAGAAAGTTTTAAGAAAGAGAAGATGTAGCAAAAAGACCCAATTAAAAGTGGAATATATAGGGCGCCTGGGTGGCTCAGTTGGTGAAGCGACTGCCTTCGGCTCGGGTCATGGTCCTGGAGTCCCGGGATCGAGTCCCGCATCGGGCTCCCTGCTCAGCGGGGAGTCTGCTTCTCCCTCTGACCCTCTTCCCTCTCATGTGCTCTGTCTCTCATTCTCTCTCTCTCTCTCAAATAAATAAATAAAATCTTTTAAAAAAATAAAAAATAAATAAAAGTGGAATATATAACATAAAAAGTGACATTTGTTGTATATTTTCCAAGTGACAAACACTTTTCATGTAGTAAAATATTGAACTTTTCATGTAGTAAAATATTTAAGCCGCACAACTACTCTATGAAGTAGATGCCCTAGTTATCCCCATTTGTCAGATGGAACATCTAAATGCAGAGAGCATGTATATTTTGTCCAAAGTTTTACAGCGAGGAAGTGGAGGAGCTGGGACTTGAATACCAGCAGCCTGGCTTTGGAACCTACATACATGACCTCAACTACACCGGCCATGGCCACCACAGAGGAGGTTGGGTCCAGCTGGCAGACAGCTCAGTACCTAAACACTCCTCTCTGACTATATAGTTACTATTCCAGAGCCTTGGATCAGGGTGTCTAATTGCATGTACATAGTTGATGTTAAGCCACAGAGCCTCCATGGTCACTTTCCAGGATGGATAAATGATGCACAAGAAACACCTACAGTAGATTGTTTACATGACTATGTGATTTCATAATCTTAGGGGAAGCAAATTAATTCACTTAAAATTGACAAAATTAAAATAAAAGCTTTATTACAGAGGTTGTATTGCAGTAATGCTAGAAGGATAGAGAGATGGTAGATCAACTATAGACATCAGAACACGTGATGGCACTACCAAAAAGACAAGAAATGGTGGAGCTGAATTGGTACCATCCCCAGAGAGGGGGTCATGCTTATAGCGTCTTTTTCCTGGACAGAGAAAGGAATTCTCCAGTTATCTTCACAGTACCTGGGGTTCTTAGAACTCATATGCCTAGAGATTAGTTGTCGGGGTGCCTCTAGTACCAAGCTTGCTTGCTATATAATAGATATTCTTTGAATATGTTAGCTGTCCTTTATTCCCCTGCCTATCCTTGGCCATTGGCCCAGAGGAAGCCTACTTCAGCTGCATGCTACTAAATAAATATCTTCAGATCTTGTTAAATTATGCTAGAAGTTAAGTGACAAGCTACAGCAAAAACAACAGGGAAAATCTTTGGCAACATCTCATCTGCCTGCCTAGTCAAGCATTCCAGAATTCCTGAGCTTCTTGAACAACTTAGCAATAATTAGGTGAATGCCCAAGATACACTTTAAAAGTTCTGAAGGCCAAGCAGGTGGATGAACTGGAAAATTCTCAGGCCCAGAGACCACAAATGTGAATTTCAAACCACTCATTGTTATCCTTTGTCAGAGGAGATTCACACAACTGTAATGAAAGGAAAGGTCACTATAATCATATGTTAAGGTTGGGAAATCCCCCTAATTTTGACCCCAAATGAACTGGCTCTGTCTCATTTCACCAAATTTGAACTCATCATTATGTTTGTTAAACTAATGTTGTATGCTAGATTATTTTGGTTCTAGGCTAGGATGTATCTGGTTCTGCGGTATGTGTTCCACATATATGAGTCATTAGGTCAATTAATTGCTCCCCTTTTTTCACATATTCATCTTATTTAACAGGCATATCTATTAAATTTCTTTCTCATTGAGATTCAAGTGAAATTATCTGCTTAGGTTAAATTCAAGAGTGTAAACTCTTACTATTTGCTTCTCAATTCATATATAGAAAATTGAGGCATTCCTTCTAAAGAGATATTGTTACTTATTTAATGAATATTTACTGCTTGCTTATCAGCATAGTCACTGACACTTAGTAGCCACAAATTAAATATTCAAGTGACAAAATGTATGAATGAAAAACAGACATGGCCTCTGTCTTCAGGGAGACTATATTATTCCTAATGAAAGAAATTACAGGGGTGCCTGGGTGGCTCAGTCCATTAAGTATCTGACTGTTGGGTTTCAGCTCAGGTCATGATCTTAGGGTCCTGGGATCGAGCCCTGAGTCGGGCTCCCCACTCAGCGCAGAGTCTACTTGTCTCCCTCTCTCTCTCTGCCCCTCCTCCTGCTCACTCTCTCTCTAAAATAAATAAATCTTTAAAAAAAATTACAAAATCTAAGTAAAAGGCAAAAAAAAAAGTTCTAATCAGTGTTATAAATGAAACAGAAAAGGGTTTGAGCTTCAGAGCAACAGTGGAGGGACAGACAATCACTAACTGGGTGATGAGAGATGGCAGTAATTTAGCCAAGACAAAGTGTAAGGATGAATGGGACATACAAGAAAGCTAAGGGAGGAGCAATTCAACAAAACATACCAGCAAGTACAGAGCCCTGAGACAGGAAATTGCTTAGTACAGTTCCAGAAACAGATGCAAGACCACTGTGGTTTAAGATTAATTAGTGAGAGGGCAATGGACATATGACACATGCTGTTGGGGAGATAAGCAGAGGGCTACAACTGTATACACGTGCTCTCTTTAGATTTGGACATTATAAACAACGTTACTTAGATATATATTTTGTGGCTGCAGAAGTCTTTTTATTTTTTAATTTTTATGTTGTTTGCCTTTTTTTTTTTTTTTTTTTTTAAGGCAATACCAAAATGCGTTTCTGGTCTTTGTATCCCTATACGAAAGCTTAATCTCTAAACAAACAAGGAATAGAGTACATTTGGAAAAAAGATGCTAAAAATGTTTATTTCTTTTTCCTTTCCCTTCTTTCCCTGCCTCACCGTCTGCTAGCCACCTTAGCACGGGAAGTTCTTCATTAGCTTCTAACCCTCCATAAGTGGAGGAAATGAGGGCAAGGTCAGTTCGAGAGATGTTTAAAAGAATTTATAATTGGCACCCGCTTTTTGAATTGCCATGGTAGTCTACAAATAAAACTTCAACTTTTACAGAAGCAAATACTTTCAGAGGTGTAAAAATCAGAGTTGAAACTAAGCATTTTGCTTTTTCCCCTTATAAATCTTTATTTGGTCTTCCACTTTTTTCTACCTTTTAGGTAGCTCAAACAACAAATGAGGGAACAAATTCATGTGACATTATTTCCTTTTAACTAGGCCTCTATTTCCTTCAGCAATTGAGTTCTTAGATATACATCACTGTTAATTTTTTCAGCAGAAACACTTCCATGTGTTTGAGATAAGAGTGTTGGTATTTATCTAGATTCTGAAAGAGATACCAGAGTTGGAATAACAATTAAAAAAAAATGTGTAATGCATCTCCCTCCTTTGGGAAAAGATTAAAAAAGAGTTGACGGTAAATGAACAAGATGACCTCTCATATTTTTGTCTAGTCCTAAGATTATATGGCCTTTGATTACGGTAAGGTGGCACACTCTTTTATTAGTGACAAATGGGAAAAATGATAGCCTCCACCTTTGGAGATCGACTGCATTGAGTTATTAAGTGGATCTGGCCCGCCACCTTGCGGCCATAAGTGTTCATTACATACAAACTCTTGGCAAGTGTTTCAAAAACCTGGACTCCCTTGCTGTGATAGAGTTTAGGATAAGGATGCCTTGCAAGTTAGCTCATCAAAGTCTTTCGGTCAGATCAAAATGGCATCAAAGCCACGGATGACAGAAGGCAGGAGACTTATTTTCTTAAAGATGTGCAAGAAGCCTCATGCTATAGTCTCTACTCGTCTGTAGCAGAAATCAAAATCACTAACTAAAATTGTCTTAGGGTCTGCGGCACTGCAAGAGTTGGAGAAGGAAGTATGGATCTGGCAAGAATTATTCTGTCTGTTACATAGAAGGAAAATTAAGCAAATTCAGGGGAGAAGTTCCTAGTGCCAGAACTGATATCGATGTGTTGTGCAACAAGCGCAGCCCAATTGTTCACAACCCTGACTAGAGATCACTTGAGGGGTTGGTTAAAAGTAAAGATGCTCAGACCCTCCCCGTGTCCTTCCCAGGAGTGATGCTGAAGCGGGGCCCTGGTATGAGTGGTTTTTAAATGCTTGCCACTTGCGCTAACGGGCAGCCAGAAAAGGAAACACCATGTCCCTTAACCCCATTCAGTAGGATGGATGGTGATTTCAATTCAACATGGTTATAAAGCCACAGGTCATCTTGTTCAATGATATACAAACAAAACCCCTTACATTACAGCACATTATAACACCCCAATATTGCCTAAGTTTTCAAAAAAGATTAGAAAATGAAAAGAAACCCAAAATATAACTTTTTAGAACTTCCTTGGATAGGCTCCAATGAATCTGTTCTACAAAGAAAGTATCCCAAATGAGTCTCCTGGTCTTCACTTCTTTGGGGGCCTAGATATATCGTATTGTGGGACATTATTACACGAATTGTGAATTTCTCTCATTCTTGGGCAAGTGTGACACTTTACCTAGTGGTTCCAGAGATTTCATCTGCATACATAAAGCCTTGTTGAAAATGCAGGGGCGCCTGGGTGGCTCAATCGTTAAGTGTCTGCCTTCGGCTCAGGTCATGATCCCAGGGTACTCGGATCAAGTCCCACCATCGGGCTCCCTGCTTGGCGGGGAGCCTGCCTCTCCCTCTCCCACTCCCCCTGCTTGTGTTCCCTCTCTTGCTGTGTCTTTCTCTCTGTCAAATAAATAAATAAATAAATAAATAAATAAATAAATAAATCTTTAAAATATATATATTAAAAAGAAATAAAATAAATAAAATGCAGTTTTCTGTATTTACCCCTCAGAAATGCACATTAGTAAGTTTGGAGTAATAAGGAGAAATCTCCGTTTACTTAACAAGCAATCCGGAGATGCAGGTAGTTTCATGCATCTCAGAGAAGCTTTGCTTTGCTTGGAGATATTAAAACTTACTAATTCACCAAGGGCTTGGGAGTGTGTACGATAAGGTAAGAGATGTTTTTATATTTAATTTCTACTACAGTGGTTTCCAAAGTGTGGTTCTTGGACCAGTAGCATCAGCACCACCAGGGAATTTCTTACAGAAATGTGAATTCTAGCCCCCTTCTGGACTTATGGAATCAGAAACTCATGGTGAGGCCCCACAAAAGTATTTTAACCAGCCCTCTCGCTGATTCTGATATACTCTTAAATTTGAGAACCACTGGTCAAACCATCCCATCCTCCTTGATGGCTTTTTGGTGTAGCTTCTCCTTGTTCTTAGAATTTTTGTCTCATCCTCCTAACACGTCTTTAGGAAGGAAGCATGCCCCATGCCTATATATCAACATGTGGGGAAATGCATGGTATTTGAAATTACAAGACCTGGATGGGAATCCCAACTCTTGTCAATTACTAGGAATAAAACCATGCATAAATCGTTTTACTCTCTTAGTGAGTTCCTCATTAAACATTAGAAAGGAAGGGAACATTTACCTAGTAGAGTCAAGAACTTTGATTGAAGCTTTACTCTTTTGTCAGCTGCAGTTGGCATTACTTGTAATTTATAGATGAGAAAACAGAGACACAGAAGACTCAGAAAGGTGAACATGCTTGCCTTAGCCAGACCCATTGGACAGTGTTTCTTTATCTGCAGAATGTGGATAATGACTCCATGAGTTTGTGGTAAGGGTTAAATAAGGCACTGGAATTTTAAAAGACTTGTAAAAGGCAAATATTATGTTTCTATTTATTATCTTAGTAGCATAGTAGGTTGGGTGGAATCAGCACACCCAAAGAAAAGATGAAACCAGAGGCTCCATCTAGCCAGGTGATTCGGTGATTTGATTCCCTGGGTTCTCCCCTAACTCAGGCATCCCAGGTGACCTGGAGTGGAACAGGTGCAGCTCTGCTGTCAAAGGGTGAGGGGAGAGGCCTTGCCCAGAGAGGAGCACAGAGACACCGCTTCTGTCTTTTGCCATGAAGGGCCTTCAATTTTCAGGTGAGCTTTGGTGATGAGAATCCTGCAGCTATTTTCAGGAGCTTAAAAAAAAAAAAAAATCTCTGCCTGCTTCTCTCTCTGCTGATGTCATGCTGCAGTCCAAAGCATGAGTGCTAGACAGGCCAGCGCTGTCTGCAGGACATGTGGCATATGTCCTTCAGGGCTATAGTGGAGGGGACTGGATCCCTGCAAGAAATGCTTGCAGATGTGTCTCACCAGAAAAAGCCAAGTGTCTTCTCCAGCGTCCTAAGAGGAAATGCAGAGTAACACAAACTTCTGTCTGCACTACTGTAAATGCTACTTTTTTTTTCTTTTTCCTCCTATTGGGTGTTCATCGATATACTTCTCTTGCCAAATAAATGCATTTCTAATTTCATGTTTTGAGTAGAAGACCAGTGAGTAAAACCAGATGATAAAACCATGGTTAATATTTTGACTCTTCATGTTTGTTTGAGGGACAAATTATGAAGAACAAGTAGGCTGAGGTAAGTACTTAAATACCTTGTAAAGAAATCTTTATAGCTCTCTATATAAGCCTATTAGTTCCGTTTCTCCAAAGAAACTTGACTAATAGAGAGGGACAGATATTCTAGATAAATCTTTGGAAGGTCTTGAGGTTATGAGGATCTTGGTGAGCTTGGGGGACTAAGCGAGCCACCAAAGCGACAGCATAGACTGCAAAAGGCAGAGTAACACTAGCTGAAGCTGGAGAGAGAAGCCAGTAGGAGAGTAACTTATCAAGTTATACTTTGTTCTAGTTGGCTTTGAAGATTTAATTTTGCTTCCAAAGATGACTCACCTGCTACCTAGAGAATTCTGAGGACTGTATTTAATATTTAAGATATGAAAAATGCCCAATCGGCTTTAGTCTTTATTGCTGTCTTATACTGCAGTCATTCCAGATTCAACCAAAATGTTAGAGCCAGGCACTGAGATACAAAGATGAATTAAACATAATTCAGGCCTTAAGGAGAGAAACAATTAAGAGTGACAGGATTTTAGTAACATCATAGAAATATATACAGAACTATGTCATTGGGAGGCAGACATCATTATTTCTAATCTACCAATAAGGAAACTGAAATTCATGAGGCTAAAGTCACTGGCATATTTATGCAGAATTGCAAGTAGGACAGGAAAAAGTAGCCCTTATTTTGGAGGGCCGTGCTTGTTCTCCTCCCTCTCACCTTTAACTCTCCTTCTTGCCCACTCATATTTAAGAAGTGTGGGCTCTAGAGGAATTTGACATTTGGGGATTATAAAGAAGACGAAAGAGACAAAAGAAAGCAAAGAGAAAAAGACACCTAATTTGCCATCCCGGAACTAGTCTTTTGGAGCCAGGGGCTGCACTCGGGAGTGGGGAAGCGCTCCTGGTGCGCTGCACAGCACTTCCGCTTGCACCGCACTTTCGGTTGCAGAACACCAGAGCCAAGGGCGTCTTCCTTGGAAGGCAGTGTTTTACGTTCTGCTTTGGGTGGCATAAAAACTAATGAATGGGAGTTAGTTCTGTTAATTTGTGTATACCATCTTGAATGTTTGGACATTTCATAAGTATTTAGCAAAAAAAAAAGTTTAAAGATTCATGATATGGATTCCAGCTCAATAAAGATGAAAAATGGTCTAGCTACTCTGCCCCACGTCTGCTCTGCCCCACATCTACGTTTTACTGGCGGCTGTGGAAAAGACCAACGGTACTGAGGATAAATGGAGGATAAATGGATTATCAAGAAAATCAATCCTCAAGGAGAGTTTAACAGAAATGGGAAAAAAAAAAAAAAACCCTCTCTTTTGTGTTTCCCATCGTCTAAGAGCTGTCTTTACAGGCATCCAGCGGAATACAGTCCGCTTCATTTTCCCTGACTCATGCCCTATCCTGCAATTGTCAATGAATGTCAGCAAAACAATGAAAACCTAAATTTTTCTGCCAGCTAGCCTGTTACTGTCGTTTTAAGTAAAATTTACTCCGAATAGGCAATAATGCTATTTAGTGGTTTTCAAAGGACTTATTCAACAGTCACAACCTAAGATGTAATTGTTATTATATCTGAGAGGAAAGGAAGTCAGAATTTCATCTGAACATAAGACAGATTGGCTCATGTCACAGAGCTAGTGAAGTGGCAGCCCTGAGATTTGAGCCCTATTTCCTGCCTCAAGATCTTCTAGTAAGCTCCAAGGGGCTCCCAGAGTTCCTTGAGTGGCCCTTTTCTAATCTGTGCTTTTATAGTTAATTTAGTTCTTAGCAGAGTTACCTAGTCCTCGAGCTGAAACCTTCTGTCCTATCAGAAGCTACTGTTCTTTCACTATTTTTGAGCATAAACTATGTGTCAGGCACGGTTCTGACCAGTTCATGTAAATCAGTGAACAAAACAGTTTCTGCCTTTGTGGAACTTAGATTCTTGTGAGAAGACTTAAAAAAAAAAAAAAAAGTTAAAAGGTGATCTGTGCTGGGCACCTGTGTGGTGCAGTCAGTTAAGCACACCGGACTCTTGATTTCAGCACAGCTCCTGATCTCAGGGTCATGAGGTTGAGCCCCACGCTGAGCACAGAGTCTGCTTGTTGCTTCTCCTTCTCCCTCTGCCCCTCTCCTCCTCCATCACTCCCCCATCCCCCCGTTTGCATGTGCACGTGCTCTCTCTTCTCAAACAAATAAATATATCTTTAAAAAAAAAAAAGGTGATCTGTGTTAAGTGAAGAAACAAGCATGGTAGGAATGACTGGGAGAGTGGCAAGTAGGTGCAGGTTGCTGAAATACTTAAGAGGGGGCTCAGGGTGGTCCTGAGATGACAGCAGAACAAAGATTTGGAGAGAGTTAGCTAATGCCAGCCCCTAAAATACAGCCTGTTACTTTGAGCCTCTGAACACCCAGCAAGAGGTAATCAGCAGGCTTTCACTGAAGGATCTGAGGTAACCTTGAACCTACTTAGAAGTGTAAAAATAGAAAATGCACTTCAACGCTCCACCCAAGATCTCAAGATCATTTTATTCAAGTTTTAGGTGCTTAAGTACCTCTCAGCCAAAATCATAAAGATCTTAGATAAACACCCTGCCAGGCTGAAAACAGAACTGTCAAAACAAACTGTCCAACACGCTGTTGGACACACACCAACCAGAATTACTTAGGGCTTGTTAGTCACTGTTGAAACAATGGCATATTGAATTGTCACCTGACTACTTCTAGGGGTGATCACTTCCTGCTGCATCAAACATGGAGAATAATCGGCACGTATATTTATGAAGTACCTTAGTGTCCATAACTGTAATAATAGAAAGTGGGAAAAAATGGTCCTATGACATAACAGGCCAATCAGGCTCACATCACCACAGCCTCTCACAGCCTTTGAGACAGGGACTCTTTTGTGTTTCTGGAGGTTTTTTTGTTGTTGTTTTTAAGCATGTACCAAAGTGAGAAAAACAAGCTCCATAGCCGTGTGCTACAGGCCAGAGCTGACCAAACTTCACACCTAACACAGTAATATCGAGGTAAACAGAAGGGCTGGTGAGGAGGTGGGTGGCAGGCAAGAGATAGGAAGGAAATAGGTGGTTACTCAGGGTTGCACTGAAGTGACAACGTGGACTTAGAGCCACCCCAGGCCAAAATGGGCCAGTTTCTGAAAATAATTGGTAGTTTCATGCAGGGGATAAAAAAACAAACAAACAAAAAAACACAAAACAACTATGAATGCTTGGAGCTTGTTCAAATCTGTCAGAGTGAAAAAGATCCAAAAGAAAACACAGCTAGGAATAGTTGATTAAGTTCTGTAAACACTGGATGGAATCAATGTATCAACTCGTTTATTTTCCAGAAGTGACTGAATTTGTTCTTTACAGCTGACTTGTGCCGTATCCATGTCATACCATACCTACATTTGCTTAATGATAAAAAGACAATGTCAAATTGCTTAATAAATGTAACATTTCCATAGCAACCGGCAATAAAATACTGTGTTCGAAGGGTCACTGTAACAGAGGACTGTGCACCACCCACTTTGGGGAGCACCGCTCACACTTGGCCATGAAGGCATAACCGGGAGTGGCCCAAGGCAGTGCACGTGCTTGCCTAGCTACCCCTATGCTTTTAAGTGCACAGTGCTTTAAAGGAAGAGAACGATTCTGCATGGAGCCAGAAAAAATGGAATAAAGCAGTACAGTCGGCCAGCCCAAAGTGGCATTTTTTCTCGTTGTCACCCACACAGAGCTGTACTGGGGCATGCTGTCTGGATGACACAGGTGTTGTCTCTCTTGATGGGGGGGAACAAACTTCAATTTTTTTTTTTTTTAAACTTAGGAGTAGGACCGTATGTTTTGTCCACTGGGAAACCTGAGACAGTGAGATAAGGAACCATCAATAAATCAGTCAGGACAAATGTGCATGAAGCAAGGCTATCCTTGGGAAGCCGACATCTAGGCTCACCCGACATACTAGTATTTGAGATCTTTCTACCAGAATACAGCAAAGGACTCACTCATCTCTGCTGCTGAGTCATACTGGCCTCCAAGGCAAGAATGGGCTTTCTGACACATCATTCAACCTTGGTCTCCAGAAGGAAGGATCAGGGCAAGTCAATCTTACCTGGCACATGAGGCCAAGGTTAATGAAAAGACATTTCCTAAAAGTGTTTTTAGTTCAAGACTGACACAATTGCCTGAGGCTACAAAGCAGCTTTAAAGCTTCACTAGCAGGAAACACAGGAGACACACTTGGGAGATACTGTTCACGAAAGAGCATCAGACCCAAATTACAGCACTCAAGTATCTGGTCTGGCTCTGAACTTAGCTAGGTTATTCAATTTCATGGGGACACCTGGGTGGCTCAGTCGGTTAAGCGTCTGCCTTCGGCTCAGGTCAGGATCCCAGGGTCCTGGAATCACGCCCCGCATCAGGCTCCCTGCTCGGCGGGAGGCCTGCTTCTCCCTCTCCCGCTCCCCCTGCTTGTGTTCCCTCTCTCTGACAAATAAATAAAATCTTAAAAAAAAAAAGAAAGTTATTCAACTTTATGGACCCATAGAATCAGAAGGCTGGTCTAAAATGGCATGAAATGTCCCACCCAAGGAGCAATTTTCCCCACCAGGAATATCCAGAGATGAGGAGGACTGAAATAAAAGGCCACCTCGGGGAGAACCTCCAAACTTAACTACTTTGGTTGAGCAATGGCCCAAGTCTCCTGCGCTACAGGGACTGTCTGCAATGTGTACAGAGAGTTGGGATCTGCCATGTATTTGTTAGCTTTTAAACATTCACCTAATCTCATTCCTAGCTAGTGGGTTAAGTCTGTTTGTTTCAAAATACAAATTGTATCATAATTCAAATATGAGCTCCCATTTGACTTTATCAGAAACATCCTGATGTTTTTCTGTCCATACTGACACGTGTTCATTTTTAAGGCTTTGATGTCAAAATCCAAATTCCTGTGAGCTTTCCATAATTCTCTGCGTGTTGTGCTTGTGGGGCTTGAGCTTCTTCCTTTTCTCTCAATCCTGACTTAACTTTCTCAGTCAGTGCACTGGGCAGGGTTTGGTGGTGGTTGGAATTCTGCCATGGATCTTTTGTAACCACCTATTTCTATCCGTCTGGTGACTGTGATATAATCCATAAAAGTCTAGAGATAGACACCATCTGGACACATGGCTGCAAGAGATGAAAGAGGATTAGAGATGGCCTTTAAGGTTAAAAAAAAGGACTTTCTACTACTTCCTTGGTTTTTCATTGTCTCATAACTTTGCACCCTCACTGCCCACCCACATTTTGGTTCCAAATGAATGAATGAGAGACTCTCATATGGTCAGGAGACATCAAGCTTGTTCTGACCCCAGGAGCCTTACCTATGTGCCATTTGCTACTCTGGGACATGGTGGCCTCACAATGACCAAGACGTGACAGAGAGAATAGGTCTGGTTGGGACTCAGAACAAAACCGGGGACAGAGAGCAATGCCTCTGCACCTTCGGCGTGCAGCAGAATCAGGAAGAGCTGGTGAACAACACAGACACCTACGCCGAGATTCTGAGTCAGCTAACTCTGGGACGAGGCCTAGACATCTGCACTTTTAATAAGCACACCCCCACCTTACCCCTTATAGTCTCACCCAGGCAGCGTTCCATCTTCAGCTTTGAGAAACGCATAAAGCAATGACAAAGCCTTACCTGTGGAGCAGAAAAATCACACACACATCACCCACACCGCGGGCACGCTCCCCCACCACACTCACCTCTCAACAGCAGCTCCTGGCCAGGAAAGAGCTAAGTAAACCTGTCTACATCTGACCATGCGCGAACATTCATTTCTAACAGCCACCCTCACTCGAGCTTTTCTGCTCAGAGTCCACACGCCATCTCTTCACATGTACGGTCAAAAAAAGCAACATCTCTGAACTCATGGCTGGTTTTCAAGGTATGCAATTATTTTATTTCCTTGGCCTGACAGCACAAACTTCATTACACAAGAATCTGCAGCTGAGAGAACAGACACAGATTTCTCCCACAGGAAGGACCCTTTTCATTAGCAGAGATGATCTGAAATGTCATGTCTGAGTGCGATGCCTGCTCCCCACGCCCGCCCACAAAATCCCCAAAGTGAAAATAATCAGAATCCATAGAATCCCCATGAAGTATTAAGTCATCCCCTCAAACCTGTTTAACTAGCAGCTGCAGTACATGAAAACCTAAGTCAGGAGGCAGCTGGTCATCACTTAGCAGATCTGTGTGCCTGGGACCGAAGGGGCAGCAACAGGGAGCAAGAATCCTGGCTGAGTGGGAGGCGCAGACAATCTGTCTCACCTCGTACCTGCCCCTTCCGTATATAAGACATCTCCGTCCCTACACGTGGAGCAAAGTTTGGGAAGTGCTGGAGGAGTGGTTTTATAGCCCGTAATTGGAAACGGTTGTGGCTCACTGAAGTCCCACGTAGGTGTGGGATAAGGGGCACCAGAGAGAGAGCAGGTTAGACAGAGATGCTCGGCTTAGTCAATTCCAGTTTAATGCTACCAAAACTATCTTCAAAACCACACCATCCCTCATGCCTGGCCCCTGTCTTCTTCCAGTGGTGAGAGAGCTCCATCTCAATGTCGGCCTGATGTCAACCAGCACCACTGGGTGGCGCTGTGATGTCTCGGGATGCATGTGGGATTATGACAGGGATGGGGAGGAGTGGAGATAGGCCGGGGTCACAATGCTTTTATTACAATGGGCTTCCTTTGGTCCCTAGGAATGAAAAGCCAGAAAGTAGTCCTAAAACACCCTCATCCCCTTTCCCTACCTGTCTTGTGCAAACGTCAAAAATAGAATCTCTGCCCGAAGAGGAAAGAGAGCAGGAAGTTACTGGTGGTCCACAATCATCTCTGGCCCCAACTTGCCCGCCTCCTGCCTCTTCCGTGAAGTCACACAAAAACCAATTCACAGAAATGTTGTGAAATTAAATCGTCTTCATTCCTCTATCAAAGCCAATCCAACGCCTCTGTCCTGACATACTTTCTCCCTGGGCTGAGGAAGCAGCAGAAAATATCAATTGAGCGTGTGAAAATATGATGACGGTGTGTGCAGTGTAGTGTTTCCAGATGTCTTCCCCTTCTGTCTCCTCCACGGTGGGAGCCCTCCCTCTCTTTCCCCAAGTCCCACACACACCCCTCCCCCTACCCCGAGTCCAGGTGCTCCCATCTGCTGGGCTTCCAACACTCACTTCCCATAGACACTCTCGTCACTGTAGGCCACATACAGAAAATAGTCTTCCTCATGGTTGTCCTGAGGGAAGAGACAAGAGGAAAACATCACATTCATTATCTTCACGATTCTGAGCCTCACACAAGGTAGGTAGGTATGCAAGGCATCATGAGCCTCCACTGAGAAAAGAATAAAGAAGTGACAGGAATTCAACTTTTGAGTTCACAAAAAATCTTCAAAGAGAACATCCACACATATAGATAACCAGGGATAAGAACATGACCCTTAAAAAAGCTCATTCTAGCAAGAGGAACACACATACAAAAAATAACATATACTA
The DNA here is from genome assembly GCF_037043125.1 of Eumetopias jubatus. Classification (NCBI taxonomy): domain Eukaryota; kingdom Metazoa; phylum Chordata; class Mammalia; order Carnivora; family Otariidae; genus Eumetopias; species Eumetopias jubatus. The sequence continues at coordinate 47,568,882 of NW_028274814.1, read as the reverse complement.
CAATATCCACTAGCAGGGATTATAGGCTATGGAATAAAAATGAGATTAAGAGATTGTTAGAAGAAGTGTGCACAACTCACAGGGCACAATAAGAAGGCAATACCGTGTGAAATCCTTTAAGGAATAATGCAACCATAAAACTGGGTGACACAGCATGAGCAAGTCCTTTACAAGAGTTTTCTCATTAGATCCTGACAGTTTACCAATTAAACCAAATGAAGTCAGGAAATTACTCTCTCCAACTCAGTTTATCAATTAAGACAAATGAATCAATTGAAAGGCTTTACCTTGTAAATTTAAATTGCATTCTACTTGGAATTTGCAATCAGAAACAATTTCTTGCTGTTTCAATAAAGACAATCCAAGATTAGAACCCTAGAAGGCAAAACTGAGAATTCAAGAAGAATGACTCTAGTAAGCTGCTCAATCCCTAGAGGCCGAGTGACATTTTAACTGCCCAGAGCCTTACACTGGGACGTGTAAGGGGATACAGGGAAGTAACACCTCTTGCCCCACTTCCCAGGTGTGTTATCAACAGACCCCGGAACAAAGGCTAGAGAACACGAGACCGCACGGTGTTGTTGTGACCAGGACACTTACCTCATACAGCTGGCCCATGGTAGCGCTAGTGGGAGGGATAGTGTTGTTGACAAAGAAGAACAAGGCGTCCTCGGGCCTCAGGTGGATCCTCTTCCGGATTAGGAAGTAGAACTGGCCAACTGGATAAAGGAAGGTTTTAGAAAAGGAAGACGATTAGGAAAAACAAGGCAGGGGGCGGGGGGAAGACCCAGAAAACAAAACAGAACGAAACAAAACCTCTACTGCACCTGCGCCCGTTAAAGTACCAGCTTTAGATAAAATCTCAGCAGAGCCAAATACTGTCCTATAGCTTTAGAAATAGAATGTGCAACTCAAAGAAGCCTCCATATTCCCTGACATGCCACTGAGAAGCTTATTCTTCAATCCTTTCCCACTTTACTCAATTTTCAGACATACTGTTAGCATCCCCACTCAAAGCTTTGAGGACGACTTTGAGGGAATCCTATGTACATCCAGACCAAAATACTCTCTAATTGTTGTCTAAATGGCATCTGAAATGCACTTCCATCCCCATTCCCACCTTATGACAAACACGTGACGGGGAGAGGTCTACTGGACTCCAGTAATCTCAGCATGGTCGCTCATCCCAAAGTCTGGGCAGTAAGTGGGGTTCAACGCTGCACCTTCTACCAAACATACTGAAAAAGTTCTAGAAGACTGATATTCAAATCTAACAACCCTGGGGCAAATACGTCTACAAAATCTTTGCAGTGTTTTCTGGATTCCTGGTTATTCCAGTAACGATCATTAAGGTGAACAATATATTCTTTGTAATCCCAAACAGTAACTACAAAACGTATTACCAAATATGAGGAGACAAAGTATTCAGCTGCGAATCTCTAAAACGTAATCTGCCCTCTGACTTTCCTTTTGGAATAAACTGATTATCACAATAACAAAGCAGATTCTAAGTAGTTTAAAACACAGACATCTGGCCATTGCTTTCAATGTTGTGCATTCTGCTGTGTCTAAATCACACAAGGCGTTGTGATGGGAAATGCATGAGGGAACTGGCAATGGAGAAGAACGGCTGAGTCACTCCGGTTTGCATTCCACCCCACCCCCACCCCCCCACCCCCCCACCCCCGCTCTCTGGAGAATCCCACCCACTTTCTTCAACTCTACTTCCTCTCAATCCCACAATCCCATGCACACAGGAGGTATGAAAGAGGCTCCAGGATGGGAAAGAGGGCCTGCGGAGGGAAAAAGCATTACCTGTGAGATCAGAGGGCACCAGGTACTTCCTCTTGTCCAGATCAGGCACCCTGGCCTTAGGAGCCTTCTCCACAATCACCTGGGAGGGAGGAAAGTGAGGATGAAAAATAAAGAATCTAATCTAGTATTTTTCCTTCCACATCCTACGGTTGCCCTATTTGAAGTGCATTTGTCTAGACCCATTAAAATGTTCCCATTTCTTATTCCCCTTTACCTCTTACAAAACCTGTGGGAACATGGGCTTCCTGAGTAAGATTACAGTTCTCTTACTGCAACAAGAAGAGAATGGAGGGCATGCGACGAAAAGTAAAGAGAACCTTGAGTTTAGATAGTAATTACAAGTTACCTGTCAGGTATAGGATCTATACTTCCTTGTATTTAATGAGAGCATCAAGAGGACTGTGCATTGAGCAGGACTTGAGGCTTGAAGCTTTTAAATGAAAGTGAACACATTAAAATAGTGAAAAACATTATTTTGTGTTTCTGGAGAAAAAGCATCCTTAACCAGGAAGACCAGAGGGGCATGATCCCACTAAAAATTTAAAAATGAAAAATGGAGAAAAAAATGTGAATCAGAAATTTAAAAGAAAAAGTAGGAAGAGGTTCAGGGAGAGACCAGTGAAGGCCCAACAACGAGGATGGACAGGAGGCAGCAAGTTAATAAAATCAAAGGGAAAGACAGAGAGCCTAGCACTGTGTCTCAAAGGAACCCTGGGAGCTGCCAGCTCCCATCAGTCATAAGTGATGGAAACCACAAAAAGAGAGCAGAAAAAGAGGGCAATAAAACATACTGCAGATAAGACATCCAGACAGGACCACAGGCTTTGGAGGAGGAACGGGGGGTGGGGGGGGGGGGTTGGGTAATCATTAAGGCCTTGGCTTACCAGAAAATATTTTAGGTTTCCAAGAATCCCAACTCTACTCGTGGGCCCTAGGTAAGATGCTTTTCCTCTATGGTGCTCAGGTTTGTTTTTTTTTTTTTGTGCAATGTGGCCCATATTCCACAGGGCCTTTTACAAAGTTTAAGCCTAGACAATCCGTTCCTCCCCGCAATGTTGCAGGTTTTCAATACATTGTAGCTATCAAGATACTTTAAGATCTCAAGAAACCCTCCCCTCTCGACGTATGACACATCTATTCTTCTGGATGGTAGCTAAGAGATAAGGTGGGGCCAAACTAAAATTGAGTTATGTGAGCAGTCAGGGTACTTGATTGCACTGGTAATACCAATGGTCCAGCTGGAAGGGGCTTCAGAAATCACTTACACCAACCCTTTTTTGTAAACTGGACACTTCAGGACATCAAGATTAAGGATCCTGCCCAGAACTAGAACAAAATCTCACAACTCAGAGAGCAGAGCTCTTCTTCTGTGTCACAACTACAAAGGTCACAGGCTGAGCACCTGATGAGCAGTTGGGAGGCTTAGTTTCTGGTTAAAACCCAACTGGAGGAACCATGAGATCTGACTGATGGTTCTAACAGCTTACAAATTATCACAGAGGTAAAACATTTTTTCTTACATCAAACAATGAGCAGGAAAATAGGGAGGATGAGTTGAAATATTCTGGGTGAATGCATGTAAATGGCTGAAATGGGAAGGGCTTAGTTTTGAAGAAATACCTGGGAATTTTAACTAGATTTAGGAACAGGTACATTTCAGAGTTTGTGACTGAGGCAGAGCTACTGCAACAGAGCCTCAGACTTAGAGTTCTGAGTAAAAGGTAGTCACTGATGCTGTCTAGCATCATACGACCCTGACCTTTTGAAGGCCACGATGTTTTTTCTTGGTTTCCAATACCTAACAGTGTGAGGTACACAGTGCCTCCTTAATCGTTTAATAAAACTGTATTAGAAACTGAGAAACAATATGGCATGGAGGATCCAACAACCAGAGTTCGAATCTCAGCTCTGCCACACACCAGCCACAGGAAACCTTTAGGAATACTTCATTTCTCCGTGCTACATCTGTAAAACGGGATTATAATGGTGTGAGGATTAAGTGAATAAAGTCAGAGCATGTACAATACTGCCAGATACAGAGTAAACTATCAATCAATGAAAGTTGACATTTTTAAATATTCTAAGAAAGCAGGACTGCTATCAGCACAATTGGGGGAAACTTTTGAAGCAGTCACCCAAGGTCCAGAGACTAAACGCGTAATTTGCAAAGGATCATTAACTGGGTGAGTAACAGAGCTAGCTCTCCTTTTTAGCCGAACACCCTTGTGTGCAATTCCAGGTGAATGGAACAGCCCTAAGGTCTTCTTGCTTCCTTACGAAGGACTGCACGGGGTTTCTACTGCGGGCATAAAGCCCAAGATGCTTCCAGTAGCCGTAACACGATGAAAATTAGGTAAGGATTGAAGAGTCCCAGAGGGTACCTGCGGGTCAAGAACTGACACCAGATAATCACAATTACTTTACCTGTACATAATATGTAATGTTTATCCTAATATCCCTGCCTGAAGATAGCACAATCTGAAAGTCTCTGCTCTTCCATCTCCAAAACGCAAGGGTTGTTGTTCCCCCTACCACACTCAAAAGTCTTCTGCCTTCCAATCCAGCTGCGCAGCCTACATTACAGAAAAACCAGGCAAGTGGCGGGGGAGGGGGTGACGGAAAAAGCGCCCGGATGCAGAAAGCTACCTTAATGTTTCCTCTGTATCTTCTGACTGCAGGCACTAATTTTAACCACATAAACCAGCTTCCAAAACGGAAAGAAAAAGGCCTCACTCCTTCATCATTGTGTACAGGTACAATGTGATCGAGTAAGTACCGGTGGGAGACGCGCTGCATCCATAAATGCCCCTGGAGCCAAGAATGATGAGGCAATCGGGCTGTTGCGCAGAGAACGTGACCTTGTTTTCTGGGCCAGACCTGTCTTGTGGCGCCCCCTCCCCCCCCCCAACACACACACGCTTTTCTACTTCTTATGGACTAAAGAAAGGATCCATTGGTTTCTGAACCCTTCCCTCCCAAACCCAATGTTACGAGGGCCAAAGTCGACTTAAGGGAGAAGCACCTAAAACAGAAATCGATGGACGCAAACCTCATTGCATCAAGTTATTTCCAGAACAATTTCCCTGGGATCTTAAAGGGAACAAATGTAGGGTCCCAACCTGATCCTTCTCTCACGAAAGGGCCACATTTTGAACACCTACACATCCTCTGAATACTGCTGAGTCACTCAAACGTAGGCTCCGCTCTAAAGATGCGGTCAGTTGTAAAGATGACGGGCCCTGGGGAGATGGGTTTTAAAAGATCTGCAGTGAGAACGTCCATTCCATTGGCTGTCCTAGCAGTGAAGGGCGTTCAGGGCTCAGTCATCATAGAGACCACCCTTCTTCGGTACCTAAGGGCAGCCATCACGACTCCCCCGTTTCCCCCCACCCCCGCTAACCCCCTTCCCTCCCCCTCCCCGTTCCCCATTACACTCACAGGGACCCTGTCCGGATATTTCTTCCGGATCTTTTCTCCTTCCTTTTTCCGATACTCAAAGGGATGGTCCTCCTTATACTGGAACTTCATGATGGACCGCAGGGTTTCTAAGATCCCCGGACGGGGCCTGCCTTCCTCGCTGATGGTTGCGTCTCTCCCGTCTCCCTTCCCTCTGCCAAATTTCAATAGGTATCAGAACCGCCCCAGAAATGTCAGCTCCCGTCGCAACGCAGCTTGGCAGAGCCTTCCGAAGGGATGTCGTGTCCCCTCCGACGCAGGACAGAGTGGATCGGGTAGAGAAATCCCAGCGGCTTTTCCCGAGAGCTGGAAGCACAAAAACAACACGGCAGCGCGTTGGTATTGTGACGTCATGACGTCCCGCCTCCCCACCCCGCCCCCCAGCGTTTGGACCGCTCCAGGTGGGGGGAAGGGCGGGACACGATCTATTTTTGAGGAGTTCTCTTTTAATCTAAACTTTCCTGAGCAGAGTTTGTTACAGACATGAAAATTTTTGACTTCGAATTTTATTGTGGCTGTGACATTAAAAATGGTTTGAATGCAAAAAATACGTTCTAAAGATATCTTCTTCCCTCTTTCTCGCTGTTTCTTGGTTTGATCCAAAAACAAACACAGAGGGCGAATATCCAGCTTTTTCCAGCTTATTGGGATCTGGAGTCTAGGGAAGGAAAGAGTGGGGGTCCTGGAATTCTTTTGGTCAGTACAGAAATGAGCGGTGCTTGCATTTTGCCCTTTGCGCCTTCAGTTGCGCCGCCAGCTCTCGGGGTGCTAGGCGGGCTCCCTCCGACCCTGACCCCTCCTTCACCACGCTGGCGTCATTTTGTTTAGGTCCTTGTCGCAGTTTGCTCCTAGAGCGGCGGCATAAACAAAGCATGACTCAGGAATTTGAGGAGATGATGTATAAGGTGAAGGGCAAGCGATGTAATCAAGGTCCAGAGAAGTGCCGTCAGTCAGGACTGCTAAGGGCTTCGCTCATGTTCCAGTATAGAAATGATTCACTTTCCCCTGTTTAACTCAGAAGTTGGGCCTGTCTTCCGTAAACGAAAATATCAAGCAATTCAGGTGGTTAACTCAATACTTCTTAAACATTTCTGTTTTTATTCTGCAAAAATTCACCAGAGGATAGTATTACTTGTTAAGTGTCCCTAAGGTGAAAATAAAGTGCCCCCCGGAAGGGCTGATGGAAGAAGACTGGTGGGCTAAGTGCCATTGTCGCCTCCCTCCGGCCCTCCCCTTTCCCCACTAAGAATCAAAGGACTGAGGCCTTTCCAGCCACTGCTAATGGCAGGAATTCCAGGGACTTGTAGGGGGAAGGCAGCGAAAACTGTAAATGATACAGAAGAGAAGAGGAAGGACCACTTTGCTCCGATCGAGTCCAGGGAGCTCTGAAATATACAACGGCAGTCCCTGTCACCTACCTTCTTTTATCACGGTCTCGGTGTCTCTGGTTTAAAAAACAAACCCACAAAATTTAAAAAAAATCTAAGTTTCATCTTTGAAAAAAGGAAAATGAAGAGCATAGCTTTACTTCTTGATGTTAATTATTTTTCTCCATGGCATCTTTCAGTCCTTTTTTGCATAAAAATCCAGGAACTATTCTATTGCATTATATGTTTATAATCTTTAGTCCTTATTTTCAAATTCAAATTACTGGCTCATTTTAGTTTTGACCCGCTATAGCTAAGATCTCTCTCTCTTTTTTTTTAAAGATTTTATTTATTTATTTGAGAGAGAGAATGAGAGAGATAGCATGAGAGGGAAGAGGGTCAGAGGGAGAAGCAGACTCCCTGCTGAGCAGGGAGCCGGATGTGGGACTCGGGCCCAGGACTCCCAGGATCATGACCTGAGCCGAAGGCAGTCGCTTAACCAACTGAGCCACCCAGGCGCCCTAGCTAAGATCTCTTAAAGGAAGTACTTTACAACCAGGTGAGAAAGGTAACCATGATGGAGATTAGTATTTTGAGAGTGTGGTTCTCTGATCAAATCATAGCTAGTTAAAATGCTGACTTTAACTTTTATTTTAAAAAATACCTAAGCGCAATGGCAACTTACATATGAAAAATAGTTTGAAGATAAAATTTCAGTTAATATTTCTACCTCAAAGTTTTTAAAAATGCTAATCTTAGAATATACAATTTGGCAACTTTCAAAGTTTGCTCTCTACCTTTATTATCAGCATAACATTTAAAATATGCAAACAGTAATTTTATAAATTAACACATTGAATCAGACAAAATATCCAACAGACATTCAATTTTTAACCAGAGACAAAATACTATATTAAAAACCTCACATTTCAGGAATTCTCATTCATTACTGAAAGGGATGGAAAATGGCATAACCACTTCGGAAGACAGTTTGGTGGTTTCTTAGAAAACTAAACATACTCTTACAATATGATCCAACAATCATCCTCCTTAGTATTTACCCAAAGAAACTTAAAACTCTGTCCACATAAAAACCTACACACAGATGTTTATAGCAGCTTTATTCATAATTGCCAAAACTTGGAAGAAATCAAGATGCTTTTTGGTAGGTGAATGGATAAACTGTAGTTTGTCCAGACAATGTAATATTATCAGTGCCAAGAGGAAATGAACTATCAAGACATGAAAATATCTTAAATGCATATTACTAAGTGAGAGAAGCCAATCTAAAAGGCTAAATACTGTATGATTCCAACCGTATATGACATTCTGAAAAAAGCAAAACTATGGAGAGAGTAAAAAGTTCAATGGTTGCCAGGGGTTGGGGGTCGGGGATGAAAATTCTCATATAATGATGGATACATGTCATTAAACATTTGTCCAAACCAGTATAATGTATGACACCAGAACTGAACCCTAATGTAAACTTTGGATTTGGGATGATTATGATGTGTCGATGTAGGTTCCTCCGTTGTAACAAATGTACCACTCTGGTGGAGAATACTAATAATGGGAGCGGCTATGCATGTGTGGGGGGCAGTAGGTATATGGAAAATCTCTATATTTTCCTCCTAATTTTGTTGTGAACCTAAAACTGCTCCAAAAATAATAAGGTCCTGGGGCGCCTGGGTGGCTTAGCCAGTTAAGCGTCTGCCTTCAGCTCAGGTCATTATCCCAGGGTCCTGGGATCGAGCACAGCATTGAGCCCTGCTTTGAGCCCCGCATCAGGCTCTTGCTCAGCGGGGAGCTTGTTTCTCCCTCTGCCCCTACACGCCCCCCCCCGCCCCCCCGCCCCCCCGCCGGCCGCTTGTGATCGCTCTCTCTCTGTCTTTCAAATACATAAATAAAATCTTAAAAAAACAATAAGGTCTTTAAAAAAGCTCACATTTTCTCAAATACACATTTCAATTTTTTCTTGTAATCTAATTTTTTGTGTTCTCAAGGGTTAGAGTTTTTTTGATCTTTAATGAACACTTTCAAATAGGTAAAAAATTTCAAAAAATAGTAGGATGAACACTTATATACCCACCACCTTGATTTTTTTCATTTGAAAGTAAATGTAAACTTCATGACACTTAACCCCAAAATACTCAATATAATCCTGCTAAGAATAGGAAATGTTCCTACATAATCATGATACTATTACACCTAAAAAAATTACCAATATTTTCCAACATTAATACGGAGTTTATATTCACATTTTCTCAATTGCTCTTAAAATACTTTTTTATATTTTTCCCTCAGTCAATCATTAGAATACAAAAACAGCTGGAATTGACCATATAGGTAGGTCTGATTTCTTTTTTATTCAGGATATTTTTATATTATCACAGTTAAACTAATGTGTGCCAAAAAGCACATGAAAAGATGCTCAATATCACTAATCATTAGGGAAATGCATGCCACCTTACACCTGTCAGATGGGCTACTATCAAAAAGACAAGAAATAACAAGTGTTGGTGAGAATGTGGAGAAAGGGACTCTTGTGCATCACTGATGGGAATGTCAATTGGTGCAGCCACTATGGAAAACAATATTGAGTTTTCTCAAAAAATTAAAAATAGAAATACCATGTGATCCAATAATTCCACTCCTGGCTATTTACCCCAAGAAAATGAAAACACTAATTTGAAAAGATATATGCACCCCTATATTTATTACAGCATTATAATAATAACCAAGTTACAGAAGTAACTTAAGTGTCTATCAATAAATAAATGGATAAAGAAGAGGGGGTATATATGCATACAATGGAATATTATTCAGCTATAAAAAAAATGAGATCTTGCCATTTATGACATGTATAGACCTAGAAAGTATTATGCTAAAAGGAATAACTCAGAGAAAGACAAATATCATGTAATTTGGGAATTTAGATTCATATGGAATCTAAAAACCAGAGCAAACAAGCAAGCAAGCAAGAACAGAAACAGAATTATAAATACAGAGAACAAACTAGTGGTTTCCAGCAAGGCGGGGTTGGGGGTATGGGGAAAATAGGTGAAAGGGATTAAGAGATATAAACTTCCAGTTATGAAATAAAGAAGTCACAGGGATGAGAAGTACAGCATAAGAAATAGAATCAATAATATTGTAATAATGATTATTATGGGGTGCCTAGGTGGCTTAGTCGGTTAAGTATCCAACTCTTTTTTTTTTCTTTTAAAGATTTTATTTATTTGACAGAGAGACACAGCAAGAGAGGGAACACAAGCAGGGGGAGTGGGAGAGGGAGAAGCAGGCTTCTGCGGAGCAGGGAGCCCGATGCGGGGCTCGATCCCAGGACCCTGGGATCATGACCTGAGCCGAAGGCAGACGCTTAACCATCTGAGCCACCCAGGCGCCCTAAGTATCCAACTCTTGATTTCATTCAGCTCAGGTCATGATCTCAAGGTCGTGAGTTTGAGACTAATGTCAGACTCCATGCTGGGCATGGAGCTTGCTTAAGATTCTCTCTCTCTCTTCCTCTGCCCCCCACTCTCTGGCTCTCCTTCAATAATAATAAGAAGAAGAATATTGTAATAATGTTGTATGGTGACAGGTGGTGACTATACTTAATGTGACGAGCATAGTGTAATGCATAGAATTGTCAAATCATTATGTTGTACCCCTGAAACGAATATAACATTGTATGTCAACTCTACTTTAATAAAAAATAAACTAATGTGTAAAACCAGAATTTCAATGTAGTGATCTCAAATGAGAAATATAATAATGAAGTTCAGCAACTCATAACCATTTGCCAAATTCACTTCATATGCTTGGAATTTAAACAAAGGAGTTAGTTAATTTGAATTTTTAGATAAACTGCCATCTGCAAAACAGTGCCAACTACCATCAGGATGACTCCAATCTTTCTTGCCTCAGGACTGTGCATAGGTGGATCTTCCTTCTTAATAATTTGAATGTGCTCACTTTGCTCTGTCCCAACTGTCACTATGTTAGTTTAGTTTTATTAAAAAACAAAACTCAACTGAGTACGTTTTAAAGCTCTTATTGGCGGGATGCCTGGGTGGCTCAGTCAGGTGTCTGCCTTAGGCTTGAGTCATGATCCCAGGGTCCTGGGATCAAGTCCCTCATTGGGCTACTTGTTCAGTGGGAAGCCTGCTTCTCTCTCTACCTGTCGCTCCCCCTGCTTGTGCTCTATCTCTCTCTGATAAATAAATAAATGAAATTTCTTTAAAAAAAATAAAGATCTTATTGGCTTTATTAAGTGATCCCTGAATTGGGCAACATCCCATCTACCAGACAGAAAGGAGCTCTGAAGAGCTGTACAAAATGAAAGACTTCTTTTTTTTTTTTTAAAGATTTACTTTTTTTCTTTTAGAGAGAAAAATGAGAGACAGATCGCATGCACAAGCAGGAGGGGGTAGAGGGAGAGGGAGAGAAAATCTCAAGCTGACTCCCCGATGAGCAGTGTCTCACGACCCTGATATCATGAAAGCCAAAACCGAGTCGGAAGCTTAACCCACTTCACCACCCAGGCACCCCCTAAATGAAAGATTTTTATAGGCAGAAGAGGGTGGGACAAAAAAGTTACGGGAAAGAGAGGACTGTTTGTGGCAGGGTCACTTTCCTTAAGGGGATGTGTATGAACCAGACTAAAGCTATCTTGGACTAATCTGCCATGATGATGCTCTGTGAGCAGCCCCCCTTCTTTGTTTTTGTTTAATCACACTCTAAAGTACAGCCTTGGGGCATAACATCCTTGATCTGCTTTGGAGATGCACTATTCTCAAGCCTTTTCCTCCAGGATGGCCTCCCAGCACGTAGTTCCCAGTCCCTAGGGCTATAGAAGCAGGTTTTAGGGAGGTGAGATCGGGGAATGTGCTACTCATCTTGTGGTTGCCCAAGACCTTTTTTCTTCATAGTCTCACCACGGGTCTTTCACATAGCGGCTGCAAGTTAGGCAGGCTTTTTCCATGGCAGATGAAGGCTCTCTGAGCAAATTTCCCAAAACAAATCAGCAGAAAGCACATGGCCTTTGAAACCTCATCTTTTTTTTTTTTTAAGTTTTTTAATTTATTTATTTGACAGAGAGAGAGACAGCGAGAGAGGGAACTCAAGCAGGGGGAGTGGGAGAGGGAGAAGCAGGCTTCCGGCTGAGCAGGGAGCCGGATGCGGGGCTCGATCCCAGGGCCCGGGGATCATGACCTGAGCCGAAGGCAGACGCTTAATGACTGAGCCACCCAGGCGCCCCCGAAACCTCTTTTAAGCTCTGATGTGACACTTCTGCCTCATTTTATTCCTCAAGGCAATCACAATGTCCTGCCCAGCATCAAAGGGAGAGGACAGTAGTACCGCCCTCAGATGGGAGAAGTGTTAAAGAATTTATGGGCAGGTTTTTTAAACCACCAATATTACTCAAACCCATTTTTAAATTAGTCTTTAATATTGTCCTTGAGAGAGAGAGAGAGACAGAGAGAAAAAGCTCACGGATGCCAGAATAAATATAACAAAGTCATATTTCATTGCATCAATTCTCTTCTTAAATATCATTCAGTGGTCAGAGATTCTCCCTAGTCCTTAAGAAAAGTGGAAATTCCTTAGAAAAAGTGAGCATTTATGATCAGCCTGCTGTTTCTCTGGCCTCACATTCACCCATGTCCTATTTTGCACTCTATGTTCCAGGCATACAAAGTTACTTAAACTACTTCTTTTCCTATACTGCCCTTGTTTCTGGCCATTGGATAGTCTCAAAGGTTCTTCCTATTGCTTTCTGTCTAATTCCTGTAAATCATTCTTTAGTTCAGGCATCACCTTCTCCAGGAAATCTTTTTCATCTCACTTGCCTGGGTTCTGTAACTCTTCAATGCACTTCCAAAGCACTGTGTTCTTATCTTTGTCTTAGTGCTTATAATGTACATTAGCTAACACAATGCCATTACTTCTCATTGTTTTGGGGGACATATACAGGATTGTGGGGAACTCCTCCTCCCACACTGATACCTCTAGTGGGGCCCACTAACCTTGACAGCCTTGGTTATTTAGGAAGCCCCATGACTTACACAAGACTAATCAGAATCCTTAAAATTTCTCACATATGAACTAAGAAAAGTGTTAAAAAACAAAATTCAAATGAGTAAATTTGTAGATCTAATTGGCTTTATTTGATGATTTATGAATCAGGCAGCATCCCATCCCATCTTAGCAGATAGAAAGGAGTTCCAAGGAGCTATACAAAGTAGAAGGCTTTTATAGGCAGAAGGAGGCAGAAAAAGAAAGTTTCTTGCATAGAGGGTTTACTTTAGGCAAGGTCTTTGAGAGTAGGTAGTGGGCCTATCAGGCTGATTACCTCACTAGTGCTAACCGGGTAGTTCCAGATTGACTGGTGAAAGGTCATATTCCTGGGAGAAGCTGAAACTGCAATTAGGTTAGGTATTTAGTCTATGGTGATGTGGGCTTAGCACAAGTGACTCCATTTGGGACTTGTCTTTCTCTCTCTCTCCTTTTTTAATTTTTTATTTATTTGTCAGAGAGAAAGAGCACAAGCAGGGGCAGTGGCAAGCAGAGGGAGAAGCAGGCTCCCCACTGAGTAGGAGCCCTATGTGGGATTTAATCCCAGGACCCTGGAATCATGACCTGAGCCAAAGACAGACACTTAACCAACTGAGCCACCCAGGCATCTGGGGCTTGTCTCTTTTTTTACAAAGTAAGCTCTTCTCTGGTGACGAAGTTGGATGATATAAGATCAGAGGCTTACAATAGCCATCATTTTAATTTCATGCAGTCCAAATGCATGAGATAAGACAAAGAAAGTGACATTCAGAGAAGTAAGATATATATAAGTAGGGATATAGAGCGATAGATACAGAGTTAGAGGGAGTTCTAATGGCATTTAAGTCCTTAGCTTCAGGTAGTCTTTCCCAGTAGACTCTATGTGCTATTTGATGGCATATTATTGTTGCCCAGTGAACTAGGGAGACTCCAGGCCCTAGGGCCATGACCCCACCCAGCCCAAAGATGTCCAGGAAGGTTCTTGGTCATGTCACAAGAAAGAATTCAAGGACAGACACAGCACTAACAAGCAACAAAAGTAGTAAAATTTATTAAAACCAAAGTACACTCGAGATGTGAGAACAGGTGAGTTCAAGAGAGAGAGAGAAAGCTGAGCACCCCAGTGTTTGGGTTTCTATCTTTTATTGGCAGTTGTTAGCAAAGGGGTGGAATACTTATTACTTGGGGCAGGGATTTCTTGGAAGAAGGGTTTTACACCTTTTCTTCCTTATTTGGTCAAGGGTTTCCTGTCATGGCACACGCCATCTTGGACCTGTCTAGTTTGATCTGGCTCCTTGTGAAGTGCTGCCAGGGTAGGCCTCTAACTTTCCCTATAGCTAGCCATAACTTCCACTATGCTGGCCTCCAGTTATCCTGTTAGAACTGAACTAACTGCCACCAACTCTAACATTACTTGTGTTTCTATCCTGAGTGCTTTGGATACAAAATAAAGACAAAAAATGCGGAGTATGTCATAGTCAAAAGAACAAAGGGTAGATTTTAAAATTTAAGATGGTAGACTAAAAAAAATGTATTTGCTTTTGCTGTCTCCTGAAACTTTCCTAAAGCAACAGTGTCATGGATTGAATCGTATCCCCCCAAAAGATGTTGAATTTCTAACCCCCAGTATCCATGAATGTGACTTTTGAAATAGGGTCTCTGTAGATGATCAAATTAAGATGAGGCCATTAAGGTAGGCCTTAATCCAATATGACCGGTGTCCTTCTTAAAGAGAAAAATTTAAATATAGGGACAGACATGCATAAAGGAAAAAGTATGTGAAGTCATGAGAATAATGCCATCTGCAAGCCAAAATGTAGGCGTCTACCGAAAGGTAGGAGAGAGGCGTGAAGTAGTTTTTCTCACAGCCCTCAAACTAACCAACTGTACCTATACCCTGATTTCAGATGTCTGGCCTCCAGAACTAAGAAACAATATATTTCTGTGTTTAAATCATCCAGTTAGTGGTACTTAGTTATGGAAGTCTGTGATATTGTACTTCATAATAATAAATATATATTTGGTCTTTTAACTAGTTCCTGTCAGAGCTCCTAAAAACCCTTGGAATTTCCTAAGTGAGGAAAGCAATAAAGATGTATTTTGTTGTGCTAGTGAGTGACTTTTGGAATGCCTAGGGGCATTCCTAGAGGAAACAACCAAGGGATTAAAGAATTGGAACTTTCAGTCCCACCCTACTCCCCCACTTCCGAGGAGAGGAAAGGGCTGGAAATTGAGTTCAGTCACCAACGGCCAATGACTTAATCAGTTATGCTTATGTAATGAAGACTTCATAAAAACCCAAAAGGATGGGGTTCTCGGAGCCTCTAGGTTGGCTGAGCTCGTGGAGGTGCTGGATTGGTGGCATGGTTGGAAAATGCATGGAAGCTCTGCACTTCTTCCCACATACCTTGCTCTGTGCATCAATTCCATAAGTAAAATGTTTCTCTGAGTTGTATGACCCACTGGAGCAAATTAATCACACAAGGAGGAGGTCTTCAGAACCTCCAAACTATAGAAGCTCAGGTGACAATCTGGATTTGCAATTAGCATCTGAAGTTGGGGATGAGGGGAGCAGTCTTGTAGGACTGAGCCCTTAACCTGTGGGATCTGACACTGTTTCCAGGTAGATAATAAAACTGTATGAAACTTGGGGACATGAGAGACTCCATTTTGAGAAAAGCTCCATTCTCCTTTCTAAAACAAATGGCTAATGAATTCTTGAACTGGGCAAAAAGACTCTTGAACTGGGCCAGAAGCAACAATTCTTTTACGAGGAATTGTTCTTAAAAGTCAACAGGACAAGAGTTATCTTGATCATAAGACTTGATTGCAGACTTTCTGAAGAGAAGATAGTTAGGTAACGCATACCAGGAATAATTTCGTCTAACGCCAACGGAATAGTCAATCAATGTGTAAACAAAAGCAGCTCAGCCGGTTAGTGCCAATTGACATTTTATTTGTCTTTTTTTACCCAGGTCATATAATTGCTGCCTTTCCTCTTTCTCATAAAAACCCCTTGCTTTTATAACCGGACCAATGTGAGTTTTCTCTTCAGTGAGTCGGATACATCAGATGAGTTGTCCCACAAAGTAAACTTTATTTGCACAAATAAGGAGATCACAAAGAATAATTTCCAAAGACTGTGACTCCTTCACAAAGGTGAGTGGATTCCTTTTATTTAAGGTTAGGTTGGATATTTAGATAAGGAAGCCTTGTTATAATATATAGAGGCAGGCATAAGGTCACACACGTGCCTTAAGGAAACATGTGCCTATACATACATTATATATTATGTAAAGGAGACTGAGGTTCCTCCTTGTATGGAGATCTTATTTTTTTCATTTTTATTTTATTATTATTATTTTTTAGTATTATAATGATGTAAAGGCAATTCTCAGTCATTCCAGGGGTTATTCCCTGGTCCATCTGTGTAGGCACAAGTTTAGCTCAAAAGGTCTGGGTGGTCTGAGCTATAGGAGGTCTTGTCAGGGCAGGCAACATCACCTGAGGGGTGGTTTCATTTGCCTGAGTTAAGAGATAAGCTAGAAAGAAGAGCTCAAGGAAAAATGTAAGACAAAAGTTAGTGAAAGTGGGCAGTGAAAGTCAGGTCTTGGGACCTAGCCGGTGACAATTTCATCCCTTCAGTGGGATACTATTTGGGTTCTACCTGAGTCTGTGCTCCCCAAATTGCAATTCTGAGGCCCCAAATAAAGGCTTTTGTTCTTTTTCAGTTTTGCCTCTCCTCTCAGATGACTATAGTATCAGAATTGAGTTGAATTCCAAGGACACTGAGTTGGTGTCAGAGAATTGCTTGGTATGGGGGAAAAACCCACACGTGGGAATTGGTGTCAGAATCCTACAGCCCGAGGAAATAAATACAGACTGCAAAAAGAAAAAGGAAGTCAAAACCCCACAAAGTCAAAAAAAAAAAAAAAAAAGAGAGAGAGAAAATAGAAAACCGTTTTAGAGTATAAAAAGAGTGACAAGTGACAAATAACATACTTAAGAAAGGAAATCCTAAACTGACAGTAGGGATACCTAAAGTAGTCCATTATTCATTAAAGAACTGAGAGAGAAAGGCTCAGGCATTTTTGCCCCCAGGCTACCTCCCTTGCCCCATACAACCACGTGATCGTCTCTCCTTATTCCCTGTACAGACAGGAGATTTACTGGGTAAACAAGGTCTATGAACTGTGGCAGAAGGGGAAAGCAGGCTCAATCCAAGATGGTGCACTGAAAACGGAGTGGGCTTGGGCGAGGGGGAGATTCAAAATTTACACACTTGAATCCCCCACCTTCTTCCTCCTAATCTGTGCCCAGAATTCTGGCAGCTCAGCTGGGTTTGCATGCATACAGAATTTGAAATGAGCTTTTTAGTGCCCTGTTCTTAAATACAAGCAGACAGTAAGGAGTCAGGATTTGAGGGAAAGATCTGATATGAAGCAAACAGTGAACAACAACTTCAAGAGAATAAAAAAAAAAAAAGACTACTTAGGGAAATTACAGCCTCAAAAAATTTATCATTAATATCCTCAGAGAAACAAGAGAAAATATTGCAGCCGTGAAACAAAAATAGCTACAACCAAAGAATATTCGGACCATATATATATATATATATATATAGAGAGAGAGAGAGAGAGAGAGAGAGAGAGAATGAGGAAGGTAAAATTAAATAGAAATATTAGAAGACAGTTGAAATTTTTTAGAAAGTAAAGTAGCAAGGCAAAAAGATAAGGAAGAAGGCCAGGGTATATAAATTAGAGGTCCAAATTCCAAATACTAGGAGTCTCATAAAAAGGATACAGAAAATGTGGGAAGGAAGTCAGATTTTATTTAAAGCTAGTTATGCCTTTAAAATCCTAAGGGAGGGATGCCTGAGTGTCTCAGTCAGTTAAACATCTGCCTTCAGCTCAAATCATGATCCCAGGGTCCTGGGATGGAGCCCTGCATGTCCCACCACCTCCTGGAGCTCCCTGCTTAACGGGGAGTCTGCTTCTCCCTCTCCCTCTGCCCCTCGCCCTGCTCATGTGCGCTCTCTCTCTCAAAAAAAAAATAAAATAAAATCTGGGGCGCCTGGGTGGCTCAGTCGTTAAGCGTCTGCCTTCAGCTCAGGTCATGATCCCAGGGTCCTGGGATCAAGCCCCGCATCGGGCTCCCTGCTCAGCGGGAAGCCTGCTTCTCCCTCTCCCTCTGCCCCTGCTTGTGTTCCCTCTCTCGCTGTGTCTCTCCCTGTAAAATAAATAAATAAAATCTTTAAAAAAAAAAATCTTTAAAATCCTAAGAGAAATTATTTTCTTCCTGGAATTTTATGCTAAACTATTATTTAAGTATGAGGGTAGCACAAGACAAAACTTGGATATGGAAGGTCTCCAGAAATGTGCTTCTTCTGTATCTGTTTTCAGAAAGAAAGCATTCCCAAAATGAGGAAGTAAACCAAGAAAGGATAAGACATGGGATATAGGAAATATATATGATTTACATTGGATTTAACATGAGAGATAAGATAATCTATATGTATATATAGATTAACATGTAACATACATGTTTTATATACAGTATGTACATATGTATTAACCCCCATAATCCTCACAAAATAATATAATGTATATGTACTGTTTGTCATCATTTTACAGGTGAAGAAATTGAAGCATAGAATGATTGACTATAACCAGAGCCAGAATTTTAACCCATAAGACCTGATTTCAGGCTCTTAACCATTAATAGTCATTTTCCTGCTTCCCAATATACTCATTTAATAAAAAGTTATGATAGAACTATATTTATAAGATGGGAGAGGACACAAGAAATGTTCTAATGTGCCCAGGTAGCCAAGGCAGAGATGGTGGCGATGAAAAAGAACTAAGATTTCATCTTCCGTAATGGCAAGTCAATGCATGATACTCCAAACTGGAAATAAAAATCAAGAACAGCAACATATGCATAGTATTTGGAGAAATGTAGACTTAAAAAGATCAACTACAACTACAACAAGTAGGGAGTGGAAAATAAGTGCATGATGAGGAGGTGCTATTTTCCTTCCTAAGCCTTGTAGAGCTATTTAACTTTTTAATCTGTATGAAAGTCTACATTTGATTAAAAAGAATAAAGCTTAAATTAAAAAAAGTAAGAGCAGCAGATTTTTCAGTTTGGAGTTTGAAGTCTAAGTAATTTGAGTATAAAACCAGTTCAGTCAACTCAGGCAGGTTAAACCACTTCTCTGCCATTCAACCTCCAAAGCTGATAAGTAATGAATTAAATGCTGCACTTTAGGCAGTAAAATAATTATGATTACTTACCAATTATTTGACTCCTGATGGACTTTTGTCCATTAGAGAGCAGGTTCCAAGTTTAGTGTAAAAGGGAGTACAGCAGATGACCCATATGGGCAAGCTTGACATATAAACTGGGACTCAAGAAAGGTCTAGACACTTTGAACACTGATAACATTTGTCAAATAAGGGCCACAATAACCAAAGGGCAACGGAAACAATTAAAGAATAAGTACTGAAAAAAAAAAAAGTACCGAGAAGCTGAAATACAGAGAAGAGACATTATATTTAGTTGGCCTTATTTCATAACTTCGCTTATAACTAACCTTTTATGAAACACAAGGAAGAAGTATTGTCTTTGGGGTAGTTCAGGACTATAATTGTCTCCTTGTCTTCTATATCTCACCTCTTACTTATGCTTTATTGACATCCAAAGCATTTTACAAGTTACATGATCTCTTTTCTCTCCTCAGAACTTTACAATGGCTTTCACAGAATGTGTGATAAAGATCAAAATACTTCAGCTCCCATGTAATGCCTTCCATACAAAGATTCTAACCTGTCCTTCCAGGTTCATTCCCATTATATCACTCTTGGTATTTTTAACATTCTCCATGATTCACATTCTCATTTTTCCTCTTTATTCACAGACCAAAAAAAAAAAAAAAAAAAAACTCTTATACTCTATATGTGATGTTTAAAATTTTATTATCCTGTAGGGTTCAACTCAGGTATTACCACATTCACAACACCCTTTCCAAACTTTAAATGTTATGAGGAATTCTGAGGTGGCAAATAGTGCAATTATGGGTTAACTAAGGTGAAGGTGCCAAGAGAGACACTGGCCAACATCATTCGAGACAGCATGTAAAATATTTCCCACAATTGAATTCTCAGTGTATCTTGGACAATACATAAATCACTGTAATTGTTTTCCCAGTCAGTCTGCCAGCTCAAGGACAAACTTCCCATCCCGGCCTCCCTTTTGCCTTCCAGACAATCTGTTTACCCAAGGACAAGAAAACAAAACTTGCTATTTTCAGACTCTGCAATTTTTCTCCTCAGCCTATTAAATTTGTTATATAAATCCCATTTTTGTTTTATTTCCATATTCTTATATACAAGTATACTCTTAATGTGTAAAAGAATCAGACCCTCTAATAACCGTCTTACAGACCACACTTTTAAGGCTAACTCAATAAGATTCAATACTGTAATTCCTGACAGATGAAGCGTAGCAGAATTGCTACCTCAAAATATGTTTCTTTGGCATAAGGATTATCCTAAACTGGTTATTTTTAATAAAAGCAGACAGGAGAAGTTCTGAAAACTGAGTAAAAGTTTTGTAAGAGACATTTATGTTTATAAGGGAAATCTCCATTTGTAAGGGTGTCTCCTTCTCTTTCCCAAGAAGAAGTTGACTGAATCTCCAGAAACTCTCAACAATGGAGAAGACAGTGATTTAAATCTGCATAACAACCATACTTTCATTTACTGTGCTTTTCCTGGTAACCTCTCATACCCCCCACCCCACCCAATCTTCTTTTGTCTTTAGCTGGAGATGGTATTCAAGGTGATGGCTTGGGCCATTTCAGGGAGTTACTCAACTTTCTTGGGTCTCTCCCATGTATACAGGAGGTATACATGTTATTAAATTTTTATTTTTCTCTTTTTAATTTTTATTTATTTATTTTTTTTACTGGGGTGTCTCAGCCAAGAACCTAGAAAGGTAGAGGGAAAATTATTTGTCCTCCTCTACACAGGCCCCTGCAGGGCATCCTGTACTGTTGTATTTGCCTCCAACCCACAGATAAAACTAGTCAACATAGCCCAATCAATCATTTTTCAGACCCATCCCCCCAACCACCAGGAAGGAGAATCTATATTGCTCTTTTGTAAATCAATATATGTCCATCTTTCAGGTCTCCCTCTTGGATTGGAAGCTTTGTGCTATCAGAGTCAACTCCTCCCACTATGTAGGTGTAGATACCTTCTTTCAGATAGTGATATCCCACCAGACACTACCCCTTACAGGAGTTTTAGTTTGGGTAAGTAACAAGCTATGGAAAATATGGGTTTTTTTTTGTCCAGAGTAATCACCCCAAGAAGCCCAAAGTAACCTGTAGAGGGTGGCTAGTGCAGCTTCACCACCAGGCTACAGAAGATTTAATACATATTTGTGTCATTTGGGCTAAGAAAGAGGTAGGAGAGAATCTCTACTGCTTAAAATCAGAGGAAAGGGGCACCTGGATGTCTCAGTTGGTTAAGCATCCAACACTTGATTTCAGCTCAGGTCATGATCTCAGGTTCATGATCTCAGGGTTATGAGATGGAGCCCTGCATTGGGCTCTGTGCTCAGTGCAGAGTCTGGTTGTCCCTCTCCCTCTGTTCCTCACCCCGCTCATACTCTCTCTCTCTTAAATAAATAAATGAATAAAATCTTTAAAAAAATAAAATCAAATCAAAAGAAAGATCTATAAAAAGACCTAAAGAACCTAAAATTCTGCTGACAAAAATAAATAACTGTAGTCCTTTTCATCACCACCCCCAGTGTTCCTTTTCAGACTCTCACCATCTTTAACTAGGATTTTTACAATATGCTCCTAGCTGAAATGAGGATCTGACTTCCTTACACTTCACCCAAGACCTCAAACTTTCACTGGAGTATCTTTCTAAATATTGATCACATTATAAAACTCTCCCAATAATAAAACATTAAGTAGAGCATTCCAGCTCTTTCCTGCAAGGATGAGACGTGCATTCAGAAGTGGTTCTCTGTAACACATCTCTGGAGAAGGACCTCTTAATGGTCAATCCATCAAAGCCCAACAACTTACCTGCCTGGGACAGTTTTCTGACATCTGAATCATTGAGACCCATGCACCTCACCAAAGTGGTTTGAAAAACCTTTCTGTTTTCTTCCAACTTCCTTGCCTGCAGCCCTGGTCTGGTCGAGTCAAGAATTTGGGCTTTGGGGCCAGAACCTCCTCAGCTCCCATCCGGGCTTTGTCCCTTATTGTCATGAGCTGGCAGAGGAGTGGAGGACTCCGTTTCATCTGGTCCCCTGAATTTATCTAGATATCTATCAAGCCACTCTGAACACCCACAAAATCAGCCTGAGATGTAAGATTATACATCTGGATCTCTACGGGGGCACAGGATCATCAGTCAAGAGGGTGCACCTTGTGTGGATTGTGGTTGATATTTTCAACTGTACATCCCGTCAACCACAACTCAACAGAACGACTAGGAGGAGGAACTCCCAACAAAGAAAAGACCTAGAGACAATGGCCTCTCTCACAGACCTAATGGATATGGGTATAAGCAAGATGTCAGAAATAGACTTCAGGGTAATGGTTATGAAGACAATAGCTAGGCTGGACAAAAGCATTAATGGCAACATAGATACTCTAAGGGCAGAAATGAGAGCTGATCAGGCCGAAATTAAAAATGCTATAAATGAGATGCAGTGTAAACTAGATTCTCTAACAGCTAAGGTAAAAGAGGCAGAAGAACGAATTAACAATCTAGAGGACAAACTGATGGAAAAGAAGAAACAGGAGGAGGCCTAGAACAAACAGCTTAAAATCCATGAAGACAGAATTAGAGAAATAAATGACACCATGAAACATTCCAATGTCAGAATTATTGGGATCCCTGAAGGGGTGGAGAGAGAGAGAGAGAGAGAGGACTAGAAGATATATTTGAGCAAATCGTAGCTGAGAACTTCCCTAATCTGGGGAATGAAACAAGCATTCGTGTCCTAGAGGCAGAGAGGACCCCTCCCAAGATCAAGGAGAACAGACCAACGCCCCGGCTTGTAATAGTAAAACTCTCAAATCTTAGAACTAGGGAAATCATCTTAAGGGCAGTTAGGGGGAAGAGATTCCTTACGTACAGAGGGAGGAACATCAGAATAATGTCAGACATATCCACAGAGACCTGGCAAGCCAGAAAGGGATGGCAAGACATATTCAGGGTACTAAATGAGAAGAACATGCAGCCAAGAATACTTTACCTGGCAAGGTTGTTATTTAGAATGGATGGAGAGATACAGAGCTTCCAGGACGGGTAGAAACTGAAATAAAATGTGACCAGTAAGCCGGTCCTGCAAGAAATATTAAGGGGGATTCTATAAAAGGAGAAAGACCCCAAGAGTGATATAGAACAGAAATTTACAGAGACAATCTATAGAAACAAGGACTTCACAGGTAACATGATGACAAAAAATTCATATCTTTCAATAATCACTCTCAACGTGAACGGCCTAAATGCTCCCATAAAACAGCACAGGGTTGCAGATTGGATAAAAAGACAGGACCACTCCATATCCTGTCTATAAGAAACTCATTTTGAACCTAAAGATACATCCAGACTGAAAGTGAAGGGATGGAAAAAGATCTTTCATACCTCAAAAGTGGACCTCAAAAGAAAGCTGGGGTAGCAATTCTCATATCAGACAAATTAGATTTTAAGTTAAAGACTGTTTAGTTAGAGATATGGATAAAAAGACAGGACCACTCCATATCCTGTCTATAAGAAACTCATTTTGAACCTAAAGATACATCCAGACTGAAAGTGAAGGGATGGAAAAAGATCTTTCATACCTCAAAAGTGGACCTCAAAAGAAAGCTGGGGTAGCAATTCTCATATCAGACAAATTAGATTTTAAGTTAAAGACTGTTTAGTTAGAGATACAGAAGGACACTATATCATTCTTAAAGGGTCTATCCAACAAGAAGATCTAACAATTGTAAATATCTACGCCCCCAACATGGGAGCAGCCAACTATATAAGCCAACTGTTAACCAAAATAAAGAGACATATTGATGATAATATGTTAATAGTAGAAGACCTCAACACTTCATTCTCAGCAATAGACAGATCATCTAAGCAGAAAATCTACAAAGAAACAAGAGCTTTGAATGACACACTGGACCAGATGGACCTCATAGATATATACAGAACATTCCACCCTGAAACAACAGAATACTCATTCTTCTCAAACACACCTGGAACTTTCTCCAGAATAGACCACATACTGGGTCACAAATCAGGTCTCAACCAATACCAAAAGAATGAGATTATTCCCCGCATATTCTCAGAACACAATGCTTTGAAACTGGAACTTAATCACAAGAAAATTTTTGGAAGAAATTCAAACACTTGGAAGCTAAAAACCATCCTGCTCAAGAATGTTTGGGTCAGGGGTGCCTGGATGGCTCAGTCATTAAGCATCTGCCTTCTGCTCAGGTCATGATCCCAGGGTCCTGGAATCGAGCCCTGCATCGGGCTCCCTGCTCAGTGGGAAGCCTGCTTCTCCCTTTTCCACTCCCCCTGCTTGTGTTCCCTCTATCACTCTGTCTCTCTCTGTCAAATCAATAAATAAAATATTAAAAAAAAAAGAATGTTTGGGTCAACCAGGAAATCAAAGAACTTAAACAATTCATGGAAACCAATGAGAACAAAAACACATCGGTCCAGAACCTATGGGATACTGCAAAGGCGGTCCTAAGGGGGAAATACATAGCCATCCAAGCCTCACTCAAAAAAATAGAAAAATCCTGAATACACAAACTAACTTTACACCTTAAAGAACTGGAGAAAAAACAACAAATAAAGCCTAAACCAAGCAGGAGAAGAGAAATAATTAAGATTAGAGCAGATAACAATGAATTAGAAACCAGTAATGCAGTAGAGCAGATCAACAAAACAGGAAGTTGGTTCTTTAAAAGATTTAACAAGATCGATAAACCACTGGCCAGACTTATCCAAAAGAAAAGAGAAAAGACCAAAATTAATAAAATTATGAATGAAAGGGGAGAGATCACGACTAACACCAAGGAAATAGAAACAATTATCAGAAATTATTATAAACAACTATATGCTAATAAATTAAGCAACCTGGAAGAAATGGGTGCATTCCTAGAAACCTATAAACTACCAAGACTGAAACAGGAAGAAATTGATAACCTGAATAGACCAATAACCAGTAACAAGATTGAAGCAGTGATCAAAAACCTCCCAAAAAACAAGACTCCAGGACCTGATGGATTCCCTGGGGAATTCTACCAAACATTCAAAGAAGAAATAATACCTATTCTCCTGAAGCTGTTTCAAAAAAATAGAAACAGAAGGAAAGCTTCTAGACTCATTCTATGAGGCCAGCATTACCTTCATCCCAAACCAGGCAAAGACCCCATCAAAAAGAATTTCAGACCAATATCCCTGATGAATATGGATGCCAAAATTCTTAACAAGATCCTAGCTAATAGGATCCAACAGTACATGTGATGCAAGGGTGGTTCAACATTCACAAAACAATCAATATGATAGAACACAGTAATAAGAAGAGAGAGAAGAACCATATGGTCCTCTCAATTGATGCAGAAAAAGCATTTGACAAAATACAGCATCCTTTCCTGATTAAAACTCTTCAGAGTATAGGGATAGAGGGAAAATTCCTCAATTTCATAAAATCTATCTATGAAAAACCCACAGCGATTAGCATTCTTAATGGGGAAAAGCTGGGAGCCTTTCCCTTAAGATCAGGAACATGTCAAGGATGCTCACTCTCACCACTATTGTTGAACATAGTACTAGAAATCCTAGCAACAGCAATCAGACAACAAAAAGAAATAAAATGTATTCAAATTGGCAAAGAAGAAGTCAAACTCTCTCTCTTCACAGATGACATGATAATTTATGTGGAAAACCCAAAAGACTCCACCCCCAAATTACTAGAACTCATACAGCAATTCAGTAATGTGGCAGTAATGTGGCAATTCAGTTCTGTGTCATCCCTTATTAAAATAATTCTTATCGTCCTTATTCCTGCTGGTTATGTAGGCTACAATGAAGGGTACATGCTTGAGAGCTCCCCTTTCAGGGCTTCCCAATTCCATTTGGAATTATTTCCACAATACAAATGGATATTTTAACTTAATGGACTTCTAAACTTGTATCTTCCTATTCAGACCCCACTGTCCCAGATAGGAAAATCCAGTAATCTCAGCCATTTCCAGTGGATTCTTTTATAAATATTGTAAATTATGAAGGTCTAATACAGAATTTCTTTTTCTTTTCTTTTTTTTACAAATTGAGAATTTCATCATTTAATCTCAAGAAAAACT
Source organism: Eumetopias jubatus (assembly GCF_037043125.1). Taxonomy (NCBI): domain Eukaryota; kingdom Metazoa; phylum Chordata; class Mammalia; order Carnivora; family Otariidae; genus Eumetopias; species Eumetopias jubatus. The sequence goes on along the minus strand of NW_028274814.1, from coordinate 47,542,785 downwards.
TTGATTTTTCCCACTGGCACATCTGAACTTTTTTTTTTTTTGCTGCTTTAGCGAAGTCGGCATTACCTTAGATTAACTTGGTATATGTTTTGTGATGAAATGCCTTTTCCCCGTTTTAGAAATCACTATCTTGAATTTACCCCTAAATCTGGTCTTGCATAATCTTCCCTAATCAACAGACAACTACACCTTCCCTAATCCTAATAAATAGCTACACCTTCCATGCATTGGCTCAGGTCAATGATCAAGGAGTCATTTTTCATTCCTTTCCCTTACTACATTGCTCTACTCAATCCATCAGCAAATGTGGATGATTCTATCCCCAACATATCTTTCAAATTCCTACATTTATCTCTATTTCCACTTCTAACATCACCATGTTAGTCCACAGTCATGGACTATCCACAATCACAACTCCTAGCCACAGTCACCTCTTGTCTACTCTTCCTCAATATCTCCCATCTAGTCTTCATGCTTTCATACTTGTCCTATTCCAGTCCATTCTTCTATAGCATCAAGAGTCATTGCCTTAAAATTCAAATTGCATTGGGGGTGCCGGGGTGGCTCAGTCAGCTAAGCATCTGCCTTCGGCTTAGGTCATGATCCCAAGGTCCTGGGATCAAGCCCCATGTTGGGCTCCCTGCTTGGTGGGGAGCCTGCTTCTCCCTCTCCCTCTGCCTGACGCTCCCCCTGCTTGTGTGTGCTCTCTCTCTCTCCCTCTGTCAAATGAATAAGTAAAATCTTAAAAAAAAAAAAATTCAAATTGCATCAAGTGACTTACTGTTTAAAATTTTCAATGGCTTCTCAATGCGTGTAAAATACAGTGTAGACTCCTTGCCCCCAAGACTCCTTTCCCTTCTGACCCTATTTGCTGCAGTTCTCTCTTTAGCTTACTAGAATCAGCTACTCTTTGCTCAGCTCCTCAAACTTATCAAACTTTCCCTGGTCTTTGAAATTGTTCTTCCCTCACTCAGCCTTTTCCAAGGGTTCTCTGCACTATTCATGATTGTTATCATTTTATTTTTTACTTTTTCTTGAGGTCTGTGAGGACCATGAGTCAGAGTCCCTGACTGTCTTGCCCACTCTTTTACCCCCAGCTGCCTCTGCACTATTCCTGGCAGATAATTTTTTAAACAATACCTTTTGAACCCAGAAACTGTTGAAGCAGTGTAATGCAAAACCTAATTAGAAGTATTATATTGAGGAGGAAGGACATCTATTTCAATAAGACTAGAAGGAAGGAGGAAGAGCAGGTACTGGTCTGCAGGAGTTTATAGCTCTGGGGGAGGAAGTTACCTGAAGACTTGATTTCCTTTCTGAATGAGGAGGACAAGTCCCCTGCCTAGAATTAATGAGTGGGTGAAGGGGCATGGGGTTTGAAGGGAGCCACTGAAAAAAATTTTAAAAGATTTTATTTATTTATTTATTTATTTGAGAGAGAGAGAGAGAGAGAGAGAGAGAGAGTGCAAGTGGAGGGAGGGAGAGGGACAAACAGACTCTGCACAGAGCCCGAGGCGGTGCTCAATCTCACTACCCTGAGATCATGACCTGAGCCAAAATCAAGAGGCAGTTGCTTAACCAACTGAACCATCCACATACCCCAGGAGCCACTGAAATTTGAATAACTAATAAAAGGAGTAAGAGAATTACAAAAGAAACTCTAGAAGAAATGGCAGGTGGTTCAGGTGGTGTTGGGGACCATGACCTTGGCATGACCTCTCTTAGCAGAGTTGAGAGTTTTCTGCAGCACTGCTCAGCAGCATAGGCTTTGGGGAGAAATCAGTTTCGCTGAACCAATGTTTAAAGTTTGAAGGATAGGTGTAAAGAAAGTGAAAAGACATTTAAAAAATTGAGAACAGTGGTGAAAGTGATTGCACTGATTAAGAGACCTTAGATTGAGTAGAGAAAGAGGTGAAGCCAAACGGCTGCTAATATTCTGACAAAGTGGGAGGATCACAGGAATGCAAGTATCCATGTGTCTGAGGAGAGGGAGAGGCGGAGAGGAGACGTGGGGCTGAGAGATCTCTTTAGAATAAGGTACTTACAGGAGGATTTCTTCCAAGGTCTTATTCTACCAGATGATGTTTTAACTTCTTCAATACTGTGGTATCTTGAAGGACAAACAAGCCTAGAATATTTTATGGAATGTGTGATAATGAAGTGATTCATTTGGCAGCAGCAAAACAAAGCCACCACGGGGTCTATTAACAATTCATGCATCTTAACAATTTCCAGAGGCAATTTGATAAGTGACTCAGGCTAAATTCAGATCACCAGCAGCTTATACTCAGAACATTTTCCCCCTTGGGCTGAGGGAGCATTCCAAGAATGTATTTAATGAGGTGCTATACTAATCAGCCATTCCCTGGGTATATGTCTCTATGAGTGCTGAAGCTAATTGCCAAATAAACGTGTTTTCTCAAATATTCCTTACCTGTGTACAGACCATTTTAAAAGGAATCACATCTTTAGTTGTTAACCTCAATCAACAAATCTTTATTGATGAAATAAAGTGACTTTCGGTGCGACTTAGTGATAACGTAACAGGATGACTGGCAAAAGGACAAATGAGAACATAATTCTCAGTAGAATCTTAGCAAAAGGGTGAAAATTTGATGTCAGTAGTAAGAGTATCAAATATGTGTGCGAAATACTTCACAAATCTTGTCATTTATATTTAGTTTATTTGATTCTCACAACAATCCTTGGAGGTTTTATCAGCCCCTATTTTACAGGTGAGAAAACTGCTTTACAGATTTTCAATGATTTATCTAAGGTGACTGGCAAGTTATTTTCCCCCGATACACTTCACTTCCTCAATGGTCCAGTAGTACGTCAGGTGCACAGCTTAGCGCTCCACGTGTCCCGGGTAGGATCCCTTCTAGGCTGAGTTCAGTCAGCTGCTCCAGGAATCGGAGAGGCGTGCGGAAAGCCATTTCTACCACGGCTCCACTAGGTGGCAGTGAAGGCCACCCCACTCGAATGTGTCACTCAAGACATCTGGCTTTAAGTGGTCAAAGCCAGAAAGAGAAAAGCAAAGCGATGCTCTTCTTCTAGACTCAGAAAAGACCGCATATGCATGTGTATGCATGCACGTGTGTGTGTGTGCGCGCACATGTGTTTGCTAGGCAGAGGAACTGACAAGTGAATAGAAACTGTTGCTGCACTCTATGCAGTTTCTCATACTGCTAGTGGGTAGGACCAAGAGTGAAAGAAAGACCTTGATATTCGGCACTTTGATACTATAATGTGTTCTCTTAGCCCATATCTGCAAGGATGGATCCTGGATATCCACTTAGGGATTACATGATGTCCAAGAGTGTCATTGTCATTCGGCATAAAAGTGAATGTTCTCTCAAGAGGAAGAATTCATGACTTTGGTGCATTGTCTGTGGCTGTGCCTACGCTTTTGTCTTTCTCCCCGAGTGTATTACGATCTATTGTTGTGTTATAGCTGGCAGAAAGAAAAACCACTTGCAGTATCCTATGGGTAAAGGAACTCAATAGCAAAAGAAATTCAAGATACTTTTGATGCTTTCTTGGTTCGGTAATAATCAGCATTGCTAGAGGTTAGTTGCAAATTTTGGCCACTGGAGAAAGAATTGGAGCTCCCAATTACAGCAATTCCATCTTAGAAAATAGATGTGGCTGGAAATGAAGAGTTGGAAGCCATCCTTTCCACTGAATAATGTTTACTTGTCATCCTAAATCTTCCAGAAGTTAGGGGAAAAAAGTTTCATTTGTCTGTCTGTAGCAACTCTGGGGAAACCCCCACCCCATTTATAAAACCAGAGTTCCCATCAGTTTGAAGAGTGTTCTACTCGAGGAGACTCATCCACTGGGGGCACCTGCTTCTCTTCTGGCACTGGGGGTAGATCGGGTGCTTTCTGTCCACACCTTGCAACGGTGAAGCGACTCATGTGAAGAGCTTCTTCATACCCTGGGAGGGTGTCCAAAGAGGAGGGCAACTGGCCGAGGGGGCTGTGGGAGTGAGCCACAGCCAGGATTCTTCGAGCTGCAGGGCCAAATATTGACTGCAGGGCTAGGGAGGAAAGAAGGAATAGAATTAAAGTAAATGTGACATCTTCAGAAATCAGGGACTTACAACACACTTAATTTCCCTTCATTTTTAGCAAGTGTCTAAACCATTGTCACTCTCAGCCACAAAATGTTATGAAAATGCTGTGAACCTTGTTTGGAAACCAACTTCACTCTGCTGGAAGATCCTGTCTTCCCTGGGGTCCTCAACTAATCTAAATTGTGTCCCCATATCTGACAACCTTGTCCTTCCCTTTTACGGACTTGGGGCCCTTTACACCAACCCACTGATAATGCAGCCTTCTTAGAAATATTTACTTCTGTCTTATTTATCTTTTTTCAAAGGGCAGTAAGTGAAACAGGAAAGGTGAACAGCAACGTAGCCTCTCTTCAAAAGAAATTTCACAATGTTGTGCCACCTGCTGTTCTGACTAGTCTTTCTTCTCCCATTTCAGGAAAGAATATAATATGAAGAAGAGAAGAGAAGGACATAAAGGAAAGTGTTTTATAATCATCAAGGTGATGTTAGGCTAACATATAAGTGTATCAGTAGATACACTACAGAACAAAGAATTGCAAGTGCACATGACTAATTTCTTCAAAGATGTAAAATATTATATAGGTAATAAAAAATACAGGTTCTAACAAAACCCAAGACATTTTTGAAAAAGGGATACACTCAGAGCTTAAAATAGTTTTATCAAAATAACTTTATAAACTGGGTAACTCTTCCTATAAGACATTTCCAATATTTTCTCCAACATTCTACTTCTTTCTTCACTCTATCGTTAGACCAGTATTTGAGGACACAGAATCAGTGAGAGCCCATGTCACCACACCATCAGGTTTCTGGAAATTAAAACAAGCCTGAGTTCTAGAATCTTTAATACTATTCAATCCATGTTTCTATGTTGTTTCATCATCCTGATCATTCTTTTACTTGTCTTTTTTTTTTTTTTTTTAGTAGTTTCCTCAGCGTGGAGCCCAACGAGGGGCTTGAACTCACAACCCTGAGATCAAGGCCTGAGCTGAGATCAAGAGTCTGACACTTAATTGACTGAACCACCCAAGTGCCCCCAATCATCCTTTTTTCCCCTTAATTTTATTTATTTATTTGACAGAGAGAGACAGAGCGAGAGAGGGAACACAAGCAGGGGGAGTGGGAGAGGGAGAAGCAGGCTTCCAGCGGAGCAGGGAGCCTGATGAGGGGCTGGATCCCAGGATTCCAGGGTCATGACCTGAGTGGAAGGCAGACAGTTAACTGATTGAGCCACCCATGTGCCTCCCTGATCATCCTTTTAAACCCCCTTTCAGGTTATAATGTCAGAGTACTCACAAGTGATAGTGCTTTGGAGAGTGCTATCATGATCAAAAGCTATGACTGTCACTTCATAGGGAGGCCGGCCTTCATCTTCCCCATTTTGCTGGCGACTCAGACAGCAGCGGAAGCACGCAGACGTCAGGCCGCATAGAAGAAGCAGTGCACCAATTACCACCAGTAACCTGCAAGAAGAGCACCCCCCAGTGAGAGCTCTGCCATCTGGTGTGTTTCCCAGCCCTGGCCATAACTGGTCTTCGGTGTCTACATTTTTACTTTGACTATTTTGCACAATAATCATGATTTTAATTTCAACACTTTCATTTCACATGCATACTTATTTTGTCGGCAAGACTAAATCAGTTCATTAAAACAATAAAAGATCTAATGTGGTTTGGAGGGTCTGCTTCCTACTTTATATTCTCCTCTCTGTAGAAATTTCTAGAGGTGACTCTGACAAAATACACAATAACCTCTTGATGGCTGAGGAGATGGTATTGAAATAGGAAATCCTGACATATTGTCACATAGTTAATGATGAGGTAAAGAAACTTTACTCCATGAGATGCTAGGTAAGTAGGCTGGCTGTCTCATACATTTTTTTCCTACTGTCAATATATTTAAAAACTTAAAAAAATAAAAATGAATGCCCTTGAGAAAAATAAAGTTCCTTTGAAATGTCTTTCTGGGTATGATAGCTGAAACTTACCATATGTACCAGAGATGCACCCAATCTGTGGTCAGGCAACTATGGAGAAAGAATAAAGTTTTTTTGCAACAAAAACATAGTTGGCGCCTGTTGTAGTTCCAGAATCAGGAATATGAGTTACAATATAATTTGCTATTTTGTTATAATAAAAGCATCACAACTTACATATATTTTTTTAAGTTTGCATTTTAATTCCAGTTAGTTAACATATAACAGGTTATTTTAACTTCAATATAGCCAGCAGAATCTATTGCAAAATGGGATGCCTTAAAGTGTTTAGTACTACAGATGGCATTGGGTAAATAATTTTGTAAATCATTATAAGACAGACTAGTGATTATGAAAATGGTGTTAATAGAAAATATAACCATGATCACAGTAAACAGTTATGATGACAATTACCAAGAAAGAATTTGGAATGTAAGTTTACAAAGTTTGAAAATGGGCAGGAAAGTTAAGGTTTGTATATATATATATATATATATATATATTGAGTTCAATAAAATTCAAACATAAAGAAAATATCAGTTATAAGCATGAAAGCAATACAATGAAGTTTGTAACTTATGTTTTGCAAATTGTTGCAAAAAGGGTCACCATTAAATCATAAAAATTCTCACAATGAAAAAAAACCCCTGAACTTTCACATCCAATATCAGAACTAATATATACACCCACTGAAGCCAAACAGGAAGGAGGAAAAATGTAGAAACCAACTTCACCATGTTGAAAGTTAATTAAAGTAACTGAATTTTCTCTATAGAGATGACAAAAATATGGATTGCAAGGAAGGAGTGTGGGGTAAGCTCAGGAGTGGGAAGGGGAGAGGAAGGAGATATTTATGTTTGAAGATGAACAAATTTAATAATACTTTCTGATATATTGAGCTATTGAAACCTATTGAAAGTTTCTTCTACATCCTCTCTTTGGTTGTACAGTTGTAGAATATACAATTTGCTTTTTCAATAAACAATGTCTCCTGTAGGTTTCTCACATTCTCCATTTATTTAAAGCCTCTTCTAGTTCTATAGTGTTAGTGATTCTGATTCTGTTAAAAGTGATTCTTCCTGAGTAGTAGGTGTCTAAAACCTCAGACAGTGTGACAAGCAACAAAGGCTGCCACCATTTGTCCTGGGTTTAACAGTCTTGGCTATTGAAAAACCCTTCCCATGGCTAAATATGTGTTTTCCTTCAGGCTAAGCAAGTGTTTTGTTCCAACTGGCCCTGCTTTCTTAATAATTTACCTCCAAGTGGAATGAATCTCTTCCCCTTTTATGTCCTCTGCGTCTGTGTAAGACCTAATTGTGATAGGTTTAGATTAAGGGATAACAACCTCAAAGTGATAGCTGAATGAAGTCTGCAGTAAGTATTGACATGCCTTAAAATACAGAAAATGCTCGTCATATTTCAGATGGTGATGCTACTCTGGAATTACCCAAACATATCTGCCTGGGATGAGATTTTAAATCTAGTCTGTCCTGATGAGTCACTGAGAAGCATGGAAAAGGAAGACTTTTGCAAATTTCTGTGACTATATAAATTGAGATTGATTCCGTTGTTTTAATGGAAAGATAAGTCTTGGAAAAAATGCTTTCAGGGATGTTATTTTAAGTACTTAGGATGACACGAGGGCATGTCTTTATTTTTGCATGACCCATCTGTGAGATTAGTGGGTTGATGTCCATTTAAGTAAAGATAAAGGGAAGTCACAGATATTTAATGACCTCTTGACCCTCTTTTGGGTACTGTTTTTGTTTCTTCTTCTTCCCCAGTTTGGTCTCAGATACTTACTGTTCAGGATTCACGCAGTTCTCCTCACATCTTGCCAGGGGAAGCTGTAGAAAGGGAAATAGTCTCAGACAGGGAAATGTCTCATCTGCTCTGCTCAGCAGCCTACCAACCATTCCACATGACTCTGCTCTGTTAGTTAGCCGGGACAATATGAGGACAAGGTCATAGGGTCAGCCATGTTTAGAACTGTTTGTTTTCATTGCTCCCATGCCTGTTGATTATTATATTTGAAGTGGGAGACACTAGAAGAGCAAATATCTAATCTGTGGGGGGTTTTTTGTTTGTTTTGTTTTTCGGTTTTGTTTTGGTTTTTTGTTTGGGGTTTTTTTTTTTTTTTGGTGGTTGGTAAGCATTACAACTTTTGTGAGTGGGAGGCAGAAGCAGCATTTAAATCAATTTGTCCTAGAAATGTCCTGATCTGTCCCTCAGGATATTGTTATCACCATCTTAATTCTTTCCCAGCAACAAATTGAATTCTACCCCACTCCTTTTTTTTATTCCCTTAGCTCATCAATAACACACCGTACAAAAAAAGGAGAAAAGGAGGGGAACGATTTTATTTATTTAATAGCTACTATATGCCAGTCAGGTTGCTAAGAATTTTCAGTTTGTCATAACATTTCATCACAAAACTCATGCAGGTGGGTATATTTAGCCTTATTTTGAAAGGTTACGTGACGGAGGCAAAGGGGTTTAAGTTAACATGGCCAACTGTATGCTCCTATTGATGTAGCCAGAATTCAAATCAAACTCTATCATAGATATGACTAAAGGTAAGAGAAGCTTAAAGTGCTAAACAGATAAAATACTTCTTTTTGTGACTATTGCCAAAAAAGAAAAGAAAAAAGAAGGAAAAGTGAAGGGCAAGGAAAAGAACAGGAAGCAAAAGGAAAATACAAGAAGAAGAAATGGATTTACAGACAATAATTTAACTCGGATATAGAAAGCAAAACAAGCAGTCCATTCTCTACTAAGACATGTACAGGAAAATGATACTAGCCAGTTGCTTCTTTTTCCTCTTTTTTTTTCTTTATTTTAAAGTAGACTCCACACCCAGCGTGGAACTCAACACGCTGGACTTGAACTCACAACACTGAGATCATGACCTGAGCTGAGAGCAAGAGTTGGACACTTAACTGACTGAGCCACCCAGGTGCCCCTGCTTTTCCTCTTTACTAGTGTTCATAGCTGTGTAAATTTCCCCTTGACAGTTGTCCAGAATCCTCAGTCTAATGACCCTTTTCTCAGCTAACAAGTTACTCAGGGGCTTCTGATTTTTGGTAGGGAGAAATAAAAGGTTGGAAGTATTTTTCAGGAACTTTCCCTCTTTTAACTTATTTCTGATCTGAAGGCATCTAAACTGCTAGAATTGTATCAGGGCTGATGTGGAAACTCCGTTTAGGGGAATTATGTAATTAATTTTGATAATTTATTTGGGATTTTGAGGGATGAGTGATAGGATGCTAAAAGAGAGAAATATAGATAAGTGGCACTTCTAAATTACCACAGCTATCCTTCATGTGTCTATGGTTACCCTAATTTCTGTCCCCCCATTTCACTGATGCCATCAGCCACACATGGGCCATGTAACCCTATAACACTAAGGAAACATTCTAGTTATTCTTTTCCCCACTACCTCTTTGGTTCAATACATGTCTTTCACCTCAATCACATCCCCCAAGGTTCTTCTGAGAGTTGGTTTATCTGAGAAACAACCAAACAAACAAAAGTTTTATTTTTGCATTTTCGCAACTCACCTGGATGCAATATACCAGGGCAGAGACTGTCACGGCCTGGGTTTGCACCCCCATGGGGCTGAACTGCTTCTCCAGGATCAGGTACGGAGTGTCCGTGTCTGTTGCCTCCTTTCCATGCTCTGTGTTGGTCTGACTTCTTGACCTGGAGGACTTAAGGAGACAAATTTTTCTCAGCAATAAAACTTTCGCTCTCTCTTTCCTCTTACTCCTTTGGGCTTTTATTTTCTGTGGTCTTTCTCTCCCCTTTCATCCTGGCTTCTTTCTCTGTCTATTCTGTTGTTACGGTCTCCACATTTGCTTCTTTTGGCCTTCTTTCCTTTCCTTCTACTAGCAATCCTTTCTATATGTCTTTAACTTTCTCCGTCTGCCCCCAAAAGGAAAACATTCAGGGAGGACACATTCAGTCCTCAGATTTAGGTGTTTTTCTAGGCAGTGGTGAGAAACTTGACTTGAGGCGGCTCAACGGTGAATTGCTGGTGACCAAACAACTTCTCTCATCTCCATCAAAAAAGGAGTAATACTCTTGGTCCTTTACTGCAGCACTTCAGGGGGACCTTTGAATAACAGCCAATCACCATCCACTCCCCTCTCCACGTGATTAGCCCTCCTCCCTTGCTCTTTGAAACCCACCCCTTTGCTATGTTGATAATCAACTCTCCTGGTTCTGGGTCATTTGTTCGTAACCATTGCAGTAGGACTGAGACGTTAACAAATGGACCGGAAAGCACTCCCATCTTTGAGGAAAGCAGGTCCCCTCTACCTTGACTTCAGTTCTTTTTGAAACACACAAGTCAGATAGGCACACATCACATTTTTTTAAACTGAGTTCCAAAAACTAAAGAATAAATTGGGTTCCAAGATCTATGAGTCTCTAGGTTTCTCTCTCTCTCTTTTAAATAAAATCTAAGGTCAGCATAAAAATAAGCACATGTGGAAAGAGAATATTCGAAAGAAACATCTCTACAGGAATGAGTGAATGTTGTATGAATGATTTATTCTTAAGTCAGTGATTTTTTACTTAATACAAAGTACTTCAAAATTTTTTTAAAATACAAAGTATTTCATAGGAAAATTAGACATCAGTTGATGCAGATTTATCTATCTCATATGAATTGAATAAAACAACTTTCAGATCATAACTAATGCTGAAAGTCTAATTTTACTTTTACTGAGTGATTGTTGAGGGCAACTGTTGAGTGGGATTGATTCAAAGAGTCCTTACACAGCTTTAAAATATGATATCAGCATGGAGAATATAATCTTTTTTTCCTCTTAGCCAAGGGAATCAAATAGTGACAGAAAAGCCTAATATGATACTGGTGATTACACAGCATTAAGTTCCAAAACTAAATGAGCGCTACATTATTTTTTTAGAATGAAGGAAGATAGAGATAGGATGAAGAGTATTTTTCAAATTTCAGCAGAAAAATTGACAAGGTGGGAGGTATTTCATAGGACAAGGAGAGCAGAAAAATCCTGGCCCTCCACTAAATTATTTGTGGTTTCTCCGAGGCTGAATTTTCCCATTTATAAAACAGAGGAGGAATGCTCACTTGACCTGCCCTAGATGTTGTTTCATAGAAAAAATACCATTGGAGATACGAAGGCATTTTGATTAGAATATTTCTACTTAGAGTGGCCTGCATATGGTAGCATCATTAATCTTTCCCTGCCCTTTCTCTTGTCAGAGACACAGTAGAGCATCGTGGCTAAGAATCCAGCTAGCTTATCTGGGATTAAACACTTGCTTTGTCACTTATTTTTATTTATTTATTTATTTTTGCTTTGTCACTTATTAGCTGTACAATCTTGGGAAAGTTATTATACCTCTGTTGGGTCAGTTTCATTCTCTCAGAATGGTAATAATAATAATGTTACTTCATAAACATAGAGATTAAGCAAGTTAATGTATGTGAAATGCATATAATTGTCCTGATGTAACAAGTATTTTATAAGCATTAACTAGGATTATCTTGATTTCCATTCAGTTTTGCCAATGACCTTCACCTTCAATATGCTGAATAACTGATGTCCTCTTGGTGTATTATTACCATGACCATGTTTTAGCTTTCCTGGTATTCCAATTCTTGAATATTTCCTCTTGCTGTTCTGGTCATCTCTTCTCCCAATCATACCAGCCAAACCTGCATGAACAGGTTTGTCAATTAACATGATTTTTCCCCATCACACTTTCCTGCATGTGATTGCCATCATCTTTTTGCCCTCCAGCTTTCTAACAGGTTTGAACAAAGTGGGATTCTGTTAATGACGTCCTTGTTACTTTTCTTTCTTAGAATTACTACTGCCTTTTTTGTTTGTTTGTTTTTTTGTTCTCACTGGATTATTCCTTGAAGAAATAGAACTTCTTGTTTATCCTAATGAAAGTGATTATGCCTTGTGGCAATTTTAGTGCTGAGTTCAGTCCCTGTCAAAGCCTCCATATCAGGAACGATGACAGAGGAAAGAAGACCCCTGCAGGAAGATTGAAGAGGGTACACACTGGAAGGGCAGGTAGCTGAGGTAGAGGGGAATGACCTCATTTCAATCCTACACAATCTTGTTGTACTTCCATTAAGTTTGTGAATCATTAGCTTATACCCAGGTTGTTAAGGACTTGGAGTGGAACCAATGGAGGGTGCATGTACATAGGCCTTTTCACCTATGCCTCAGGAAATTGTTATACAAAACCTGTAACAAGTGAAGCTAAAAAAATTACTTATTTCTGGCCCCTTTGATTATTCTCCTTTTGACCTTGTCTACATCAGGTGACCAACCAAGAATTCCCTTCCTTTCTGTGCCTCAGTGAAACAGATGCCAGGACAACCCTTACTGTGAGTCAACAAGCATGAGTTATAAAGTGTTGAGCAATGAGTTAGGCCATACCCATGGCTTCAAAAATAGATAATAAAGCAGAAGAGATTAGTTCCATCTTGCAACTTCTCCACTAGGAAGTCCCTTTGTCTTATGAATCAAGATTGCAGTGTAAGCAATGAGTGACAACCTCAGAGGTATTGACAGTCAGGATTAGATTTAAGGAAATTTAACAAAACAGAAGGATTAAGTTTATCACAGGATTATTAGTTTTATATGCCATCTAACACATTACCACAAATTATATGCGTAACAATGTAAAACAACACACATTTTTTTTTATCTCACAGTGTCTGTGGATCAGAAGTATAAAAACAGTTTTGTTAGGTCCTCTGTTTAGGGTCTCACGGGCTGCAGTCAAGATAGCTGTTGGGCTGTGCTCTCATCAGAAGGCTCGACTGGGGAAGGATATACTTCCAAGCTATGTCAGGCAGGAATTCATTTCTTTGTGGCTATAGGATTTGTGCATGCTTGTTTCTTTAAATCTGGCCAGAGAGGCAGAAGGGAGGGAGAGAACCTTTAGCAAGATAGGCACTATACCTTACATAATCACAAAAAAGGATCATATATGTTCCATCACCTTTGCCACATTCCAAGCCACAGACACCAACCCACCAAGCAGAGAAGATTACACAAGGGCATAAACATCAGGAGGCAGGGATAATGAGAACCACTTAGTCTGTGAAACTTGTCCAGCTATCTGCTACATCAGGATTATAGAAATTATCCCATGGATCTTTAAAAACAGAAGAAATACAAATGTCCATCGATGGATGAATGGATAAACAAAATGTGGTATATACACACAATGGAATATTATTTAGCCTTAAAAATAAAGAGAATTCTGATACATGCTACAGCATGGATAAACCTTGAAGACACTATGTTAAGTGAAATAAGCCAGATACAAAAGGACAAGTATTGTATGTTTCCACTTACATGAGATACCTAGAGTAGTCAAATTCATAGAAACATAAAATAGAATGGTGGTTTCCAGGAACTGGGAGAAAGAAAGAATGGAGAGCTATAATAGTCAGCGTCCTCCAGAAAAACAGAACCGATAGGATGTGCATATTTATAGAGAAAGATTTATTATAAGGAACTGACTCATGCAATTATAGACTGGCAAGTCCAAATCTGTAATGTGGACCAGCTGGCTCGAGTCCCAAGAGAACCAATGGTGAAGTTCCAGCCCACAGGCTGTCTGCTGGAGAATATTTTCTTATTTGAAGCAAGATTAGTGTCTTTGTTCTAGGCCTTCAACTGATTAAATGAGGCCCACTCTCATTATGGATGGAAAACGTTACCCTACTGATTAAAATGTTAATATCATCCAAAAACATTCTCAGAGAAACTCAGAAAAATATTTGACCAAATATCTGGGCACCCCATGGCCCAGACAAGTTGACACATAAAACTAAGCATCACAGGAATTATAGTTTAATGAGTACAGAGTTTTTAACTGGATAAGAATATCTGACATCAGGTAGAAAAGAGATGTTCAGTAAATCACTTATATTTTTTGGGCTTTAGCTCCACATTCTCAAAATAAAGAACTAAGACATATTTTCCTTAAATTTCTTTGTATTTTAAAACCCAGCTTATTCTGGTGATGTCTTAATAGCTAAGAATCTCAAGTGTTAACTGTTTACTATTTACAAGATATTAAAGAATATTACAATTGATATGGTATGCCAGGGTGATAGGAAAGAATTAGTTTTTATTAATAGAAGGGGATCTATCTTTACTTCTAAAGAGCTTGTAATTTGGTTGGAGAGATGGAATAATTTTAATGGAATTGAAAATCAATAGAGTGCACTATTAGAGTGTATAAAATGAGGGAGTGAAAAGTGTTGGCAATCCTACCTGTAGATGTTGAGTACAGAGGATTTTTTAAAGAAAAAAACAGAATTGTATTTGTAGGGAGTACAGGATTTGTAGAGCTCATCACCAAGTCCTGGACTGTTTACTGAGTTTCTTATGAGTGTGGACCCAAAAGAACAATGGATGATTATGCTCTCCTGGGTTTCATGGGTGGGGTATGAAGGTGAATAACTGAAGTCTGAGAGATCTAGCTCAATCTTAGGCCTTCTCTAAAGAATGTAGTTCTTTCTAGTGCTGTGTGTATCCTTGGGCGTTTTAGCTATAGAGTCACATGCGTCCTTCCAAGACAATCCTTCGTAGGACAATCCATAAAAGGTTACTAGTAAGTGATGAGCTCACAAGAAAACAATGTTTCATGTCAACAAGTGTGCTTCTGTATCACTTCTGTATCACTAGAATATTGATGGCATACAAAATAATTGAGTCACTGTGGAGAATGATAAAATGTCCTCTTCACTGTGACATGATTTCAGTATTTATTAATTCATCATTAAAAACACTTTCCTGGGATGCCTGGGTGGCTCAGTTGGTTAAACATCTGCCTTCAGCTCAGGTCATGATCCCAGGGTCCTGGGATTGAGTCCCACGTTGGGCTCCTTGCTCAGCCGAGAGCCTGTTTCTCCCTCTGCCTGTCTCTCCCTGTGCTTGTGCTCACTCTTCTCTCTCTCCCTCTCTGACAAATAAATAAATAAAATCCTTAAAAATAAATAAATAAAAATAAAAACACTTTCCTGAGATTCTATTTATGTGAAAGTCAGCATGGTGAACGCAGGAAGCAATGTTGCTTCCTGGCACTCACAGTCAAGGGAAGTGGGGTGGGGCTTCAGTGATAAAGGTAAGTAGCATTGATTTGTTACAAGCTGGTTTGACTAGGATATATTACAGGCTGAGCTTTTTTTGTGAACTGTATCATAGAGTAAAACTACATTTAATTTTTTAAAATCTTTCTTTCTTTCTTTCTTTCTTTCTTTCTTTCTTTCTTTCTTTCTTTCTTTCTTTCTTTCTTTTTCTTTCTTTCTTTCTTCTTTCTTTTTAGAGACAGAGAGCAAGCTAGCAGAGGGGCAGAGGGAGAAGGAGAGAGAATCTTTAAGCAGGCTCCACACTTAGGGCAGAGCCTGACACAGGGCTCAGTCTCATGACCCTGAGATTATTACCCTGAGATAATGGACCTGAACTGAAATCAATAGTCTGATGCTTAATAGGCTGAGCCACCCAGGTGCCCCGTAGAGTAAAACTTTAAATGACAAGTGAACTATTTTCAATTTGGTCTCAGATATCCTGTGCAGGAAAAGGGAATACAAGTAATCCAGGAAGGAGGAAGGAAATGGAATCCTAAGTAGACTGTCAATATCAGTGATTTTCTTAATAGTTTCCTAGATATTTTATTTGTATGTATATTTTTTTCCAATGTTCTTTAATGTATCCCCTCCTTTTATTTTTTTCCTCACGTAGTTTAAAGCAAATTCCAGATATCGTATCATTTTGCCCATGAATACTTCAGAAAATATCTCTAATACATAATATTTTTTTTTTTTTAAAAAAGCACATATAACTGCAGTGAGATATTTCGTCTCTGGTTAGGAGGTTGTAGAGGGAAAAAAGGTGAGAATTCTATCAACGAATTCATATAAGCATCCTTATGGGGCGTTCATTGAAGTCTTTGAGACTCCAGTCATTTATGTGTAAAATGTATCCTTTGATGGGCAATTCAATTGTGCTGAATATTACTACTACTAATATTAATAACTATCATTTCTTGAGTTCTCATGTTTGAAGTAGAATACTTAGCATTTTGAAACAATATTTCATATGAATCCAGATAGCAACATTACCAACATTATCCAGTGGACATTGCAATGTCTCAATTTATAGACAAAGACATAAGTTCAGAGTATTAAGTAATTCCCCAAGATTATAGACTAAGGTACTAACAAAGGAAAGATTTGAAACGAGCTCCATCTGGCTCCAAATTTCTGCTGCTATGTTATACTGCCACTGTATGAAATAGCACTCCTAATTAAGTTCTTAATTACCCAGGTCACCATGGCTGGAGATGAGTCACACGTGATTAACTCCAAAATTTCTCATCTTCTGCTTATTTAAACAGTCAAAATTAAAAAGGAAAATGTGAGACTTGTGAAAGCCACAGTATAGAGATAGTCTGCTACAGTGAAGTAAACAAATATGGACACTGGAATCAAGTAATCTGGTTTAAATGCACAGTCTTCACAAATTTAGTGTGAGTTACTCTTTTGAGTTTCAGTTTCCTTATCTGAAGAATGAATACAAATGCCTGTCCTCTAATGCTCACAGAAAATACAGTTTTCCCTTTCATAAATTACCTACTGAAACATCCTGAAATACTAGCAGAATCACCACTTTCCCCACCTGCAATAGACATAACCCAAGAATTTGCATCAGCCAACTTCCCAGTATGAAGCAAAATCCTCTTCTTCCTCCTACCAATGATTGAGTCATTCTTCTATTAAATAGCAGTAGCTATTTAAACACTCCAGCAGGAGCTCACACATTTTTACTTTGCAGAAGTCCTTGACTGCTTCACTCTCTCATTCGTGGAATGAATTTGGAAATGACTTTTGATGACTTCAAGAGCAAGACTATGAAGGATCAACCTGATCAGAAGCCAAATAGAAAGAAAGCTAAAGGTATTAGGGGTGGGTGAATGTGCACAGCAACAGAATTCTAGGATTAGGCCAAAAATGTAAATTAATTGAATATAAGATTAGAAAGCTGAAACACTCAAGGATGGAAAAATATTGTAGAATTAATAACATTTACTTAAAAGAAAAACAATTCAGATATAATGGTGATGATGATGATGATGATGATGATGATGCTGTGAATGAACTAACTTGATATGAATCATGATGTATAGATTCTGATAACTTTTATTAAACATTATCATATGTTATGTTCTATCCTATTCACTTTACCTGCATTACTTCTCTGAATCAGCATTCATAGGTAGACATCCAAGTTAACAGTAGTCATTTGTTCATTCATTCATTCATTCTTCATGTTGTAAATATTGAGTACCTGAATTTTACTACAATTATGAAGCTAAATCTCTCAGATCAGTCACCTACTGAAAAGAATCCAATTGCCTTCTGATCAGAAAATCACTAATGGGAACAGAGGTTGGATTAATCGTCTCTACCTACCCACGAAATGGGACAAAGGGTGTCCTGTAGAAAATGGGAGCTTGTGCTTTCCCTGAACAGGTGTTGAGCCTATGATTTTCTTCTAAAAATTCAGGAGTTTCTTCACTCAAGAGTGGTCAACATACACTCATAGTATAGAATGAATACTGATCAGAGGGAAATATTGGTTGATTTACACAGATATCTACCCCCAAGCTAGAATCCTAAGCAGTTATTTGCAAGAGATACAACTATCTTCTACTTCTCTGCCAACTTGCCACATACACTCCAGGAGCTTAATGACTTTTGAATCAGTGAATGAACTGTATTTCTTCCTGTTAAGATTTCTATTTTGTCTGTCTCATCTCTAGAGTCTAACAGAAGTGCTTTTGACTCTGTGAATATATTTGACCATTGATTGATTTGGATCATTACACATTTGCACTAGAAATTTGGGGATGTAATGTTCCAAGCCATGTAGCAACTGACAGTTGGATTAAAGACCTATGTTTGGATCTTAACATCTGTGTGATCTCATACAATTCACTGAGACTTTGGGTTTCCTTATCTGCATATAGATGATAACACTACCAGTACCCTATTTGTGTATTGCACAGGGTGAGGAGTTCACATAGATCATATGAGATATTTTCCCATTGAACCAAAATATCTGTGCTTTTGCAGTGGTGGAGCTGTGAGCTACATGACTTATTTGTTTCTATAATAATGGTGAACTTTTATAACAACAAGGGCCACAGCTGGTGTAAGTATAGGACATGACATTAATATGAGTCAAATGAATATTGCAGTTTAATTCCTATTTTTCTTCAGTCAATAACCTTACTTCCAATGGTAATTTTAGTGGAATAAAAATTGAAAGCACAAAATTATAATTATTTGAGGTGATCTGTTGATTAACTAACTAAAACTTATTTGCTTGATGTCTGACATTCTTTTATGGTACACTACTTATAAAACACACTGTGTATGAGGTACGTGTGTGTGTGTGTGTGTGTGCATCCACATGGTCTATATTAAAAGTATCAGGATCTCTGTTCTGTGGACGAAACTGATCCAACCAAGCTAGACTGAGAGTTTCTTAGAGAGTCATTATGGGGAGAGTAGATAAAGTATAAGCTTTAGAATCAGATACTTAACATCACATTATCTGATATTGAGTCCCGGCTCTTAAATTGTGTCAGTTGTGTGACCAAGAGTAAATTACTTAAATTCTCTGTCTGTATTTTTCATCTGTAAATATGGACAATGAATTATTTGCAGAGCCCTTGGGAGGACTTCTAAGGTAAGAAATGCAAAGTACAAGTTACAGACAGTTTCCAAAGAATTGTTTGATGACTTGCTTCCATCTTTTACATCTTTCTGATTCTATCCTCTGTCACTCTAGGTCCTCATTTTCTTTCTTCTCGGTGGTGGTGCCCTACTGCTGTGACCCTGGGGATCCTTTGCTTGGGATTACTGGTAACTCTTATAATGCTAACAATGCAACGTAAGTACTGGAACAGGGAGAAAAAGTGAGAACTTACAAACATGGTTTATTAATTGGTTTCATAACAACTATAAACAGCCTTGATTTAGATACAGTTTAGACAAACTTTTTGGAATAAGTGGGAACATGAATAAGTACATTGTGCTTGTCCCTCAAATTGACTGGGACATGGAATTAAGATTATGAATGGTAGGTGTTTGTTTTGTTTTGTTGTTATAACTTCCTGGATAAAGTCTGTTTAAATCCTGGAATGATGAAAAAGAAAATAATTTGAAGCTACTAAGCCACAAGATCCCCTGAGACCCAAAAGGAAAAGAAACTTCATATAGTTCACATTGAGGTTGTTTTTTTTGGTTTTTGTTTGTTTGGTTTTTTTAGAGAGAGAGAGAGCACGAGTGCTGGGAGGAGCAGAGGGAGAGGGAAAGAGAGAATCTCAAGCAGACTCCATGTTTAGCACACAGCCTGACATAGGCCTCAGTCTGACGACCCTGAGATCATGACCTGAGCTGAAATCAAGAGTCATATACTTAACCTACTGAGCCATCCAGGCGCTCCTACATTGAGTTTTAATTGAGATGATGAAATACCAATTTAAAGTTAAGAATCAGAAACACTATCTCAATAAATAAAACATTTAAAATAACTGTAATTCAAATTTATAGAATGGCCACTCAGAGGATGTTGAGAGGAAAAGAAGTGATAAGAAGGATGAGAGTAGCCAAGAAGGAATGAAAATGGTATCAATCATCCATATAATCTGCCTGTGTATTTAGATTGTAGGTCTGAGTTACTTTGTCCATCTAGAATCTAGATGATTAAGGCCTTGGAAGTGCTGTTTGTTTCTCAATTGTTGGTTAAAGTCACCAACCATTTATTTTTTCAATCTGTTAACACTTAGGGCCTTCCCTAATGACTAGGATAAGTGCCCTTGACTCAGTGGTGGTGACTGGATGAGTCTTCCCATGAGAAGAATCATTTCACAACAGTCTCAAATCCAGCCTTCAACCCAAGGTGTCCGTCTGTTTTGTACTGAACCATCAAGCTTCTAGAACTGAGACATTTGACCCTTAACATTAATTGCCTGCCAGATTTCACAAACTTTATTTCATCCCCACCCTTCCTAAAATGTACTGTGGCTAAAAAAAAAAAAAGAACCCAAGAAACAAAAAATGCTTGAAATTGTTATGACATAGCACCTTACAATAATTGGGAGGGTGCCTCAAAAAAGGGGTGTCACAGTTTTTAAATAAAATTAGGAAGTCTGGAAGGGTAGAGAGTTAACAGCAGAATAAAGACACAAATAGAGTAAATCATTAATGACGACTATTAATAATCACTGAGTCTGGTTGGCATCTATTTCAGATTGTCCATATTTTATTTATGCCATTGATATACCCTTTATCTTATGATTGCTTTTAAGCTTGTCTATAACTATCAATAACAAGCAAAATCCTGTTTGTTTTTTTTTTAACCAAAAGTGTCTGTGACAGTTCCTGACATTAAAAAAAAAAATACTGCAGGAATATTAAATAACTTTTAAATCCATAATTTCTGAGTAATTTTCCAGCAGTTTATCTGGTTGTCAAAATAGATAATTTGATTCGATTCTTTGATTTCCTCAAAATCCAGTGGAGGGATTTTTATTCAGGATTGGTAATGGAGTTCTTATTTCAGCTATGATTTAGTATCACAGGTTTCTGATCTTCTAAAGCAACAGCAAGAAAACCTTACTAACCAGGAAATTATACTGGAGGGACAGATCTTAGCACAGAAGCAGGCAGAAAAAGCTTCCCAGGAGTCAGAAAGGGAACTCAAAGAAACGATAGAAACCCTTCACCAGAAGATGGATGAAAATTCCAAAAAACAGATGGAACTTCATCATCAGAACCTGAATCTCCAAGAAGCTCTGAGGAAAGCAGCAAACTTTTCAGGTATGTGGGATGGAGAGGTGAAAAGAAGTAGTGGAAACTTCTCTGTTTAATCTAAACTCTGCTTTGAAAATGTCTCTAGGCACGAAATTGGCATATTAACATATATTCATAATGTTTGACACCAGAATTTCTCAATTTTTGTCAACCCACCCTTCCCTCTGCTAAATTCTTGAGATACCTGATTTAATTAAGCACAGTTTTTGGTGGATTTAAATTTTCTTTCCTCATAAGAACCTCTTCTTTATTTTTAAAATTTGGTTTTGAGATATTTCTGGAAGAATTCTCCCACCCTTACCCTTTGCCATGGATTCTTACTTCTTTCTGTTCCAATGTATCTTTTCTTTTTTTAAAGGATTTTGTTTATTTGAGAATAAGAGAGAACAGAGAGTACCAGTAGGGGGGAGGGGCAGAGGGAGAGGGTGAAGAAGGAAGCCTGATGCAGAGCTCCATCCCAGGACCCTGGGATCATGACCTGAGCCAAAGGCAGACGCTAACCTACTGAACCACCCAGGTGCCCCTGTACCAATGTATCTTAATCATTGATTTCTTTCCCTATGGTGTCTCCTTTGTCCCTGGGAAGCTCTACATTAACTTTATTCTATAACCCTATTTCTTAGAGTATAAAACATCAATTTAAATTGAATGAATGGAGGTAAGCTGACTTGCAAGTGTTGGGTAGATACTTTAGGTAAGAGAAAAATATAAAGGGCCCAGGAAGTCAGTTTATATAAGAAGAATTGAGTTGATCTTAGAATCTAGGAGGCAAGTAGAAATAGTATCTCTGAGAAGGGGATGATGATGTGAACTCTGATGTTATTACGGAGTTATCTGTGTCATTTAGTCTTTGTACAACATGTAATTAAATCAGGCATATGCTTTTCATCATAGGGAGATTTAAGGGATATGAGATGGAATTACTCTCAGAGATGCATTGCTTTCTTGGTGGTGTATGAATGAGTGCCCTATTCTCAGCATTAGTAACTAACTGCTACTAATAAACAGAGATTTCTCCAGTTTCTTGCTTGTACATCTCACTTGATCTCAACCATGCAATTTATTTGAATATGGATTATATAACAGTTCACAAATACCCACAGATCTTTATTTTATAGATGAAAAAAATTGATAGCCAGAGAAGTTAAGTGATGATAAAATGATAAGTAGTTTTTTTTAATAAAGTTTTGAAGTTAATAAATCCCTTCAATATTTACAGGGTTATTTAAATTTCCAAAAGAAGCAGAGCTTTTTGGACAAACTGATCTTTAGCAAGTATCAAACCTCTATTTAATGTCTTTATTAAGGAGGGAGCTATCGAGGAAATTAAAGAATACACTGTCTCTAAAAAGGTGTAAAGGAAGGAGACTAATCTATCAAAGATAGGAATGTTTATATAAGCAGACATGGCTGCATACCAACCAATGATTTAGTCCCCAGATGGGGCTGTAAACAGTTTTGTTTTGTTTTGTTTTTATCAGTTGTATGAGATTAAATCTACATCAGGACCATCCAGAACTGTCTCCCAGAGATTCCAGGCATGGGCAACCAATCAAAAATACTAAGTAATATGTTTTTCACTGGTAGATATCCCAGGTAACATGTTCCATTCCTTGACAGTGTCAGATAAAGGCCAATTAATAGAGATAGCAAATAAAGTACTGCTTTTCATCAAGCAGCTTTGAGAAGATTCTCAAAAACATTAATAATAAAATACCACATGGAAAAAAAATAGACCGGTTTCCTCAAGTTTGAGACAAGTTTTATCTTTCTTACTAACAAGTCTGTGGTACACAGTGTAGATATGAAGAGAGAGAGATTCTGAGAAGTTACCAAGTGTGGTTTTCAGGAGGTAATCCAGCCAGAAAGGTGCAGGGTCTGCACAGTAACAGACTTTATATTTAGGACTGAAATTAGTGGTGGTTGTCAACCTTTGGTGTACAACATTATCACTACAGTAGCTTTTTAAAAATGGCAATTTCTAGGTTTATCCCGAGATTCTGTATCAAAATATCTTGAAGGGCACCAAGAAGTTTCCTCAATTGATTCAAACGCGAAAGTTTGAGAGGTAGTGCATGTCGTGATTAAACACATGGATGTGAGAGCGAGTCTGCGAAGGTTCACATTCCCATTTATTCTATCTGCCAAAGGAAGAAAATGAATGGAATTTATTTAATCAAGTTGTTGTGAGGATTAAATAAGTTAATGTGTGTAAAGTACTGCCAACATAGTGATATTGTGTTTGTTAAAAAAAAAAAAATTAAAAGAGGACCCCAGGTGGGCTCCATCTGTAGAGCATGAGATTCTTGATCTTGGGGTCATGAGTTCAACGGGGGCTTGGGTGTAGAGTTTACTTAAAAAAGAATTTTTTTTGAATTAAAAGAAACACAGGTAGTTTGAATACCACATATGGCTATGTATTGGACAACATATGTCCAGAAACAGGAAGCACAATATTTAAGCTTAAATTCATTATTTGAAAACCTGAAGTTTTAAAATATATAAATGTGTCTTTTTTTTAAAGATTTTCTTTTTTTTTTTTTTTTTTTAGATTTATTTATTGATTGATTTTAGAGAGAGAAAGTGCACATACTAGTGAGAGGGAGAGAGAATCCTGAAGCAGACTGCTTGGTGAGCACAGAGCCCAAGGGGCTCTATCCCACCAGCCTGTGATCATGACCTGAGCTAAAATCAAGAGTTGGTCACTTAACCTACTGAGCCATCCAGGCACCCCAGATTTTATTTCTGAGTATTTTCCACACCCAGCGTGGGCCTCAAACCCACCCCGAGATTAAGAGTTGTGTGCTCCCCTGGGTGAGCCAGCCAGGCACCCCAAGCTTATCTTTTTGAGAGCAGTGTGGCTATTAACATATCCACTCCCTATTCTTCCAAACATAATTATAAAAAATAGGTCAGATTCTAAAGTTACATCTCAGCTCAAGTTTTGCTTTTGAACACACTTGTTTTTAATTTAGTTTACTAAAATCAGAATATTTTAAGAGAAATAAAGACTATTGGTGTATTGAGGTCTTTGAAGACTCTGGATATAATTCTAATTAAGAAGAGATGATATGCATGTGACAGTCCTGAGGGGAGAATTGATTTAAGAACTGTAGAAATATTTTTACTCAGGCATCACTCACTGATTAGATATGCTACACTTCCTAGGTCCTTGTCCCCAAGACTGGCTCTGGCATGAAGAAAACTGTTACCTATTTTCCTCTGGCCCATTTAATTGGGAAAAAAGCCAGGAGAACTGTTTGTCTTTGGATGCCCAGATGCTGAAAATTAATAGCACAGATGATCTGGTGAGTTTTTATGGTTGTACATTGTGCTGGAGTAGTGCCTTATAGGGAAATAAATCAGATTTATGCCCTTGGTGGAGGAGCTCGTGTTTGAGAATCAGAATAGTTATTTTCTAGGCTCATCTGACCACTAATGATGTGCATGGCCTTGGGTAGAGAGGTTACATGGTATCTCTAAGCTTTTGTAAACATTTCTGTAAAACCATGGAAAGGATGTCGAAGATCTCTTTTGGTTCTTTAGGTTTGTGAATCTAACCTAAACATTACTCCCCACAGGAATTCGTCCGGCAAACAAGTGCCCATTCCAATTTCCCATTCTGGCTGGGGTTGTCTCTGAGGAAACCCAGCAGCGCGTGGCTCTGGGAGGACGGCTCTCCTTTGAGGCCCCACTTGTAAGTTTCCTATTCTTTGCTGAAGGTGCTAGTGAAGTTGCTTCCACATTCCACATAATGTCCTCTTCTTGTCAGGGAGAAGCTTGAGGAATTTCTGAATGTTCCTTCTCCACCTCTGTCAGACAGGGACTCGCCCATTTAGCCTTTCAGACCTTCTCTGGAGTTTTCCTTCCCACATTTATTACTGATTTGAAGCTTTAAGACAAGTTTAAGTTTCTGACACAAGGTGGCAGTAAATCTACTTTTTTTTCCCCCTTCCCCATCTGCAGGTTTAGACTCCAGGGTCCTGTTTCCCAGAACTATCCTTCAGGTAGTTGTGCATATATACAAAGGGGAGCTGTTTTTGCTGACAACTGCATTTTAAGTGCATTCAGTATATGTCAGAAGAAGGCGAATCTACTGAGAGCAGAGTGAATTCGAAAGCGCTTGGGAAGAAGAGAAGGAGAATTCTTTTCTGGAATTTAAGTTGTCCTTCATCACTTAGGTGTAAACCACGAGAGCCCTGCTTGTTATTAGCTGATGGCAGAACTCCCTAGCAGAGACTGGGCTTCCGGCTGCCTGGCACCTTGATATCAGAAATTTTGATTCTGTCTCTCTCTCTCTGTTTTTCACCTAGCTTGTCCCAAGTCTTCCTGCCAGCCCTTCAATCCCCCTTCACTTTTTTTTATTTTAAAGTCTTATTCCTCTTCAAGTCTTGGGAGCCCTCTGTACTCAGTCCTCTCTACCTCAGTACCATCTTCCCCTCACCCTCCTAAACCACATAGAAGATGGAACGTGGAGAACTTGCCCAACTGGTGGATGCATGGAAAAATGCATGTGAAACAGAAAAGAATGCCTGAAGAAACAGAAAAAGGGAAAGGCCATGCTGGAATCCAGAAACTTGTGTTCTCAACATTTAAAAGCTACAACTTATTGGTCTTTTAAATTGTGATCTTTCTCCAGATTCCACCACGTACACACGCGCACACACGACATACACACCCCACATCATCACATTTTGGGGCAATTGGGATGTCCCAGGAAGTAATTACAAATTGAATGATCTTTTCAGTCAACTAATCACAATTCATTATTGGTTTTGGAATCTAATTATTTCTTCATCCTTTATCAAAGGATAGCTTAATCACTTTAATCCTCAGATAGTATTTGTTAGAATCATGGGGCCTGAGGCAAAAATAGATTTTTTTTTCCCCTAAAGTACATACCATTTGTAAATGAGTTCTCAACTCTGTTGTGCTGTGCTAATATGGAAACACACAGGACGAAAATATGAAGATACTCAATTAAAGAACAAACTGAGCCAGGTATGGATATATAGCTGAATAGAAACAGATGGAATTAGAAGTATTCCTTCTATTTTCAGTATTTCTACTCCCTTGCTACCTCCTTCACAGGTTATTCTACTTTTTAAAGGAAGCCTTTCCATTTTGTTGCACATAATCTAGCACCAACTTTATTAAAAAAAAAAAGAAAAAGCTGTATCATTCCTAGGAAGACAAGAGATATTTTCTTTTGTTAGCACATTTATTGATGTTTAATTGGCATATAACAAACTTAATATATTTGAAGTAACAAGAATTTTCATATATATGAACATTTTCCATTGAAATCATCGCCACAATTAAGATAGTGAACATTTCCACCATCCCTCCAACTTTTGTCATCCTCTCCCCAATGCCTTCTCCTCAGACAACCACCGAACTGCTTTCAGTTTGTATTTTGTAACATTTTATATGAATGGAGTCAAACAGTATGCCTTTTTCTTTATTTTTGGTCTAGCTTCTTTCACTTAGCTAATCATTTTGAGATTCATTCATCTTGTTGCTTGCATCAATTTTTCACTCTTTCTAAATGTTGAGTATTATTCTCTTAATATACCCCAATTTGTTGATGAATTACCTGTTGATGACCATTTGGGTTGTTTTCAGTATTTGTCTATCGCAGATAAAGGTGCTCTAGATATTTGTGTACAAGTCTTTGTTTGTACATAGTATTTCTCTTCTCTTGGGTAAATGCTTAAGAGTTTAATGTCAGGATCACTCAGTAGGTGTATTTGAGAAATTGCCGAACTATTTACCAAAGTTGTACCATTTGATATTCCTACCAGCAATGTATGAATGTCCCAATTCCACCTAACCTTGCTAACACTTGGTATGGTCAGTCTTGTAATTGTAACCTTCTAATAGGTGTATGGCGGTATATTACTGTGGTTTAATTTGCATTTCCTAAATGAAAAATAATCTTGAGGTCTTTTTATTTACTTATATTGCTTATTTACTATCTACATATTTTCTCTCATAAAGTAATGTACAAATCTGAGAAGTTTCAAGTTGTTTGTTTTTTGTTACATTTTGAGAGCCCTTTGTATATGCTGGGTAAAAGTCCCTTATCAGATGTCTTTTTGATCATCTTTTGTTTTTGTTTTTCAGTTTATGGCTTGACTTTTAATTCTCTGGAAAAGCAGTTTTAAATTTTGATGAAGTCCATTTTCATGTTTTTACTGGTGTTTCTAAGAACTTGTTGCCAAACTCAAGGTCACAAAATTTTCTCCTGTGTTTTCTTCTAGACATTTTATAGTTACAGGTTTTCCATGGAAATCTGTAACTTACTTTGGGTTAGTTTGTGAGTCAGGTAGTAAAGTGCTCTCTCTCTCTCTCATTATTATTATTTTTTTTGCATATGGATATTCAACTGATTTAGAACATTTGTTGAAAAGACTATTCTTTTTTCACTACATTGCCTTTGCACTTTTGTCAACAGTCACCCATATGTGCATGGGTCTTTTTCTGTCTCTCTCTTCTGTTCCACTGATCTATCTACCTATATATTTTTACGCCACCATGAATATTGCAATTTCTCTAAATCATGTAGTGGTAATCCTTCAACATTGTTCTTTTTTCAAAGTTGTTTTGATTAATCTCTGTCTTTGTATTTCCATGTTAACTTTTGAATTGGCTTGTTCATTTCTAAAACCTAACAAACAAACCCTGTTGAAATTTTGAATGTGATTGCATTGAATCTATTAGAAAAATGTGGGGAAAATTGAAATTTTAAAAATACTGATTTGTTCAACTCATAAACAAGGTATATCTCTCCATTTACTTGTGTTCTTTAATTTCTTTAAGCAATGTTTTATAATTTTCTCTGTATAGATGTTTCACATATGTTCTTAGATTATCATCATATATTTCATATTTTTGATGCTGCTAGAGATGGTATTGTTATCATTTATAATTTTAATTTCCAAATGTCTCTTGATAGTATATAGAATTATAATAAACATTTTATACTAACCTTATATCCTGAAACACTTATTTTTTCTAGTAATGTGTGTGTGTGTGTGTGTGTGTGTGTGTGTATTCCATTGGATTTTTACATAGATAATCATGTCATCTGCAAATAAAAACACTTTTATTTCTTCCTTTCTAGATGATTTTTATTTCTCTTCCTTGCTAGATTTCATAGACTAGACAGACCCTCTAGTAAACATTGAAAGAAAATGTTGAGAGTGAACATCCTTATTTTGTTCTTGATCTTGGAAGAAATCAGTGTTAATACAATTAAGTATGGTGTTAACTGTGTATTTTTCGTAGATGCTCTTTTTTCATTTGAAGAAGTTCCCTTTTATTCCTAGAATGCTGAGAGTTTTTATCAGGAATGGGTATTGATTTGTCTACATCTACTTTTTCTACACCTATTGAAATGATCACATATTTTAATATTTTTCTGTTTAATTTTTTAACATGATGAATTACATTGAATAATTATAAGAGGTTAAACCAACCTTGGGTTCTTGAGATTTATTATCATTTTAATATATTGGTGGATTAGTTCTGCTAAAATTTGTTTCAGGATTTTTGCAAGTATGTTTATGAAGGATATTGATATGTAATTTGCTTTCTGTGTAATGGCTTTGTCTGGTTTATGTTTTAGAGAAGTACTCCTCTATGTCAATTTCCTCGAAGGTTTTGTGTGGAATTGGTACTATTTGTTCATTATTTCATATAGTTTACCACTGAAGTCATCTGGACATGGGTTTTCTTTTTTTGTAAGATTTTTTTTTAAAGATTTTATTTATTTATTTGAGAGAGAATGAGAGATAGAGAGCACGAAAGGGGGGAGGGTCAGAGGGAGAAGCAGACTCCCTGCTGAGCAGGGAGCCCAATGCGGCACTCGATCCCGGGACTCCAGGATCATGACCTGAGCCGAAGGCAGTCGCTTAACCAACTGAGCCACCCAGGCGCCCCTTTTTGTAAGATTTTTAACAATAGATTCAGTTGAATGGATATAATATCATTCAAATAATTCTTTTTTGAGTGTGCTTTGTTGGGTGTTAGTGTCTTCCAAGGAATTTGTCCACTTTATCTAAATATTTAATTTCTTGGCCTAACATTTTTCTTTGTATTTTCTTTTTATCATTTTAATATCTCTAGATTTTGTATTAATGCAACTTCTCTCATTCTTGACATTGTTAATTTTTGTCTTTCTCTTTTTTTTAATTAGTTGGTTTAGAAGAAAAAGTTCATTTTTCTTGATGAAACTTTTTTCATTGAATTTACTTTTTTTGTAAAAAGTACAGTCTATTACTTTTGTTTTCTATTTTATTAATTTCTTCTTCAATTGATAATTTTTCTTTCTTCTACTTAATTATGTTTTAATTTGCTCTTCTTTTTCTAGTTTCTTAAGATGAAAGTTCAGTTCACTGATTTCAGATCTTTTCTTTCTTTTTAAATATAGCCATGTTGTGCTATATGTTTCCCCTTAAGCACTAACTGTAGTGGTATACAAAAATTCTGATTTTTTTTTTCATATTTATTCAGTTCAAAATACTTCCTAATTTCCCTTTAATTTCTGTTGTCTCATAACTCCCTTGGGAGCTTCCTATTCCTGGATGAAATCTGAAACTGCCTCATCTCCCTTACTCAAAGGGCAAGGGGAGACCAAAGAGAGGCACGCTACTCCAGGTTGGGAGGCAGCAGGGTTTGTTTTTTTTTTTTTAAGATTTATTTATTTATTTTGAGAGAGTGAGAATGAGATAGAGAGAGAGAGAGAGTACATGAGAGTGGGGAGGGTTAGGGGGAAAAGCAGGCCCCTCGCCGAGCAGGGAGCCCGATGCGGGACTGGATCCCGGGACTCCAGGATCATGACCTGAGCCGAAGGCAGTCGCTTAACCAACTGAGCCACCCAGGCGCCCCAAGGGAAGTAGCAGGTTTAATAAGCAAAGGTAACTTACATACAAGGCTTGTCTCAGGTGGCAGCAAGACTAGTTAATTCCCCACCCACCCTCCAAATATTAAAAATTTATACAGAGGCCTTAACTAAGCTCAACCATGCACACCAGGCAGGTGTTCTCATTACCACATCACTGTCTTGAGGCTATATATCCTTGGAGCAGCTCCTGGGAGCAGAAAAGGCAAGCAGAATCCATATTTGAAAGACAGGGGAGGGAATGAGGAACCTTTGACTGCTGGTCCAGCTCACAGGTCAATTGGAGGTCATGTCTTTTCGATGACCTTCCCCAAAACTCCACCCTTCTTGACTGGCTTTTATAATCTCACGTACCCCTCTCTTCCACAATGTGCCCTGAGCAGTCAGCAAGGGGTTTCACCAGCATGGAGGTGGCTCATTTGGTGGCTCTCTGGCTGCACTGGAGGCAGATGCCACAGCAAGAATACAGGTACACATAAGAGAAAACAATGATTCTAAAACCAGTGACACATTTTTTCTACCAAGAGACCAGTGATCCAAACCACTGATTTATTAATTCCCCTGGGCTGGGGGTTGGATCATTTAGGGCATTTACTTGCGTTGTTCTGTGACTTAATAAAGATAATATATTAGCAGATGTATTAGGTATGAACACATAAAATTCTGTTTGGATAATGGCATCGGTGCCTCCTTGAGAGGTAGTAATAATGTCTAAGGCCATTCTATTTTTGAAGACTCTCATTAGAGTCATTTCAGCGTTCAGTAAGGACAGGTTGTGTTGACTATCATTTAAGGCTTGTTGGGTGAATTTTGTAAGGGCTCCTCTGTGTCGTATAACATCCTCTAAACCAATGCGGAGCAAAGATAGCAGCCAAATAGTGAACTAGTAGAAAACAGAATGTGCCCACCTGGCCTTGAGAAGAGGGAGGCTGGCAGTTTTAGGAACCTGACCTGGTTGTACATACCTGTGGGGGAGGCAGCACTGTCAGGCAGGAGATGGACTAGGAACAGGATATGTCAGACCAGGACCCCTATCTTCTCCTCTCTTTCAATGACACATGTTCCTGTCCATTCATATATTCTAACAGGTGCATCTTGCATCAGGACAACAGAATTTCAGTGGAGATTGAATAGTTTCCCCTCACCCAGAGGGTGCAAAGTAACTCACCCATCTTGGGGGGATGTCCCATTGCAAATTCCAGTAGATAATTTTTTTCCCCAGTCATTATGGGGCTTTGTGCTCTCAGCAGCATGGAACATTGATCCTCAGTGAGAATCAGGTCAATGGCTGTTTCCCAAGACTTCCATACCTTTATTGTATTTGTGCCTCAGCCGTGGTCCCTAGTCTGGCATGTGAGGCGACAGGCCCTACTGGTTGATCATTCAAATGTATTAAAGCCTGGGATAGTATTTTAGCCCACGCAGTCAAGGTGGTTTTGCCTGTTAATAATTTAATCTGCTGTTTTAGTGGTTCATTTTTCCCTTCTACCAACCCTGCTGCTTGCCATTTGTAGAGGAGACGGAACATCCAATGTCAATTCTTTTGCCTAGTCTTGTACTTCATAACCTTTGAAATGTGACCCCTCACTACTGTCTAGGCGTAATACTCAGCTTCTCTCATCCCCTAATAGTGGCAGCCTGGTTTCCCCAGTGACAGGGGAAAGTTTGGATTAGGTAAGATTCAGTGTCTCCACACAAACCAAGGCATACTTAGAACCCTCACTCAGAGAAAGGGGGCCGACATAATCAATTTGTCAAACCCTTACTGCCTGGGAACTTCAGTGGATGTTCCCAGATTCTTCCAGCGGTTGTCCTGGGCATTGTTCAGAATACACAGGACATGATGTTACTTCATTAACCAAGTCACTGTACTTCAAGGGCAGTTCAGCATCCTTGGCAAGATGCCATCCCACCAGACACTGTGGTGGTCATTCTTTGTATGCACCCAATCTGCTTTTTTTTTATTATGTTATGTTAATCACAATACATTACATCGTTAGTTTTTGATGTAGTGTTCCATGATTCATTGTTTGTGTATAACACCCAGTGCTCCCAATCTGCTGAATCTATTGAAGGGTCAGTAGATAGGGTTCGTAACTGAGCTAGAGCATCAGCTTTCTGACTGCGAGGGGGTGTCAGTGCCTTGTGAGCTGGGACATGGAGGACAGTGACGAGTACCTCAGGCTCTTCCAGATGGACCCAAATGTCTTTCCACATATCCTGCCCCCACAAGGGCTTGTATATGATCATCCATCCCTTGGCTTCCCGTTGTCCAAGCCATAGGATCAATCCCTCTGAGAACAGCCCAACTGTCCTTGCAAAGGATTAATGACCAGGACTCATGAGTGATCACTAGGCAGATTGCTTTGAGCTCAGCCCCTGGGCTGCTGCACTGGCAGCTGTGTGAGAGGCTCTCCCTGGAGGAACACTGTGTACACCACTAGGAGCTGTTGCTCTGTAGGGGTGTAATGGGTTTCTGTCCCCTTACAGGGCTGGGACCAAACTCCTAGGGGCACTCCCCTTTCTGCTATCTCTGCTACAGTGCTCAATTCATCCCTTCTGGAGTCGTACACACATGTACCTCAAATGGTAGCCCTGCTCGAGAGAGATGCCCAGAGCTTTAATTTACTTAACTCGAATTTTTGCTTTTTCATTGCTGCTCTGATCCCCAGTCCCATATGCACCCTTTCTTTAGCAGGCAGTATAAGGAATGGAGGCACTGGGCCAGGAGAAGAATAAAAGTCTTCCAGAACCCCATAATCCTTACAAAGGCTTGTACATCATTAATTATAGCTTTTGGGGCGACATGGGTTTTACCCAACCAGACAACATCTAAAACATTATAGCAGTGCCTGGGCTTTGGATTTTCCGTTGGTCCATTAGCCATCTTCTCCCTTAGAGATGCTCTAGCAAAGTCTGCAGAGTGTTCTGCAGCAGAGGCCAGTCTTCCCATGTTAACGCTGTATCATCAGTGTAAGGGGCCCATTTTACTGATGTGGGGAAGGACAACAGGGACAAGTCCCAGCTACCATCCCGCACATGGTGGGTCTTATGTAGGTAGCCTTGCAGGAGCACTGAAAGGTTCATCTTTGTCCTTCACACATGAAGGCAAATTGATCTTAGTTATCAGAAACCTGTGCTTGTCCAAGTTTTTTCCATGAAATCTCCTTGAAGATGAAGCACTTATAAAAGACTTTTTTTTTTTTGACCAAAGCATCAGAGTAAAACAATAATTGCAAATGACAAAAAAACTTAAAATGGCCATGCTTAAAGACTTGAGAGTTCATCATGATGAAATTGACAAGGGAATTTGGTTATTTCTATGACATACATTTTTAAAATTGTGATTTGTGGGCGCCCGGGTGGCTCAGTTGGTTGTGTCTGCCTTTGGCTCAGGTCATGATCTCAGGATCTTGGGATCCAGTCCCACATTGAACTCTCTGCTCAGCGTGGAGCCTGCTTCTCCATCTCACTCTCCCTCAGTGCTCTCCCTCTCTTTCTCTCTCTCTCAGATAAATAAATAAAATCTTTAAAAAAATTGTGATTGGTAGCATTATACCAGGACATATCAGATATTAAGAATTTTATACAAATATACCGTAAAGCAAGTTTAGCACCACTTCTGATTTGACGATGCTTCTCATGAAATTTAACATAGACAAAAAATTACATAGTTGTAAAAAAAACCCAAAAAACCTTATTTTTTTTAATAGACAAGACTCAGTTTCTTAAGTAATAAAAACCTGGTAAAGACAAAACATGGAATCGTTATTTTCTAGGCAGATTACATTAAGAGTAAAGGAAAACCTTTGTTTATAATTTCTTATTAAGAGCAGACCAATAATCTACAAGAACTTTGTCCTCCTAACAGAGAGAAAACCAAATTTTCATTTTCCTATGGTGTACTTTTGAAATCAAAACTCTCCTCTAAAGCAAGCAAACAAACAAACAAAAAACTTACATAAATCAATTCTAATCTTAGCTTGACTACGGGTAAAATTCTTTTCTCAATATGCCTTTTCCATAAACCTTCTGCAACTTTCTAAACCCATACAGTTGTCATTCCAAAATTCCAGCTGGGAATTAGGTACCCACTCCCATGGCTTAAGCTTTTCACTGATATTTGTGATCTTTTGGAGGCTGTAGACTAGTTTTGGGGCAAGGGAACTTCTAAAGCACTGTGTGTTTTAAAAAGCCTTTCTCCTCGTTTTTTTTTTCCCTTCAGTCTCTGTGGGCAAAGGTTATCTACTGGGTGTTTACATTTCAAAGACATGTAAGATTTACAACTCAAAAGGACACAGAAAGAATGTAAGTTTTCTCTTGGGAGTTTTGGGGTAATTGCTATTTAAAATTTTCTTTGTATAAAGGATCCCAAGTCATGGGAGTCCCTCATCAATCACCATTAATAGCCTCCTCTTCATTTTCATCTTTCCCAGAAATTCCACCTCTTAATCAGGCTTTGTCACCAATGCCTGGATCTTAATCAGTGGCAGTTTGCACCCTCCTAGCTTTGCAAAACAGCATGCTAATCTCTCCAACTGATTATCCTGCTCTCCTACCTTGGCAGCCAGCCGGAAGCTGGCGGACTAGTGGACACCCACACATCCTTCTCTACCGTCAGCTCTTCTAACTTTCTAACCCGAGTGTCAGCCTCTAGTTGGGCATCGGTGGCCAGCCGAGCTGCCCACAGTAGAAGCCAGCCCGATGCAGCACCCATATGCTTCCCTTCTCTGCCACAGTGAGCTGTCCTCAGTTTCCCCAATAAGCACATTACCACAGCCAGCGTTTTCGGGGTGTCCTGGAGCCATGCAGTGGTCCACAAGCATCTAACATATGGACCATCCCTCCCCACATAAAAGTCAATGGATTCCCCCGGAAGATCCCTCTTTCCCATGGCTTGTTTCTTCAGTCTCCTGGCTGGCTCACCAGTTGTTGGTTCGCAACCCTCTTGGGAGTTTCCTCCATGTAGTCTGAAACCAGCCCCATATTCATCAAGGGCAGAGAGAAATGAAGGAAAGAGGCAGGCCTTTCAAGATTGGTAGGCGGCAGGTTTAATAAGCAAAGGAAACTTACGTACAAAGCTTGTCATGGGCAGTCATAAGAAAGTGAATCCCCACGCCCACCAATTTAAAAAAGTTTATGTAGAGACCTTAATTAGGTTCAATTACCTACACTATGCAGGTGTTCTCAACACCACATCACTATCTCAAGCTTATGTCCTTGGAGCAGCCCCTGGGAGTGGGAAAAGCAAGAGGAATCATATCCATAAACAGAGGAGAAGGTGAGGAGCCTCCCTGGGGTTAGCTCACAGGTCAGTTAGCAGTTACATTTTTTTTTTTTTTCAATTACCTTCCCCAAAAACTTCTTCTTTGCTCAGTTGGTTGTTTAGAAATGTGTTATTCAGTTTCCAAATATTTGGGGATTTTCCAGAGATCATTGTGCTATAGGTTTTCAATTTAATTCTATTCTAGGCAGAAAACAAACTTTCTATGACTTGATCTTTTAAATTTATTGAGACCTGTTGTTAAATTTTTCATGTATACTTGAGGAGAATGTGTATTCTGCTGTTGTTAAGTGGAATGATCTAAAAATGTACATCAGATGAAAGTGGTTGATGACTTAGTTCAAGTCTACTATATCCTTGATGATTTCTGGGGGTCTATTATCCTATCAATTATTGAAAAAGAAATATCTAAGCCTCTGACTATAATTGTAATTTTATGTTTGTCTTGTAGTTCTATCAGTTTTTGCTTTGTATGTTTTAAAGATAATAGAGGCATAAATATTGTGGATTGTTATTCCCTCTTGATGAATTAACCCCTATATCATTATGAAATGAACTTCTTTATCTCTATTAATAATGTTTGCTATGTATCTATTTGTCTGAAATTAATGTTGCCATATAGCCATTCCTGGTTTTCTCTGAGTAATGTTAACATGGCATACCTTTTCAGTCCTTTTACCTTTTTTTTTAAACATTTTATTTATTTACTTGAAAGAGAGCAAGAGTGAGAGAGAGAGAGCACAGAGGGAGAGGGAGAAGCAGACTCTCCGCTAAGCAGAGAACCTGATGCAGGGCTTGATACCAGGGCCCTGAGATCATGACCTGAGCCGGAGCCAGATGCTTAACCGACTGAGCAACTCAAGTACCCCAGTCCTTTTACTTTTAACATATTTTTTTCTCTTTATACTTAGAATGTGGTTCTTTTAGGTGACATATAGTTGAGTCTTGTTATTTTATATAATTTGACAATTTCTGTCCTTTAGGTGTTTAAACCATTTACATTTAATGTGATTTTAATATAATTAGATTTAAATCTTTTTGATATTTGTTTTCCATTTGTCTCAACTTACCTTTGTTCCCTTTTCCTTTTCCTGCCTCCTTTTTTTAAAAAAGATTTTATTCATTTATTTGAGAGAGAGTGTGTGCACATGAGCAGGGGACGGGGTAGAAGGAGAGGGAGAAGGCAAGAAGCAGACTTCCTGCTGAACTCAGAGTGAGGAACACAATGTGGGGCTTGATCCCAGGATCCTGAGATCATGACCTGAGTTGAAGTCAAATGCTTAATTGATGAGCCACCTTCCTGCCCACTTTTTTTTTTTTAAAGATTTTATTTATTTATTTGACAGAGAGAGACACAGCGAGAGAGAGAACACAAGCAGGAGGAGTGGGAGAGGGAAAAGCAGGATTCCCGCTGAGCAGGGAGCCGGATGCGGGGCTTGATCCCAGGACCCTGGGATCATGACATGAGCTGAAGGCAGACGCTTAAAGACTGAGCCACCCAGCCGCCCTTCCTGCCCACTTTTGTATTAATTAACTATCCCATTTTATCTTCCTGTTGGCTTATTAGCTATTTCTCTTCATTATGTTATTTTTGTATTTGTTTCAGGATTTATAATACACATCACAACTTATTGAAGTGATATGCAACCTCATGTATAGGAATAGAACCTTACAGCAGGATACTTCCATTTCTCTTCTCCCAGTTGTCCTGCTAATGGTACCATACATTTCATTTTTATATATATTATGAACACCAAAATACATAGTTATTATTTTTGCTTAAAGAGTAAGTAATCTTTTTTTAAAAAAAAGATTTATGTATTTGGGGGGCAGAGAAAGCACATGCTCTGGGGAAGGGAGGGGAGAAGGAGAGAGAATCCCCAGCAGAGGCAGGGCTCGATCCCACAACTCTGAGATCATGACCTGAGCCAAAACCAAGAGTTGGCTGCTCAACTGACTGAACCACCCAAGCACCCCAATGTAAGTCATCTTTTAAAGATGTTTAAATAATAATAAAAAAACTACATATTTACCCATGTAATTACTATTTCTGATGCTCTTCATTTTTTCCCCCTAAATCTACATTATTATCATGTGATATTTTCATTTGTCTTGAAGGACTTCCCTTATCATTTCCTGTTGGGATGGTCTGCTTGTGAGGAATTCTTTCTGCCTTTTGACCACATTTGGCAAAATTTAAGCTACTAAGCTATTATCTATTCAAATATGTATTCTGCTTCACCCTGAACCCCTCTTCCCTGCCACACACACTATTCAGGGACTCCAATCAGATGTATATTAGGTAGCCAGAAGTTATCCCACAGTACCCTAATGCTTCTTTCTTTCCTTTTCCCTCCCCTCCCTCCCCCTCTCCCTTCCTTCTCTCCCTCCTTCCTTCCCTTTTAAAGTTATTTCTCTCATGTTTCATGTTTGATAGTTTCTATTGTTAAATCTTCAAGTCCATTAATCTCTTCTGCTGAGTATCTGTCATTAATATCCTTCAGTGGGGTTTTCATCTTACGCTTCATAGTTTTCATTTCTCAAAGTGTGCTTTGTTGTTGTTGTTGTTGTTGTTGTTTTTAAAGATTTTATTTTTAAGTAATCTCTACACCCAATGTGGGGCTCAAGCTCACAACTCAGAGATCAAGAGTCACATGCTGTACCTACTGAGCCAGCCCAGTGCACCTACTTTTTTAAAGAATATCTTCCATGTCTTTATGCAGCTTTTTAAATATATGAAAGAATCCCTGGGGAAAAAATTCTAGAACATGACTTTCTTGCCTCTGTGTCTAGCATAGTTTCTATTTCAAAGTTGATGACAGAGCTGTCTTTGTAAGCCAGGCTGACAGTGCCTATGAGTCACTGTCCAGTCACACTTCCTATTTCTATCTCCAGTTCTTACAGACATTGGTGGCTTGTCTTCCTAAACCTTAGATTCGCAGGCAATTGACCTAATCTGATCAATTTTGGGGATCTCTCTCTTTCTTATTTTAGGTGACTGTTTCTTGATTGGTTTAAATCATTTTAAACAATAAAGTTATTGTTAAACCACTATAGCTTTTGATCTGTAGCCTATTTACATATACCCTGACAGCAAAGACTGGTTTTTACATTTTTAAAGTGGTTATTTAAAAAAAATATGCAGCAGAGACCATAAGTGATCCACAAAGTCTAAAATATTTACTCTCATTCTTTGCACAAAAACATTTGCTGACTCCTGATATAAATAACTTAATGCATTAAAGACATGCATAAGGACCCTGAATTTGGACTACCTGAGTTCAAATTCTAGTCTATTACTATCTCTGTTGTCTAAGGTGAGTTACTTGATATCTTAGTACCTTGATTTCCTTAATTGAAAGACACAAATCATGCTAGTAACTCATAGATCTTCCTATCACATCTAGTAGCTCATAGATAGAGAATTTAGTGGGATAATGTTTATGTAATACCTCACGTAGTGCCTAAGATTTGTCAAGCATTCAAGAAATGTTAGCTATTTATATTATTAGTTCATTTTCTTCCTGGCTTTATAAAGTTCTACAAGTGTTTCCGTTTTTAATAGTAGGTTCTCAACCTCTTACAACAAATTTTGGCCAAATAACAAAGACTTTCTTAACCTAGGTTTAATTGTGTTTGTAGGGCGCCTGGGTGGCTCAGTCGTTAAGCGCCTGGCTTCGGCTCAGGTCACGATCCCAGGGTGCGGGAATCGAGTCCCGCATCGGGCTCCCCGACCCGCGGGAAGCCTGCTTCTCTCTCCTCCCGCTCCCCCTGCTTGTGTTCCTGCTCTCTCGCTATCTCTCCGTCGAATAAATAAATAAAACATTTAAAAAAAAATAATTGTGTTTGTAAACATTGCTTAGAATTTCATTGTCGTTGTTGTTGAAATAGTGTGCTGTGGAATGTACCCTGACTTGGCACTTGTTTTCTTAACCATAAAAAAAAAAAAAGAAAAAAGAAAAAATTACAGTTCAACGTTTCTTCCTTTCTACTTTATAGAGATTTTCTGAGTTAATCAGGGCTCTGCAAGACATTTGGGTCAGAATGAGAATAGATGGCATATAAGTGAATATTATTTTTCAAATATTGGGTTACCTTAGAACATTTCACAGAGTTAGGCTATGCTGGTTTGGAGACATGAGCAGAATATGTATGCTTTCCTGAACCTATCATTCAAGTTTTACATCTTAGCAAGTAAAATGAGCAAATTTTAAATATCCAATCTTCATACCTTAATATCTCCAAACGTACCTTCTTTGCACCTACATTTACCTCCAACTTCTGCCTCTCCATGATCATTTATCCTAATCTACACAGTGTGCACGGTATGAACCTGTCAAGGATTCCATGGACCAGAGAATTGATGGACCATGTTTCCTGGGAGCAAATTTTAAAAATGAGAGAGAAGTAAGTGGTTCTGAGCATTTGCACAGTTGGGAAACTCAGAATTCTAAGTAAGAATACTAGCCATTTGGCTTGTACCT
Organism: Eumetopias jubatus; assembly: GCF_037043125.1. Lineage (NCBI taxonomy): Eukaryota > Metazoa > Chordata > Mammalia > Carnivora > Otariidae > Eumetopias > Eumetopias jubatus. The sequence goes on along the minus strand of NW_028274814.1, from coordinate 47,503,151 downwards.
GGACCATAAGAAAATCTAAGTGGCTTTGAACATTATTGAGTTGCCCCTTAGGACACATTTAAACGTAATGGTCCCTATTATTAGTCAGTGAACAGTTACATGCCTCAGCTCTTCCCTGGCTCTTTTACTCCATTAAGAGCACAGCTGACAGATCATTTATAATTCTACCATTAGAGAATAGACAATCCAGTGGTAGTATAAATTATTTAAGTTCCGTAAAGCAGCCTATAAGACTGACAGCAGAAATCTACCTCAATATATTCATAAATGTCAAATGATCTGCCTTCGCTAAGCTTTTTTCTGAGCTTAAATCTCAAATATTAACAAAAACATTTGAATGAGCAATTTTTCCAAACATTATGACCATCATATTAAGCATATGTGTTACATTTTGAAAATAATGTAGGATACATAATATTTAATTTTAAAATAGCTGATTATCTTAAATATCCAAATAATAGTGTCAGGATATTTTGTTTTTCTCCAAGTTATTCTAATTTACTTTCACAGAGAGATGTGGATTAAATATTTTTCTCATTTACTTTTTTTTTTTTGGTTATTCATTCATTAACAGCTCTCTTGAGTGCCTTCTTTCTTTAATACTCACAGTGTAAACAGTAATGAATATACATAGAGCCTATTCTCATGCTGCTTACAATCTAGCGTGGATGAAGAAAGATAACAGTTAAATTAAAAATAGCTTCATGTATACAATTTTATTCATTTATTTAACATGTACAAGTACTATTCTGGATGTTGGGAATTAACAGTGAACAAGACAAGGTCCCTGCCCTCTGGGAACTTATGATATGGTGGCAGAAATTAAAAATTAAAAATTACGAGCGCCTGGGTAGCTCAGTCGGTTAAGCATCCCACTCTTGGTTTCAGCTCAGGTCATGAACTCATGGGTCGTCTGCTTGAAGATTCTCTGCCCCACTCCACCATGCTCTCAGGTGCATGCGCTCTCTCACTCTCTCTCTCTCTCTAAAATAAATAAATCTTTAAGAAATTAAAAATTAAATAAACATACATGGCAATAATATAGATGCCTTTAAGCAGAGTGAAAGTCACATTTTTATTATGAATTGGGGCCAACCTGCAGAAATTCTTCAGTTTTACTCACAAGTGAATAAAATAGTCACTTCCTCTAACTTGTCCTGAAATTCCCACCACAAAGCAGCAGATGGCCCCATCACCTCGTTCACGCCTGCCAAATTTTGCTAAATCTTTTTGATTACTTTGTCCTGACTTCACTCAGATCACACACCCCATGGAATCTGTTTTCATTTTTTTTTTAGTTATCCTGTACCTCTCTTACTCACTATCCAATGTTCCCAGTATAGATTTAAGACCCATCACACCCATTTTACTGGTGAAGAAACAAGCAGATTAAAAAAAAAAAAATTAAACAACATATCTAAAGTCAATCAGCGACAGAATCAGGAGAGGCCAGGCAACATGATGCATTTTTTAGAACTTGGACTTCGAATACAGAAGTTCTGCCAACAAGAAGTTCTTAGGGATATTTTTCCCCCTATGCAATTCAAATCCCCTATCTTGGGTTGCTTCCTCTCTCTCTCTCAAAAAAAAAAAAAAAAAAAAGAATGGAATATACCAGGTGAATAGCTTCTATTTTGTGGGTTCAATTGCTTTTCTTCTAAGTGAAATTATGAAATTCCTACATACAAAACAAGCAAAATCAGGGGTGCCTGGCTGCCTCAGGCAGTAGAACATGTGACTCTTGATCTTAGGGTCCTGAGTTCAAGCCCCACGTTGGGCATGGAGCCTAGTTCAACAACAACAACAACAAACAAAACCACAAGCAAAATCAGAGATGCTCTGGTTGTATCAATGCTGGGGCAGTCTAGAGATTTCCCTGTTTGTTCTGTCCTATATCACATTTTGCTGTATCTTTCTTCCTATTAAAGATGAGGCTGAGTTCAAGGGTACAGGAGAAAATAAAAATACAGTTAATGCAGTCATGTTCCACTAAAATGTGAATGTCCAATGTAGCAATAAAAGTAAACACAATGGAGAAAGAAGAGCCATGATGGGTGGAAGAGAGAGGGACAATGCCACAGGTAACCTCACACAAACACACAAAAAATACTTCCCGCTTGAAAATGACACCCAATGCCCATTGTTTTCCTCTGCTCTCCAAAGGAAATTTAAAGACAACTTGGTTGTGATTTGGGACTAGAAATTAGAATTGCCAATAGTTTGGTTTTTTCATAAGGTGTATAGTTGCTTGTCCACCCCCCCAGATAGACACAACTCTGGAGACACTGTACTAGACATTGGACAGAGAATACCCTGTCCATAGAGGACATAGAGACAGAATTCTTGTCTTTTTGGAGCTTATAAACTGGATCAGACAATAGAATTGGATAATTCTAGACTATAATATATGAAGGTAAATGTATATATGGTGCACATATATTATTACTTTTAAAGGTTTTTAATTAATTTATACATTAACCCAACGTGTATTTATTGCTAATGTGCCATGAATCAGAAGCTAGTGTAGGTTCTTGGGATATTTCAGTGAACAAGACAAACAAAATTCTTAACTCATGGAGCTTACAAACTTGTGAACAGGGGGAGTCTAATTATAAACAGAGGAGTGATTTTTGAATAGCATGAAGTGCTTTGAAGAAAAAAAGTAAATAACGATGTGATTCAGAATGATGGGGAAAGCACCCTGGTTGTATTCTGCTTCAGACTGAAATATCAGGGAAGACTGCCCAGGGAGAATGATGTTTGAACGGAGAACTGATTATGCAGAAGAATCCCGCATGCAAAGTTCTGAAGGCAAAGCATGTGGCCAAAGTATAAGAGCAAAGTCTCTCAGACAGAAGCAAATCAGTGTGTTTGTGTGATAAAAAAGAAGGCCAAGAGGGCTGAGAGATAGAGCCAGGCAGCGATATGGGGGTAGTGAACTATCTGCAGAGAATTTAAAAAATAACAAAATTTATTAAAAGTCAGTCTGCTTTTTATCACCAGCAATAGTGAACAATGTCAATGATAAAATAGTCCCTGAAAATATCTTTTGCTGCCCAAAGTTTTGAACAATTTTTGTGATTATTGTTTAGTCTTAAAACTGTTTATCTATTTATCTACACAGTCCATCCTCGTTATTTATGGTAGTTATGATCTATGATGTGAAAGAGAACACTGAATAACTATCGCTTCTGTGGGAAATGCAGGGTTACATTTCTTTAACATCTGATCCCAACATTTTCTGTCAACAGATTAATACATAAACTTGTTTTATATATGTTTCTGTTTAAAGACACCCTAGCAAATATATAATGTTGTTTCATTAACATTGAACTCATAGCCAACAGCACTATATAACTCATGCCAGCAAAAAGCTTAACTAATACACGTATTTCCTCTGTAAGGCACATCACAGCCTTCTTGAGCTTAGGAACACCAGACTGCACTTCAGCACGATGTTTGAGGGCATTTTAAGCAGTGAAGTCATCAACAAAGAATGCAAAAAAAAAAAAAAGGCACTAAATAGACCGTGAAAAGGACACTCTTACGGTATGACAGTTGGAACTAGAAAGCAGTGTTGCTTTGTTCAAACTCATCTGGAATCAGGCATGTTGCGTTGCAGGCTGCCCCAAGATGGGCCACTTTGGCATAGCGCTTTTTTTCAGTTAAAAGTAATCAAAGCCCAGCAGATGCAAGAAAATCTCTCTGCCTCCCCCACAGCTGCCTAAATTTACATTGGAAAGGAGAGCCTGCGACAGGTACAGGAGTATTAACTGAGACTCTTTTTTTTTAATACTTTTTTTATTTTTATTTTTTTAAGATTTTATTTATTTATTTGATAGAGAGAGACACAGCGAGAGAGGGAACACAAGCAGGGGGAGCGGGAGAGGGAGAAGCAGGCCTCCCGCGGAGCAGGGAGCCCGATGCGGGGCTCGATCTCAGGACCCTGAGACCATGGCCCGAGCGGAAGGCGGACGCTCAACCACTGAGCCACCCAGGCGCCCCGAGACTCTCTTTTACTGAAGGAACTCATTTGCATAATAGGACAACCTTGCTCTTCCAAACATCTCCTTTCACCTTCCTGCTAAAGGCCTTCCTCCCCTTTGTGTCCCCAGTCCCTCCCCCTCTCCTTAGCTCATATAAGCTTCCTGTTGTCTCCTTGCCCTCAGAATCTCTGCCCCTTACCTATGCCTATTACTTTTGATTTTCTCCTGTTACTTTGTCTCGTGTAGTTTGATTCTAAGTCCAGCTAGAAGGACCATAGGGCAAAGGAGGGTCTTTTTCCCGGACAGCGAGGATCAAACTTTTCACTGTTCTGCGCATGCCTGTGAATGATCGTGAAAGAGCCGTGATTATTGATTTCGGATTACAATTAAATTTTAGCAAGTAGGCAAATTTGTAATTTTGGAATCCATGAACAATGAGGATCAATTTATCTGTGTATATAGATCTATATGCCTATCTGTCGGGAGCCATGAGCAACAAGGGGGTTAATCAGGTAGAGCAAAGTCTCCCTGATCCCTTTGAACCATGGCCACCCGACTGCCCCCATACAAAAACATGTTGTATTGGCTAGCCTGAGTTGTATGTAGGCCAAGAAAACCACAGTGTTATTGATAGGCCCTGAAAAATAGCGCACCGGGCCCTTTGAAGGCATGGGAAGAAACTATGCACTTGAGGAACCTGGCCTTGAACCAGAAACTCAGGACGGAGCCAGGAGAAGGGCAGGGAGGAACCTGTGGAACTTGTTTATGTCCTATTGTTATATAACCTGAACCTATATAAAGTGTGTAAGTAAGAATAAAGTTGTTGCTCGCGGCATCCCCGTGGGCAACCCTCCTGTTCCCATACTTTTATGTTTCATTCTCTTGCCCTCATCCCTGTTCGACCTTGTACGCGGGCCGTGGCACCTATCTATATATGCTTCAAATTAGCAGGTTTATGTCCCTTTTCCTTTAGTAAATATTGTATTCTACATGGAAGTTAATTCACAGAACTCCTAGTTGTGATTGTGGAACAATTTGGAATGGTTTGGAATTGCTGAAGTTCACTCAGAGTACCGCTTGGTTTGCATTGTTTGCAATTACTCAATGTGGAATATTTCTGTTTAAAATGTAGATTTGAAATCAACATCGATAGCTTTGCGCAGTGATTATAAAGTGAAAATGATTTTGAGCTTCTGTTCGTTCTATGTGACAATTTTTTTTTCTTTTTTTTTTAAAGATTTTATTTATTCATTTGACAGAGACAGAGACAGCAAGAGAGGGAAAGCAAGCAGGGGGAGGGGACGAGGGAGAGGCAGGCTTCCTGCGGCGCAGGGAGCCTGATGCGGGGCTCGATCCCAGGACCCTGGGATCATGACCTGAGCTGAAGGCAGACGCCTAACGACTGAGCCACCCAGGCGCCCCTCTATGTGACAATTTTCAATTATCATATGTCCTTACACAATTTTTCAGCCTACAGAGAAATTTGAAGTTTCTAAAATTTATCCTGAGAAAACAAAGACATGGACAATATTGTAATTTCTGGAATCACTGTGAAATAGAATTTTTATAAATCTTTGCCACACATATTCTATGTATAAGTCTTTTTCGTATTTATGTATCTGTTGCTTCAGTGAAAGAAATTTTTTCAGAATTAAAATTGATGGGGTTTGGGGATATAGATGAGGTTCAATGGGGTGGAGTCCGGAGCCAATGACTAAGAAAGAATTCTTGAGTCGTCTTTGGTGCAAAATGGTGGTTTTATTAAAGCACCGGGACAGGAGCCGTGGGCAGAAAGAGCTGCTGCACTGGGGTTGTGAGGGGTGGCGGATTATATGCTATGGGCTTGGGGGAGGTGAGGAAAAAGGGAGGTTTCTGGAAGAACTTTCATAGGCTAAAGAAGACTCACAGGAGACTGGAGGCTTTGCCTTTGTCAAGTTAATGTTGTTTACCCCTCTAGTAAGGCATTAACGTTAAGATAGTTGGGAACTTCTGGGAGGAACATCACACTTTGCCCACTTCAATTATGTCGATGGGCGGCAGGTCATAAAGACATTTAATTGTATTTACATTCCCTTCTGGAAGCTATTGCTAAGGCTTTTGTAAGTAAACTGAGGAAGACTCCGGTCTTGCAGGATTGTGATCTCTACAAGTTAACGATTTGTTTTTCCTTTAGGGCAGCCAGGAGTGCCTGAGGAATGTCAGATATATCCCATGGGGGTGGAGGGATGTAGGGTGTCAGCTTCTGCTTTGTCCTCAGCTTGCCTTCTCTTCCCTCAACAAAATGAACAAAAAAATGGTCTTAAATCAATTTTGAGCAAAGATGAATTGCTGTGTCTGGAAACACAGTCTACTTACCACGAACATGTAAAAAAGATTAATTCTGACAATATCATTGATAAATTTGGAGAAGGTAAGGGACACAAACAGAAATTGTAATATTATGTATTACTGTGACATACTTATATATAGGTATAAATTCCACTCCCTTTCCAAAAAAATAAAGGCATTAATGTAATTGAAAAGATTTTACCTACACATTTTAATTTTCATTGGCATTATTTTATATACAACTTTTAAAAAATATTTTATTTATTTATTTGAGAAAGAGAGCATGCATGAGCTAGGGGAAGGGCGGAGGGAGAGGGAGAGACAGAGAATCCCAAGCAGACTCGTGCAAGCGCAGAACCCCACGTGGGGCTTGATCCCATGACCTAGATATCATGACCTGAGCCACAACCAAGTGTTGGCCACCTAACTGAAAAAGCCACTAGGCACCCCTATTTTATATACAACTTTCAACAAAAAATATTCACTACCTACATTTGTTTTCTGACCCTTATTATTCATTCATTCCATTCCATGATCATTACTGAAAACTATTTTGTTGTGTAAAGGAAAGGAAAGTAAAAATTAAAAACAAAACAAAACAAAAATAACAGTCTCGGTGTTAAATATGCTAGGTATACCACTGCTTAAGAACTCAAGAATTAGTGAGGAAAACCGTTATAAGCATCTAACAATAAGAAAATGACACATAAATTCATCTCTTCCTTGGGGAGACTGGGAAATTTCAAATACAAATGCCATAGGAGAGTGAGGTATACACTATATATACTTCTCCCCCTGTAAAATGGAAGAAAAGAGGCAAAAGGTGGAAGGGATAGTAGAAGTTATATGTGAAATGTGAACAATATAGCAAATGGAAACCATGAAGCTACTGGAGCAGAAGGGTAGCAAGAGCATAAATATATTTGGAAAAATTCGGAAAAGATGACTGAAGGCACATTGTAACTATGAAGGATCTATTGATATAAAGACGGCCTTTGGCTTATTTAAGAAGTTGTTAGCCCTCTAAGAAAGAATTCCATGTCAATTACCTCATTTGTGATAAGCTTAAAATTAAAACTGGAAAGGGTGCTGTGAACAAAGCTAAGTAATTTTTTGGTCTGCCCAAACCAGAAGTACTTAAACAATTTAAGTTTTTGTTTTCTGTTTTGTTTTGTTTTGTTTTTGTCCTCCAAATACAATGTGAAGCCAATTAGGATGGGGATTGGGTCTCATTCTTCTTTGTATTCAGGCTTCTGAGACTATGGTACATGTTTAATTGATGTTTAATTGCTTAACGGATAGAGGAGGGTAGAGAAGGTGGGGAGGGAGGGAGGGAGGGAGGAAGCAGATCCAAGTTAGCATTCAAATTAGAGATGAAATTTCAGGATTTTTTGGAAATTTGTGAACATGAATGGGGAAGATACTTTGGAAGGTTGCTATCTCCTGTAGACTCAATATTTTTTTTCTACGGTTTTAAGTGAATGCTAATTTGTTTTTAATAATCTTGTTTTCTATTTAATTCATTTATTCATCTATTTATATCTATTTATTTATTTTTATTCACTTCTTTATGTAAGTTTTCCAAAGAGTCACCCTGAACATATGTTTCAGGCTTTCCTGTGTTTCCTTTTTCTGGTTTAACACTCATTCTAGTAAACCTAACAAAATGGATATTTGTGTAGGAAAAATATTATTTTTTTGAGCTTTAATTCTGGGAGTAAATACTACTGTTGACAACAAGCTAAATATATATAGAAATGAAAACATGACCAGGCTGATTCAGCTATTCTGAATGTGATGCCTTATTGATGTAATATTTAATGTTATTCTTGATTCAACTAATTGTATTTTCACTTTATAAAATGTGTTTTTCATTTTTAAGAACTCTTCTCAGATTCTTCATCTTTCAAGAGAAACTTGCTGTATGAATGCAATTTTTCATCAAATTTAATTTCACTGAGAATGTGAATTAGATAATTGTTGTTTGCAATTTTTGTTGTTGTTTGTTTTGATTAGATTGGTTTGTTTTTCACCTGCTTCTTACATTAATGTTTAACCAGGGGTATTTTTCTCTGAATACATGGATTGTTCTCCCCACCCCCTCCTGTTCCTTGAAATACTGAAATACTGAGAGATGTCTTTTTCTGGTTCATCAAGGATTTGTGTAATCACTGTTAAATTGTTTTAATCCCAGACAAAAAGAGAAGACTAAAGTTTATGTTTATTGAAAATCTCTTTGACAACTTAGCCAATTGTTTTTGTAGGATTGTGATTAGAGGAAGAGATTCCTAGAAAATAAAAGTTATTACACAAAATTCTCCCAGTGGATGGTCTGGATTGACAGTAGAAATCCAGCTATTATTGCCTGGAAGGTGCTCACCTTACTGTTCTGTTAGAAGGCTGGCTTTTCTTGCTTGAACCAGATATGCAATCTGTGAAAAATCCCGTTTTCCAAAAGACTGTGTTATAGAACTGGGAGGCTGATGAACATTGAGATTAAGATCCACACGACTACTTTGCAATGTGTCTACAGAAAGTTAGCAAAACTTTCGTGGCAGGCTAAGTAAGGGGGAGAAACTCAACTATTTACTCTCCATTGAAAATTCCATCAAAATGGAATTTTGATATGTGTTAGTAAGAACCACAGAGCTCTTGGCTATAATATCTCCATCCAAACTTCTGCACTAAGAGACTTGACATCGTCTAGCATGGCTAGAATCCCCCCCGAAATGCCTGCCTGAGAAAGCTTAGTGCTTCCAGGAAAATATACTGTTTGTTCTAGTCAAAACTTGGTGATAGACACACCTCTAAATCCCCTCTTAGAGCAGTTATCTTAGAAAGCTTACAATTATAATTCCTTTCTCTGACCTTTTGAAAAGTAAGTCTACTACTTGAAACTATTTCTTCAAGGACTTGAGAGCCATCTCTCTGAAATGCAAACATTCAGGGAGTTAAGAGAGACAATTCTCACTTCCCCAGTCCCTGTGGGAGCAAAAGGGTCTAACTTCAGTGGGGTCACCATCTTGCTTTAATATGTATGGGTGCCACAATCATAAAGATAGGAGAAGTTTATTTCTCTCCTAGATAAGCACCAACTAACAAATCTTAATACCTCTTAATACCACTCAATGTCTTTCCCTTGGCATACCATTAAAAAGTCTTTAGTATTTTGTTTTGGGGAAGTTGAGTTCCTTCATGCTGGTCCCTCTTTTCCACAGTAATTCTGTTACTGAATGAAAGCTGTCCTCACCGCTCTAATGAGTGTCTGGCTTCGCTTCAGATGTCTCCTTCATTCTGCTTGCTTCATAGTCTTGTAAGTGGGTTGGGTACCTTTCCAGTTTCCAGTAGTGATAAGTGTTTTCCATATCTCATTAATTTGGGTATTTTGCATAATATTTCAGTCCCAGAATTCTCCATAAGCTGTCACCCTAGTTTATTCTTATCTCTGGGGGATATGTTCCAAGATCCCCAGTGGAAAGTACTGAACCTTACATGTGTACCGTTTTTTTCTTCTTCCTGTACATACATAGCCATGAAATAGGCCTTGTGACATAGGGCTAGGCTACTATTGACTTTCTGACAATACATTAGGAGGATCATCTGCTTCCTGACTGCAGTTGCCTGGGGGTAACTGAAACCATGGAAAGCAAAACCACAAATAAAGGGGGACTATGTACTTGTAGTATAAGTATATGAACAGATCATGCATTTTGTAGCAAAAGTACACTTTAGTTTGAGTCTTTGCTTCAATATTTTTATTAGCTTCTTAAAACTGGGTAAGGGACTAAAATTTCTGTATCTCATTTTCTTCATTTGAAAATTAAAAAAAGGGGCACCTGGGTGGCTCAGGTCATGATCTTGGGGTCTTGGGATCGAGCCACACATCAGGCTCAGTGGTGAGTCTGCTTCTCCCTCTCCCTATATTATCTCTCATGCTCTCTCTCAAAAAATAAATAAATAAAATCTTTAAAAGAGTAAAATAAATATATACTGTATGGACTTGTTGGAAAATTGAGATTGAATGAGAAAACATGGGCAATGGGTAATACCTAGCTCAGAGTAATTGTTCAATAAATAATTACTACTTTGAATTATCAATCCCTGACAAATCCTGAAGAAATTTGCTTCTCTTTTTTGTCGTTACAGTGCCTCCTTATGGCATCCTTCACACACCTGTCTGTAGGTTTCCTCTAATAGGCAGTGAGCTTCACAGATATCTTTTATCCCTATATCCCCAGCTCCTGCCATTTGAAAAGATGGGCATTTGATAAACGTTTAGTGAATGAGCAAGTACATGAATAAATGAATGCATGTGTGAATTCATGTTTCATTTTTCTTATATTTGGTCTGACACAAAGATCTATCTATTGTGCTGCCTTAAAATTTTCTTAAGACTCATCAGTCTTGGGCGCCTGGGTGGCTCAGTTGGTTAGGCGAATGCCTTCGGCTCAGGTCATGAACCTGGAGTCCCAGGATCGAGTCCCGCATCGCAGGGAGTCTGCTTCCCCTCTGACCCTCTTCCCTCTCGTGCTCTCTATCTCTCATTCTCTCTCTCTCAAATAAATAAATAAAATCTTTAAAAAAAAAGACTCATTGGTCTTAGAAATAGGATGTAAAAGTACAAATGGGAACTTACTACAGCATAGTTTTCATTTCCTGCCTTTGGCTATATCTGGTTGGACTACTTACTTAAGCTCAACTTGTTAAAACTCAATAAATGCCTACCCCACATGATTTGACTCATACATCCTCTTTTGTCCACAAGCAGTTGTCTTAAGAGCGGAAAGAGCTCTCAAATGCTGTGGCAACTTAGGAACTCAGTAGAACAATGGATTCCCGTTCTGAGGTAGAAAATTTGGATGAAGATGGTTATACTCAATTAGACTTCCGCTCTCAAGGCATCACTGGGAGACCTGTGGTCTTAGAGAAAGGTATCTTTTCTTTTTGCTTTCAATGTTCTTGTTCTCATCAACTAAAACACTTATGTGGAGAAAATTTGAAAGACTTGTGATTTGTAGGCTGAAAACCTTTTAAAAGATTTTCGGAAGTCACTGAAGATATTTTGAAATATCTTTGTTCGTTGCAAGCATTTGGTAACTAATTATTAGTATTTAAATTAATTATTAAGATGGCAGAAAATACAATTTCTCAGGTGCCTGGGTGGCTCAGTTGGTTAAGTTTCTGCCTTTGGCTCAGGTCATGATCCCAGGGTCCTGTGTTCGAGTCCCGCATTGGGCTCCTTGCTCAGCAGGGAGCCTGCTTCTCCCTCTGCCTCTCTCTCTTTCTGTCTCTCATGAATAAATAAAATCTTTAAAAAGAAAAAAAGAAAGCACAATTTCTCTGTTCTGTAGAAATAGACACTTCAGCAGTAAGGAACTATAAATAAGTGTGATGAAATGCAAAGATGTAAGAATTTCAATAGGCATGACTTGCTTGTTTGGTAGAAAGGAGTAAATCATAGAATGGAAGTCATGGAAATTTAAAGTAATGTGTATGAACAACATCAGGATATTGGAGATTAGAGAGAGAAGATAGGTGAGGGAAAAAACAAATTTGTGATTTTGTGGTAAAGGCCAAAGGAACTTCAGATGTCATAGATTTTGGAATCATGAATCTGATGTGTTTTTTGGGGGTAAGACATTGATTTGGATTTTTTTTTCTTAACCAAATAGGAGTCTTTTGTATACTAGTGAAGGAAAATATATGTGCTAGATGAAAAGATTCCATTTGCAGAACATGAGTCTTAAACATAATAGAAAAGGAGTAAAATATGGAGAAAGGCATTATATGCTCGCTCCCTTAATAGAATGAGTCATGTAGTTTCCTCTGTGGTTCTATTTGACAATTCTCTGAAATGCTTGTAATGTTTATTCTCAAAGACAGAACTATATCCTTGGTGCAGTGGTATTAACATAAAATGAGTTTCCTGTTATCAAGAGAAAGATTATTCATAAGCTTTGACATGAGGATTTGCTCTCTTCTGCTTTATGGTAACCCACATTGTACAATTATTTTCCCTTTACCACTTATGAAATCCTTTTCTTTCTCAACCTGTTGAGGAGGACTAGAAAAACTAGATGATGCAAGAGGTAGGGAGGCAGGTGTATGTTTCTACGTACTTGTTGGCAAACAGTGAGTTATGTATAATGTGCTAGTAGCCTCTAGACTAGGTGCTTTTATGTGTTAGCTCATTTAGTTTCCACAATAATCCTCTGAGGTATTATTACCCCAATTTTTCACAAAGAGAAATGAATAAACAGAGGGAGTAATTCGCCCAAGGCTATGCAACAAATAAGTGAAAAGAGAAGGTTGTCCTCAGTAACCAGGGCTATTTCCCCTACAGTAGTATGTCTTCTATAAAAATGAGTGGGATTTCAGAAACTCTGGTAATGTCAGGACCATCAGTGTGAACCCAAAATTAGGAGTGTACAGATATCAGGGCACTGTGCTGAAATTATAGTTCCAGGACCTAAAGAGTTATGCTAAATGTGAGGGAAAATTCAGATAATCCTAGATGACTAGATTATCTGCATATCAGAGATTAATAGTTCACTTTAGAATTTTCCAGATTTTAATGAACTGTAGAACTGAAATGCTCTGTGATTTGTCATATTTCTTCATTTTAATTTCTGTTCCCTCTGGCTTCCTAGCAACTTCTGCTACATCTCCTCATTGGCGTCCCATTGCTGTGACTTTGGGAATCCTATGCTTGCTAATACTGGTGATAGCTGTGATCCTGGGTACCAGGGGTGAGTACTGGTGGGGGAGATCAACAACAACAACAGACATTTGATAAGCATTTACTACGTGCCAGGCACTCTTTTAAGAGCTTGACATGCATAATCTAATTGAATCTGTATATTATTAACCACATTGAATCAGTGCTACTAATTCATCTTACTTATAAGAGAAGTGAGAGGTGGGGAGAGGTGCATTTCATTTTCTAGGGCCATAAACTAGGTAGAGGTAAGACCATGATTAGAAATTTAGGCAATCTGACTGAAAAAAACGCATACTCTTTTTTTTCTTTCTTTTTTTGTTTTAGAGAGGGAGAGAGAGCCAGTACAAGTGCGGGGGGACAGAGGGAAAGAGATTCCCAAGCAGGCTCCACACTCAGCACTGAGCTGGACATGGGGCTCCATCTGATGACTCCGAGATCATAACCTGAGCTGAAATCAAGAGTCAGAGGCTTAACTGACTGAGCCACTCAGGCGCCCCTAAAAAAATACATACTCTTAACTATATTGCTCTAGTATCTTCCTTGAATAGCTGGTTTTATTTTATTGTTTTTTAAATATTTTATTTATTTATTTGACAGAGAGAGACACAGCGAGGGAGGGAACACAAGCAGGGGGAGTGGGAGAGGGAGAGGGAGAAGCAGGCCTCCTGCAGAGCAGGGAGCCCGATGTGGGACTCGATCCCAGGACCCCAGGATCATGACCTGAGCCGAACGCAGATGCTTAACAACTGAGCCACCCAGGCGACCCAAGGAGCTCTCATTTTTAAATAACAGAAGAAAGATAGAAGATTTATTACTATTTCAAATCTATCATGCTCCAATTGATGGTATTTCATGTTCCTCTCATTCTCTCTTTCACACTCCTCTATCTGCTTTGTTTTTCTCCTTTTTCCTACACCTTCATGGCAGTAATGTTTTCTTTCCATTTATTTATCTATCCTCTATCATTATCATCTATCTATCTATCTATCTATCTATCTATCTATCTATCTATCATCTATCTTTCAACTACTTTTACCTCTCAATCAGCAATGTGTTATCTGTTTATCATTAATCAAAAATATATCCCTTTGTATTCCAACAAAAATGTGGATTTTGGACTTATAATTTCAAATATAGTAGAATGACTTTTTTTTCCTGTCACTGTAATTGTTGTTGGTATATGAAGCTATTTGGAGATCCAATTCAGGGAGCAACCCATTGAAGAATGACAGCTTCCCATCAAGAAATAAAGAGAACCACAGTCAACCCACACAATCATCTTTAGAAGACCATGTGGCTCCTACCAAGGCTCTCACAACCACAGGCAAGAGCAGGGTTAAAAGATGAATGGAATCCTTGAAACAGGAAAGTTAATTACTGTGGCTAAGGCCTGGAGTAGGGTTGGTAAAGACAGTATTTTTACATGCAAGGATTGTGCATCCAAGGAAAGCACACATCAGTATTATCTCAGTATAGTATGTCCCTGTCATATATGTAATAAAGTGATATAAATATCCCATGCATTCGGCCAATGATTTCTAAGTTGGATATTTTTTTTCAAATTAGTGATGAATTTATCACTCTCTACATATTTAGACCTATAGGAGATTGTATAATTTGATGCAAAGGAAAGAAATGTGTTCTCCCCCCCTTAAGAATTGACATTTTAAAGTAACAGAGATAGAATAGGAAATTGGATGTCAGAAAGGAAGAAAGAGAGAGAGAAAAGGAAAAAAGGGAAAATGTGCTTAGAATAAGAATTGTATGTGAATTAAACATATACAAGAGACATAGACCTAATAGAATAGATACGTTCCTGAAAACTCTGGTTATATTTAATCATACAATTCATTACAATTTTATACACACTTGACCTTTATTTCTAATTGTATCATAATTGACTATGACAATGTTTTGACTTCAATTTTCCATCTCTGGACCCATACCTCCTCACTGTTTGTATCAAATAGCTAAAAATAGAAAGTAGAGATACTCTATAACGTGAATAATTGCTCTTATACGTTTCTCATTTGGAAAGTCGCATTCTTAAATGGATCTCACAACTCTAAAATAAGTTAACATGAAATTACTGTATATCTTGAAGATTGATTTTGAGTTGATTTATTTTAAAAATTATCATGAAGAAAGGGAGTAACAGACTGAAGGTGAAAGAATGGAAGACAGGTCAAGAAGGAAAGGAAGGTTGACTGTCTAAAACACTGTTTATAGTTAATTCATTTTTAAGTTTTAAATGAATGAGGGGGTTTCAATGTGGTCTCTTCTGTAAAAATCGTATACCTATAATTTGAACTGAAAATGGAATATATTACTGGCAATTCATTGATTATTAAGTATCCTTGGGATGAATGATGCTTGCACTGAAAGAGCAAATTGGTATGTTATGAACCTCATTGTATTTACTTTTTATTTCCAGGAGCTTTTTCCAGCTCTTGTCCTCCTAATTGGATCATACATAAAAACAACTGTTATCTATTTAGCACATCATTAGCTTCCTGGAATAGAAGTAAAAGACAGTGCTCTCAACTGCATTCTAACCTCCTGAAGATAGACAGTGCAGAAGAACTGGTAGGTGTAGACTTCAGTTATAATTATCTGTAGTCTATATTGAGCAGAAAAATAGAGGTAGAGTCCAGGTAATGATAATTTTCCCTAAAAGAGGGCACCTGGGTAGCTCAGTCGGTTAAGTGTCTGCCTTCGGTTCAGGTCATGATCCCAGGATCCTGGGATGGAGCCCCACATCGGGCTCCCTACTCAGCAAGGAGTTATCCCTCTCCCTCTGCCCCTCCCCCCACTCATGCTCTCTCTAGCACTCTCTCTTTCTGTCTGTCACAAATAAATAAATAAAATCTTAAAAAAATATATTTTTCCTAAGAGAAAGTCACATTTAGTATCCTCCATAATTATAATAACAGCATGTATTAAGTGGGTAAAATATATGTTTTTTTAATTAATTCAAAAATAAATATTTTCACTTTATTTTTTTAAAAGATTTTATTTATTTTCTTTTAGAGAGAGTGTGCGTGTGCTTGAGGTGGGGAGGGGGTCAAAGGGAGAGAGAGAATCTCAAGAAGACTCTGCACTGAGTGTAGAGCCTGATGCAGGTCTTGATCTCATGACCCTGAGATCTAGACCTGAGCCAAAACCAAGAGTCAGATGCTTAACTAACTGCACCACCCAGGGGCCCCGGCGTGTTTTATTTTAAAACAAATCTATTCGAACACACTCCAAGTTTGCATGACAATAACAATCAGGTCACTACTCAGTTTTGTGCATTTGGATTTCAATTCTTAAATTTGGTGGAGTAAAATAGAAAATTCTCCCCCTTGTCGTCATTATCAAGGAAAATAGCAGCAATGATAATATACATTTATAAGTCATTTAGTCTTTGCAAGATACCAGGAAAGGCAAAGAGGTTTAAAAAGTAACCTTGCTATTTCAATGCTTATATAGTTTGTAAGAAGAAAGAAACAACTCAACAGCTGCTAAAAGTTAAATATCTGGTATTGGCACCCAATGACATAGGAATTCAGACAGAGATCCCTGGATATATAAAGTTTTACAGAAAAGTGTAAGTTATAATGCACTGTGAGTGAAAGGTAGAACTCGGTTGGGCTATAAGAAGGGATCAATAGTCAGGAAACACTCTACACTATAAATCTAAACAATCTGTAACTCCTACATTTACTTTCACTTCCTTTCAACGCTTGTGTTTCTGTCCTGCAATACCTGACAGTTGTAGTTCGCATGAAAATGAATGGGAGTAGATTGTGGCAAAGAAAGGGAATGACACTGGAAGTCTATCTGGCTTTTCGATGTTCCTGTCCTTTGTCAAGTGTCATCATTAAACCTCAAATTACTTGTTCATAGAACATGCAGTGGAACTATGTTATTTTTATATTTTTATCTAACTCTGCAAAGGATTTCTTGACAAAAATGTGACAAATTCATATATTTGATTTGAGAAGATAGTGGCCTGTTGTCCGTGAAAATTGCCTCGGAGCTCTGTCATTCTCGGATCTTGTCAGGCAGGTTGCATGGAGGCATTATAATTTTGACATTATGGGTCTATTCCTTATTGGAAAATTAAACAATAATGACTCTGAAGAAATGAAATATACTTTTTGAGGCACTCAGTGGCATTTAATAATTGACACTTCTCTCTAGGTTGATGCCAGGGTACGCATGCATTCTTCACCAAGGCGACTCAATCTGTTGTCTCTTTCTCAGTGTCTGTCAGAGTCTCTCTCCATCTTTTTATCTCTATCATCTCTGTCTGTCTCATTCTCTCAGTGACTCTTTGACATGTATTTGTATTTATGCTTTCCTACAGGAATTTATAGTAAGGCAAATGTCTTCTCAACCTGATAATTCATTCTGGATAGGGCTTTCTCGCCATCGGACTGAAGGACCATGGCTCTGGGAGGATGGCTCAACGTTCTCTTCTAACTTGTAAGTATCTGGAAAGACAAAACTTCACACCCTTTCTCAGAAAGACAAGAGCATGTCAAGCAGTTAAGAATCTGATTTGTGGGTCGTTTATGAGAATGAGAGAAAGGGAAATGGTGATGAAGAGAGAAAAAGAATGAATCAGGAAAAAAAGAAAAGAGGGTAGAGGAGAATTTTACAGTCACAATACGTTGAGTGGTCGTCTAGTGCTGTCGACACAAATGTTCCTCAGCTTTCTTACAAGGAGGGCCTCTGGCACCTGTTTGAAGTAGTCCAGTTAGGATCCATCACTGTTAGTATAAAACTGTGGTGAAGAGCATGGGCTTTGGAGTCACTTCTCAGGTTGAGACAATGATTGGCTCACTCACTGTGTGAAATTGGTTAAGCTGCTTGACCTACCTGAACCCCTCCCTCTTTCCTCATCTGTAAATGAGAATAAAAATAATACCTGTCTGTTAGGATTTTAAGATAAAGGAGATAAAAGTCAAATCATTTAGCATAGTGTTCTGTACCTAGTAAATATGTGACACATGCTATTATTAATTTTGAAAGTAACCACATTTCACACTTTATAAAGTTCTTTTAAACATATTTCCATTTTCATCATAAATTCTCCCTTATTGTATGTGGACCAGCTAGGGTTCTTCAGAGAAGAAGATCTATATAGATCTCCTATTGGTTCTGAAGAACTCTGACTGATCCACACACAATGAGGAATAATTGCTACATGGAGATTTATTATGAGGAATTGGCTCCCATGAGTATGGAAGCTAAGGCCCACAATCTGCCATCTGCAAGCTGGTGACCCAGGAAAGCCTGGGGCTATAAATTCCCTTCAAGTATGAAGGGCTGGGAACGAGGGGAGCTAATGGTGTGAAACCCAGGGGTCAGGTAGAAAGAAGATGAGCTACACTGAGATGTCTCCGCTCACAAAGTGAGACAGGAAAAGGTAAAGTTTCCGAAGTATATTAAAATCTCCTACTGCGATTCTACTTAAAATTCTGTAACTATTTTGATGTGCTGATGACGTATTATTAGGCACATATAGATTTAGAATTTTTATACTGTACAGGTGCACAGCCCATTCAAAGTACTTCTTCTTTTCTGTCTTTCCTCTTTCTGAACTGTTTAAATAATTTTATGACTCCATTTTTTCTTATATTAATTTAGAATTTACTCTTACTAATTTTTTCATAGTTGCTCTAAAGATTACAACACACATTCTTCACTCATCAAAGTCTAATATTAATTGTTTTATAATGTTCTTCCTGGGCAATATAAAAATATATTAGAATATTTCTTTACTCTGTGTATTCCCTCCCCAATTTATATGCTATTATTTTTGTATACTTTAATGTTCTCACATCTTTCCCCACATTTTAAATCTCTACAAATGGCACCTGTCTTACAACTGCAGGCTTTTATAATCACTGTAGGTCTGAACTCAAGTTGAGCCCTGTCAAGAAGGCTTAGTGTTTGCTTCTGCCAGTCAAAGAGAGGCACCACAAACCTGAGATTACTTGAACACTCTGCTTGTTTTTTTGTTTTGTTTTGTTTTGTTTTGTTATTTAAATACACTGGTATTATGGATTCAATTAGAAGATCTGTGTAAGTATGAGCTTGTGGTTCAACTTCTCAGGGGATGTAATTTTTTTCTCCCATCTTCCACTTGGTGGCAAGATTGAGACAGGCACTTCTCACTGTTAACTCTTTTCTGGTTGTAGTTTGTTTTCATTTACTCCTACACCAGAATAATCCTTTGTTCTGCAGGGTTTTCTTCTAAATTCCCATCTTGGATGAATTTATTTCACAGTATTAGTTAAATAAATGGTCTCTCAACAATTGATGGCATCTCAGATTCAGTAAAAAATATAGCCCTAGAAAACAGTAGATGTATAGATTTATACACAGTTCATCTGGATATTTCCATGTATTTATGGTTTGCATTGCTTCCTATTTATTTCTGTCTCCTACCTTCCATTTCAACTGTTTTCCTTAAACCTGAAGAACGCTCTCTACTATTCCCTTTAGAGTAGAAATTTTAGAGTTTAGTTCTCTGTGTCTAAAACTGTTTTTATTTCAACTTTTCTAAAAAAATATTTTCTTTGATTATAAAATTGGAAATGTGTAGTTTGTTTCTCTCAGCCGCTCAAAGATACTGTTATAATGTTTTCCTATTTTTTATTGTTGTTTTTGAAAGGTCAGCTCTTTGAAGGTAATATATGTTTTAAACCTGGTGCCTTTTTTCAGCTTTGGAAAAATCTCAGCCAACTTGCTTCAAATGTTGCTTCCACCCTATCTTTCTTCCCTTCTTCTGGGATTCCAGTTATATACATTATAGACCCATTTACAACATTCTGTATGTCTTGTTTGCTTAATCCTTCATCCCTTTTTCTTTATATATTTACTTCTCATATATCTTTCATTTCTCAATTTTTTTCTCATCTGTGGTTAATCTGGTGTTAAAGTTTTTAATTTTGTTTAGTGATTTTTTCAGTTCTATAACTTCAACTTGGTTCTTTGTCAAATCTACTCTGTCACTATTTATAATTCCTAGCTTTCTTCCAACCTTTTCAAATTTATCTTTTAACTCCTAGAATGTAGTTGCTTTAACATTTGTATTTGATAATTCCAACGTCTTATACTCATGTATGTCTGTTTCTATTATGTTTTTCTCCTATTTTTCATTCATGTTGATTTTTCTTATATGTCTGATTATTTTGTTATTAACTTTTAAAATTTTACTTCCAGTATAATTAACATATAGTGTTATTTAGGTGTTCAATATTGTGATTCATTAATTCTATGCATTACTCAATGCTTCCCATGATAAAGTATACTCTTTAATCCCCATCACCTATTTCACCCATTTCACAACCCACATTCTCTCTAGTAACCTGTTTGTGTTCTATAATTGAGTCTGTTTTTGGTTTGTCTCTTTTTTCCTTTGTTCATTTGTTTTTTTTCCCCTTAAATTTCACATATGAGTGAAATCATATGGTATTTGTCTTTCTCTGACTGGCTTATTTCACTTAGCATTATACTCTCTAGCTCTATCCATGTCATTTCAAATGGCAAGATTTCATTCTTTTTTATGGCTGAATAATATTCCATTGTGTGTGTGTATTTTATATATATATATTTATATATATATAGCCCCTCTTCTTTATCCATTCATCTATCGTTGGCCACTTAGGCTGCTTCCATAGTTTGGCTACTATAAGTAAAACTGCTGTAAACATAGAGGTGCATGTATCCCTTTGAATTAGTGCTTTCATATTCTTTAAGTAAATACCCAGTAGTGTGATTCCTGGATCCGAGGGTAATTCTAGTTTTAATTTTTTTGAGGAACTCCATACCATTTTCCACAGTGGCTGCACCAGTTGCATTCCTACCAACAGTGTAAGAAGGTTCCTTTTTCTCCACATCTTCAACACTTGTTTCCTAAGTTTTTGATTTTGGCCATTCTGACAGGTGTGAGGTGATATCTCACTGTGGTTTTGATTTGCATTTTCCTGATAATGAGTGTTATTGAGCATCTTTTCATGTGTCTGTTGGCCATCTGAATGTCTTCTTTGGAGAAATATCTGTTCATGTCTTCTTCCCATTTTTTAATTGGATTATTTGATTTTTATGCCTGATTTTTTTTTTAAGATTTTATTTATTTCTTTGACAGAGAGACACAGCGAGAGAGGGAACACAAGCAGGGGGAGTGGGAGAGGGAGAAGCAGATTCCCTGCTGAGCAGGGAGCCCGATGCGGGGCTCGATCCCAGGACCCTGGGATCATGACCTGATCCAAAGGCAGACGCTTAACTTCTGAGCCACCCAGGTGCCCCATGCCTGATTATTTTTGATAGTGTGCTCAACATTATATCTTAAATGTTTGTAGAATTAATTTGAAATTTACAGAGTGGCTTTTAATTCGCTTCTGGTAGGCATTATTTGGGTGTAAATAATACAAACTGCTGAGTATGATCACATTTTGATTTTAACACCACTTAACTATTTCACTCCCACCGGCCTAAGCACAGTGAATTTGTTAACAATCTTGACAAAATATATGTCCTACTGTTTTTATAGCACGTGTTCGTCTTGAGTTTTCTTTTGCTATTTAAACATATGACTAGTGGATTCTAAAAATCACAAGAGTGGGCCCAAATTATCACTTTGATATTGTTACTATGCCTTGGTTTCCTGGGTGGCAGTAACTTAACGTAGCTCTGTCCATACCCAAAAAAACTCTTGGACGCGAAGGAAAACTTTTGGGGAACACCAGTCAGAATTCTCCCGGAGGCCTGAATCAAAGTTGTTTCATGCTTTTAGCCTAGTCATTTCTACAAAAGAATTGTCTCAATCCTCCAGCCCCAGGGCCAAGAAGAGCTGGATACACAGGATGAAGAGCATCAGTTCACAGCTTTTACAGTGAAGCTCAGTGTTGCCTTTTACTTATTTTTTTTTAAAGATTTTATTTATTTATTTGAGAGAGAGAGACAGAGATAGTGAAAGAGAGCACAAGCAGAGAGGAAAGGGAGAAGCAGGCTCCCTGCTGAGCAGCGAGCCGGACGTGGGGCTCGATTCCAGGATCCTGGGATCATGACCTGAGCGGAAGGCAGACGCTTAACGACTGAGCCACCCAGGTGCTCCAGTGTTACCTTTTATTTGAGATAGAGAGCACGAGAGGGAAGAGGGTCAGAAGGAGAAGCAGACTCCCCGCTGAGCAGGGAGCCCGATGTGGGACTCGATCCCGGGACTCCAGGATCATGACCTGAGCTGAAGGCAGTCGCTTAACCAACTGAGCCACCCAGGCGCCCGCCAGTGTTACCTTTTAAGCTCGACTAATTAACACTGCTCCTTCAGGAGACTGAAGAGCAATAGAACAGAGTGGTACTCCCACTTACCCATGATAATTATCATAATTGTCTATCACTGTATTGTAATATAATTCTGTCTTCAGAATGCATTAAAATATATAATGCTATTTTCCCCACCTTTAAATGGCCTTGATATCTATGATTCTTCATTTATTTTTTTAAGATTTTATTTATTATTTGAGAGAAAGAGAGCATGAGAGAGAGAGAGATCACAAGCCGGGGGGAGGGGTAGAGGGAGAAGCAGACTCCCCACTGAACAGGGAGCCTGATGTGGGACTCAATCCCAGGACGCTGGGATCATGACCTGTGCTGAAGGCAGATGCTTAACTGACTGAGCCACCCAGGTACACCTATGATTCTTCATTTAGTTCTAGATACTTCTCAATAATAACTCTTCTGCTTGGTTTCACTAGTCTGTTGTTTTATTTGATAAATATACTTCTAGGTAAGAGGTTGAAAGATAAATAAAGAACTGTCTATAGAATACTATATGATTTTTCTTGTCAGGAGCTTTATTTAGTTTTATGTGACTAATAGTATTTTTCTTAAAAAATTTTTGAGTCGTTTTTATGCCTTAATAATGAATGCTCTTCTGTTACCATTTGAGAACTAATGCAATCTAAATTCAAGTTTCCTTTCCCAGTAACATAACCACTTAGGAACTCTTTTCACCAATATCCTTACCCATATCCTCGCTAATTTATTTCAGCATTCTGTAGATAGTAGACAGTATTTCTTACATTTGTTTTAATTGCCTCATTTATTTTAACAGGTTTCAAATCAGAAGCACAGAAACCCAAGAAAACTCATCTCACAGTTGTGTGTGGATTCACCTGTCAATAATTTACGACCAACTTTGTAGTGTGCCCTCATACAGTATTTGTGAGAAGAAGTTGTCAGTAAAATGATGGGGGGGTGTCAGTGTGGAAGAGCAGACAGAAGTATGTAAAATAATAAGAAGGGCAGAAAACAAAACAGAAAAGAGAGATATTTGAGGTCTAAATAACTGCTGAAAATATCAAGAGAGCTCAGCCAACTTTAATCTTAGATGAGAATGGAGAAGCTATGATTCTGAACTTACCAACTTAAATGGCAGACCAGTATTAGGTTCTAGTTAATAGAGCCCTAGAAATGGAGTCAAGTCAGCTGAACTTAAATCTTCATTCCACCACTGACTGACCTAATATTAACATGGAACTGGCCATAAATCTTTGGTGTTTCAAGAAGATCTTTATTTCTGGGTCTACTAGAGTTGCTTTTTGTCCTTAAAAAATGCCCCTGGAGTACACACGATGTGTTTCCATGATATGTTCCTCCATGTCTAATAGTGTATCAGACACAGGTGGAAGGCAAAATGTATTTTTGAATAGCAAAATGAGGGAAAAAAAAAATCTTCACTACAATCAGAGCTATTTTATTATTTTGTTCATCAATATGGTTATGATCAAAAAACATCATGAAAAAGCAGCAACTCCATCTCTTTTTTCCCCTCAGTTAAATAGCCCAGAGAATATGTCTGCCACATCTCTGAGTAATAGGATCTTGTATAATGTGAAATAGTATGGTAACTGCTCTTATAAGAAAGTGTTGTCCATTGTAAATATTATCAATCAAAAAAGATCTGGTAATGAATATAGAAAAAAAAAATAATCCAGGGGCCTGGGTGGCTCAGTTGGTTGAACATCCAACTCTTGATTTCGGCTGGGGTGGTGATCTCGGGATCCTGAGACTGAGCCCCGTGTCAGGCTCCATGGTCAGTGTGGAGTCTGCTTGAGATTCTCTCTCTCCCTCTCCCTCTCCCTCTGCCCCTCACCCTGCTCATGCGTGCTCTCTCTCTAAATAAATAAAATCTTAAAAAAAAAAATCTTATCACTGAGGTATTAACATTCTGAAAGGCAAAACATGTCTATTTTTTATGATTACCATTTGCAGTTTTTAGCAATTTTTCAATAATTACAATTAAAAGGTATTATTGGAACGTGTTTCCTTATATGATGATCTGTCTCTTTCTTATTTTCTCTTAAATTTTCCCCTTGGTCGTGTTTTTATTTCCATTGTTATTACCATGTGAACAGAAACTGCAACAAGTTCACTGGATTTTTCACTTTAAAATGGTTAATTTTATGTTATGTGAATTTCTCTGTAATAAAAAAATGATAATCAAAGAACCTTTGGCCTCCAAATGCTGTGTGTAGTAAACATTATCACAATATGCCCTCTCTCCATAAGAAAATGATGATGAACTTGGCTCTTAGGAAGAGGTAGTATAGTAGTAGTTTTATGTTGAAGAATAAATTCGGGATCTTAAGTATTTAAAAATTGAAAAGAAGAAGATATAGAAATTTTTGGTGAAGTTTCTTAATGCCTTTTAATATACAAACTTGAATTGTCACTATATGAAAAGACATGTGAAAAGGGCAAAGATAATTTGAGAGTTAAATTAAGGCACAGGTGAGATTTTGAAGAGTACCATGTCTTTTAATTTTGTTTTTGGTTTGATCAATTCCTCCTGGGTCCTGAGGATGGAGTGGATGATTTGAGAAGTCATAAAATCAAAAATAATTCTGGATGCAGAATGTACTTAGAGCAGACAACAATATTTATTGTTTAAATATTTATGTTTAAAGATAAAAGTGTGACTATAACAAAATGATGATACAAAGTAAGATGCTCTAGATGGTCCAAGCATACTACACCTGACTTGTTAATACATGTTTATACCACAGTTTACATGGGCATGTATGTGGGAATGAACAGGAAACATCCATTTTTCTAAGAGACAGAAAAGGGAAAATAGCTACTAGCTGAACTTTTCTTTTTTTAAGATTATTTATTTATTTATTTAATTGACAGAGAGAATGAGAGAGAGAGACAGCGAGAGAGGGAACATAAGCAGGGGGAGTGGGAGAGGGAGAAGCAGGCTTCCAGCCAAGCAGGGAGCCCGAGGAGGGGCCCTATCCCAGGACCCGGGGACAATGACCTGAGCCGAAGGCAGCCACTCAACCGAGCGCCCCTGAACTTCTATCTAAAGGGTAAATTCAAGATGAGTAATGATCATGCTAGAGGAAACACTTACCTACTGGAGGACCACCATCTTCTCTGGCCTGAGTTATTGTGGTAATTTTCAAAGTAATCTCCCTGTGTCCGCCTTTGTCCTTCTAAGCTCCTTTTTCAAACATGCGGAGTGAGCTTTTAAATTTAAAACAAATCATGTCAGCCCTCTACTCAAAATCCCTTAGACTTCCCATGTACCTCAGAGTAAAACTAAATATAAATAAATTGAAATGAAAAAGAAAAGACCTTTTCAATTGTCGGTGGGCCACTTTACTCCTTTGACCTAATCTACTTTTCTCCTCTTCACTCATTCCATTTAGGACACTGATTTCTCTCTTGTTTCATAATAACTGGCATGCTTCCACCTCAGGGCATTTGAGGTTTCTGTTCTCTTTACCTGGATGATTCTTACCCTACATATTGCAGGACCTACTCTTGCACTTCTTATAAAAATCTCTGCACATACATCATTTTCTTAACGAGGCTGACTCTGACTGCCATATTTAAAATTACCAACCCGCCTTTTTGTATATTCTTTTTTCTTTTTAAAGATTTATTTATTTATTTATTTTAGAGAGAGAGAGGGGGTGGGGGCAGAGGGAGACAGAGAATCTCAAGCAGACTTCCCACTGAGTGTGGAGCCCGATGCAGGGCTCAATCTTACAACCCTGAGATCATGACCCGAGCCTAAATCAAGAGTCAGTCACCCAGCTGACCGAGCCACCCAGGTACTCCTCCTTTTTGTATATTCTTAATCTCCCTTACCTTCCATATATTTTCATAAGTCTTATTATAGTCTAATATACTCTATTATTTACTTACTTTCTTTTATGTTATCTGCCTTCCTCCATAAAATATAGGCTCTAAAGGACAGAGAGTTTTGTTTTACACTGATGCATCCTAAAATCTGAGAATAACACCTGAAATGAAGCAGGTGTTCAAAAAATATTTTTGTCATTGTTGAAAAAATAAGTATTTAAGGACAAGTAGGAAAAATGTTAATATAGGTTGTTTAGTGAAAAGTATCAAGAATCTACTTGAATCAATGAAGTTTGGAGAATAGTTTTAATTGCTTTTCATGAGAATCATAATCATTAGCACCTTCTATGTATTCTTTCAGGCCCCAGCTGTTGCAATTTCTATTACTGATCTTCCTGCTCCTTTCTTCAATGTGTTTCACTTACCTCTTCCTTCAAGTTTTTTTACCGCCTTATCTCCTGTAACCTTTTCTAATACATCACTCCAATGCAAATAACCAAATAATTTTTTATTTACTACTTTTTACAAGGCATGCTGCAAGAGAAAGGTCTCTTTAGGTTTGTTTTATTTAGAATAACCTGATGAACAATACATAGTTTGAGACACATAATAAATCTACAGTATGTGTTTCCTAACCCCTCATAGGGCCTGCCTGTCCCCACCCAAGCATCTTCTCCATTTCTTTATATTTTGTATGCTTGATTTAGCTAAGCTAATAACCAAAACATAGAAAAATATTGGTAAAATAATACAGTTATATTTTATTAATTCAAGAAAGATTTTTGGACATCTAAAACGGTTTTTTCATTTCCTTCTGAGCTTAGGAAATTTAGGTAAAAATTATTACCTGGTTTCCTGGAGTCACATATAAAGTCACATGTAGTTAGCAATAATTCTAAAATTCCTGACTTACAATTAATTGTGTAATTGTTCATGATCATGGTCTACTGAAAGTGTTATAAAATGTTAAATTGAGTTCCTATAATGTAAGAAGAAAGATCATTGAGTTGACAACAGGAAGACTACGTTTTAAAAAAATTCAGTGTAGTTGACATACCCTGTTACATTAGTTTCAGGTACATGTCCATACATTACTCAGTGCTCATCAGATAAGTGTACTCTTAATCCCCATCACCTATCACCCATCCCCCCACCCACCTTCCCTCTGGTAACTGTTTGTTCTCTGTAGTTAAGAGTCTGTTTCTGGTTTGTCTCTTTTTTCCTTTGTTCATTACTTTTTCCCTTAAATTCCACATATGAACGAAATCATATGGTATTCGTCTTTCTCTGATTGGTTTATTTCACTTAGCATTACACTGTCTAGCTCTATCCATGTCATTGCAACTAGTAAGATTTCATTCTTTTTTAATGGCTGAGTAATATTCCTATATTATATATATTATATATATATATATATTATACACACACACACACACACACACCACCTCTTCTTTATCCATTCCCCTATCAGTGGGCACTTGGGCTGCTTTCATAGTTTGGCTATTATAAATAAAGCTGCAATAAACATAGGGGTGCATGTATCCCTTTGAATTAGTGTTTTGTATTCTTTAGGTAAATACCTAGTAGTGCAATTACTGGATCATATGGTAGTTCTATTTTTTAATTTTTTGAGGAACCTCCATACTGTCTTCCAGAGTGGCTGCACCGATTGCATTCCCACCAACAGTGTAAGAAGGTTCCTTTTTCTCCACATCCTTGCCAAAACTTGTTGTTTCTTGAGTTTTTGATTTTAACCATTCTGACAGGTGTGCAGTGTTATCTCACTGTGGTTTTGATTTCCATTTCCCTGGTGATGAGTGTTATTGGGCATCTTTTAATGTGTCTGTTGGCCATCTGAATGTCTTCTTTGGAGAAATGTCTGTTCATGTCTTCTGCCCAATTTTTAATTGGAATTTTTGTTTTTTTTGTTGTTGAGTTGTATAATTTCTTTCTATTTTTTGGATACTAACCTTTTGTTGGATATGTCATTTGCAAATATCTTCTCCCGTTCAGTAGGTTATCTCTTACTTTTATTGGTTGTTTCCTTTTCAGTGCAGAAGCCTGTTATTTTGATATAGTCCCAGTAGTTTATTTTTGTTTTTGTTTCCCCTTTCTCAAGAGACATATTTAGAAAGATGTTGTTATGGCCAATGTCAGAGAAATTACTGCCTATGATCTCTTCTAGGATTTTTATAGTTTCAGGTTTCACATTTAGGTCCTTAATCCATTTTTAGTTTATTTTTGTGTATGGTGTAAGAAAGTGGTCTAGTTTCATTCTTTTGCTTGTTGCTGTCCAGTTTTCCCAATACCGTTTGTTGAAGAGACTTTTTCCCATTGTGTATTCTTGTCTCCTTTGTCAGAGATTAATTGACCATATAATTATCAGTTCATTTCTGGACTTTCTATTCTAATCTATTGATCCATGTCTTTTTGTGTCAGTACCATACTGTTTTGATCACAGCTTTATAGTATAACTTGAAGTCTGGGATTTTGATACCTACAGTTTTGTTGTTCTTTTTCAAGATTGCATTGGCTATTTGGTGTCTTTTGTGGTTCCATACAAATTTTAGGATTGTTTGTTCTAGTTCTGCGAAAAATGCTGTTGGCATTTTGATAGGGACTGTATTAAATCTGTAGGTTGCTTTGGGAAGTATAGACATTTTAACAATATTTATTCTTCCAATGCATGAGCATGGAATGTTTTTCCATTTATTTTTGTTGTCTTCAATTGTTTTCATCAGTGTTTTATAGCTTTCAGAGCACAGGTCTTTCACCTCTTTGGTTAGGTTTATTCCTAGGTGTTTTATTATTTTTGGTGCAGTTGTAAATGGAAGTGTTTTTTTAATATTTATCTTTCTGCCACTTCATTTAATGTATAGAAATGCAACAGATCTCTGTATGTTGATTTTGTATCCTGCAACTATTGAATTCATTTATCAGTTCTAGTAGTTTGTTGGTGGAGTCTTTAGGGTTTTCTGTATATAATATCATGTCATCTCTAAATAGTGAGTTTTACTTCTTCCTCACCAATTTGGATGCCTTTTATTTTTTTCTGTTTGATTACTGTGGCTAGAACTTCCAGTACTATGTTGAATAAAAGTGATAAAAGTGAACATCCTTGTCTTGTTTCTGACTTTAGGAGAAAAGTTCTGTGTTTCACCACTGAGTACGATGTTCACTATGGGATTTTCATATAAGGCCTTTTTTATGTTGAGGTATGTTTCTTCTAATCCTATTTTGTTGAGGTTTTTTTTTTTAAGATTTATTTATTCATTTTGAGAGAGAGAGAGGGAGAGAGAGAGATAGTGGAGAGAGGGAATCTTTCAAGCAGACTCCCCACTGAGCATGGAGCCGGATGCAGGGCTCAATCCCATGACCCATGAGATCATGACTTAAGCTGAAAACTAAGCTTAACTGACTGAGACACCCAGGTGCCCTTGTTGAGGGTTTTTATCATGAATGGATGCTGTACTTTGACAAATATTTTTTATACATCTATCAAAATAACCATATGCTTGGGCGCCTGGGTGGCTCAGTCGGTTAAGCGTCTGACTTCCGCTCAGGTCATGATCCCAGCGTCCTGGGATCGAGTCCCGCATCGCGCTTCCCGCTCAGCGGGGAGTCTGCATCTCTCTCTGACCTTTACCCTGCTCTCGTGCTCTCTCTCTCACTCACTTGCTCTCTCTCTTAAATAAATAAAATAAAATCTTTAAAAAAAACCAAAATAACCATATGCTTTTTATTCTTTCTCTTATTAATGTGATGTATCATGCTGATTAATTTGCAAATATTGAACCACCTTTGCATCCCAGGAATAAATCCCTTTTTATCATGGTGAATGACTTTTTTTTTTTTTAAATATTTTATTTATTTATTTATTTGACAGAGAGAGACACAGCGAGGGAGGGAACACAAGCAGGGGGAGTGGAGGAGGGAGAAGCAGGCTTCCCGCGGAGCAGGGAGCCCGATGCGGGGCTCGATCCCAGGACCCTGGGACCATGACCTGAGCCGAAGGCAGATGCTTAACAACTGAGCCACCCTGGCGCCCCCATAGTGAATGACTTTTTTTTTTTTTTTCCTAATGTATTGTTGGATTTGGTTTGCTAATATTTTGTTGTGGATTCTTGTATCTATGTTCATCAGAGATATTGACCTATAGTTCTCTTTTTTAGTGGTGTCTTTATCTGGTTTTGGTATCAGGGTAATGTTGGACTCATAAAATGAACTTGGGAGTTTTCCTTCCTCTTCTATTTTTAGGAAAAGTTTGAGAAAAATAGGTATCAGCTATTCTTTAAATGTTCAGTAGAATTCACCTGTGAAGCCATGTGGTCCTGAACTTTTGTTTGTTGGGTGTTTTTTTTTTTTTTAATTACTGATTCAATTTTATTGCTAGTAATTGGTCAGTTCAAATTTTCTATTTCTTACTGTTTCATTTTTGGAAGGTTGTATGTTCCTAGGAATTTATCCATTTCTTCTAAGTTGTCAAATTTGTTGGCATATAATTTATCATAATGTTCTCTTATAATCCTTTCTATTTCTGTGGTGTTGGTTGTTATTTCTCCTTTCATTTCTGATTTTGTTTATTTTATTTTATTTTATTTTTTTAAAGATTTTTTTTTTAATTGTTATTTATTTGACAGAGAGACACAGCGAGAGAGGGAACACAAGCAGGGGGAGAGGGAGAGGGAGAAGCAGAACTCCCACCGAGAAGGGAACCCGATGCGAGGCTCGATCCCAGGACCCTAGGAACATGACCTGAGCTGAAGGCAGACACTTAACGACTGAGCCACCCAGGTGCCCCTGATTTTGTTTATTTTAGACCTCTCTTTCCTTTTTTTTTTTTTTTTGGTTTTTTGTGAGTCTGGCTAGAGGTTTATCAATTTTGTTGATTTTTCAAAGAACGAGCTCCTGGTTTCATTTGATCCATTCTATTGGGGTTTTTGTCGTGTTGTTGTTTTGTTTCATTTTGTTTTAATTTCTGTATCATTTATTTCTGCTCTAATCTTTATTATTTCCTTCTTTCTACTGGTTTGGGCTTTTGCTTGTTCTTCTTCCTCTAGCTCCTTTAGGTATAAGTTTATGTTAGGTTCTTTATTTGAGGTTATTCTTTTTCTTGTGGTAGGCCTGTATTGCTATAAACTTCCCTCTTCAAACCACTTTTGCTGCATCCCCAAAATTTTGGACTGCTGTGTTTTCATTTTGTTTCTCTCCATGTAATTTTTTATTTCTTTTTTCTAGGTTGACCCATTCATTATTTAGTAGCATGTTATTTAACCTCCATGTATTTGTGGGTTTTCCATATTTTTTTTTCTTGTGGTTGATTTCTAGCTTCATTGCATTTTGATCAGAAAAGATGCATGGTATGACTCACTTTTGTGAGTTCTTGACTACCTTTTACAGATATACTTATTTTTGCTGCCTCTGTGGTTCCTACTTTTCTTGCTCTTACTTATGGTCTTTCCTTTCCACTCAAAGAGTCCACTTCAACATTTCCTGTAGGGCTGGTTTAGTAGTCATGAACTCCTTTAGCTTTTGCTTGTCTGGGAAACTCTATCTCTCCTTCTATTCCCCCCCCTTTTTTTTTGTAAGGATTTTATTTATTTATTTGTCAGAGAGACTGAGAGAGCAATCACAAGCAGGGGGGGTGGCAGGCGGAGGAGAAGCAGGCTTCCTGCTGAGCAAGGAGCTCTATGCAGGACTTGATCCCAGAGCCCTGGGATCATGACCTGAACTGAAGGCAGACACTTAACCAACTGAGCCATCCAGGTGTCCCTCTCCTATTCTGAATAATAGCCTTGTTGGATAGAAGATTATTGGCTGCAGAATTTTTTTCCCCTTTCAGCACTTTGAATATATCATGCCACTCTCTTCTGGCCTGCAAAGTTTCTGATGAAAATTCCACTGATAGTCTCATGGGGTTTCCCTTTTAGGTAAGTGTCTTCTTTTCTTTTTCTGCTCTTAAAATTCTCTTTTCCACTACTTTTTACCACTTTAATTACTATGTATCTTGGACCTCCTTGGGTTGATTTTGTTGGAGTTTCTCTCTGTCTCCTGGATCTGGATATCTATTTCCTTCCACAGGTTTAGGAAGTTTTCAGCTTTTATGTCTTCAAATAAATTTTCTGTCCCCTTTTCTCTCTTCTTCTTCTTCTGGGCTCCCTATAATGTGAATGTTATTACACTTGGTGGAGTTGCTGAGTTCCTTAAGTCTATTCTCATTTTGTATATACTTTTTTCTCTCTCATCTGCTCAGCTTGATTACTTTCCATTATTCAGTCTTCCAGGTTGCTAATTTGTTTTTCTGCTCCTCTAGCCTGCTATTTATTCCCTCTAGTGTACTTTTAATTTCATTTATTGTGTTCTTCATCTCTGTTCCTTTTTTAACTCTTTGTTAAATGTCTCACTGATGTCCTCCACTCTTTTCTCAGGTCCTATGAGTAAAGTTATGATCATTACTTTAAATTCTCTAAGGCATATTACTTATATCTATTTTGCTTAGGTTTCTAGTTGTGGTTTTGTCTTATTCTTTCATTTGGAACATATTCCTCTGTCTCCTCATTTTGTCTAACTCTCTGTGTCTGTTTCAGTGTGTTAGGGAAGTCAGCTACATCTCCTGCTCTTGAAAGTATGGCCTGGTGTTTCAGAGGTGTCTCCTATGTGTGTTGTGTGGGCCTTGCTTTTGAGTCTTGACTGCTTTTCCTTCAGTCCAGTCATCTAGCTCTCTTTCCCTGTTGTGGGCAGTGTTTGGTCCCTGTGGTATTAGTGGACCTGTTTGGGACCACCTTGGGCTTGAGTTGAGTCAGACTAGATATTTGTTAGAGATGCAGTAGCAGCAAATTGCGAGGCACTTTCCCTGAGTAGTTTTCACTGGTGAGCGGGGCCTACAATCAAACCCACTGTCTGCCCCCAGCCCATGGCTGGGGCAGCCCTCTGATTGGTGTATGTGTTTATCTCCTCTTATTCCAGGGCAGGTGTCACTTTGGATTGATGCTGGCCCCTGTTGGGGCTGCTTGCACACTGCCAGCGTTGTGGCTCCAGTTTGAATTGGTTCTGCCCAAGAGTGTATTGGAGCAAACATGCCACTGCCTCTCACACTAGCCAGAGCAGGGTCCACAGTTTTCACAGGGTGCATACTGGTCTGCTTGCAAAGTGAGACCAGCCACCACTACTCCCTTGACTAGGGCAGATCTGTAAAGAATGCATGGGCAGGGCACACAGTGTTAACAATTGGTCTTCTGTGGGACTCACTGCTACCACTGTCACTACCAAAGCTGGCCCAAGGTCCCGCAAAGTGTGTGGGGGCAGGAGACTGGGTGTTGGCCAGGCTTGTGCTGGTCTTCTAGGGGAGGGCACCTGCAGTGCTAAGACTGAGGTGAGCATAACTAGAAAGGGCAGATCTTCTGAAGCAGTGTGGGTGGGGTGGGATGTTAGGGGTTAGGTGTGTGTGTGTGTGCAAATTAGGCACCACAATGGTTTCTGCAGGCGGTTGTTGTTTATGCTGAGGGGCAGGGGAGGGAAATGGCACCTGACAGCTCCTTTGTTCCTGGAGAAATCCAACAGGAGAACACTTTTGAAGCTAATATTGTCACTAAGCAGCTATGTGACCTTAAAACAACCACTTCATCTAACTGGGCTTCAATCTACTTTTTTGTAAAATGAAAAAGTAGAATCAATAGATATTCTCAAAAAGACTCTGTGCTGACATTCCATGTATATGATGCTTTATACTATGCCTTTGCAGGAAAGAAGAGGCTTGTCCTATGATCTCTTTTCAGAAGTTAAACCTCATCTAAGTGACTCAGTGAGTGTCTGGTATATAAGAGACTAGGTGATATGTATTCCTTTGCCTGATTATTGCTCCATAGAGTCTGAAGGAATCTCTGTGTGATTATAGGGTCTTGCCTTTTTTATACTGTACTTACACAGGAATTACAAATAAATGAACAAAAGAGATCCGAGAAAGACAACTCTTCAATAATTGTTCAGAAAGAGACTGCCCAAATAGAAAACACATGCTATTTCCCCTCTGCCTGACCAATTTGACCTTCAGAGTACAAGTTCCCAGGAGAGGGGCTGGGCCTCTCTAAGCAGGAACTGGAGTCAGAGGCTTCCCCTGCTACTCGCTGGGAGAGAACATTAGGAATGACTTTCAGCACCGTACTTCCTACACTGTCTCAAAGTAGCCACACAGCTTGGGGGCCGTCGAACTGCAGCTCAACCTCACCCCTGCAGGAGTCCAGATGCAGGCCAAGTACAGCAGCACAAGGGACATGCTGGACTTTGATGGGGATACCATCAGGAGTGTGCAATCTCGAACCTCTTCTACAACCCAGCGGCCAGAGGCTGGGCACACAGGTATTCTATCTCCGTCCAAATTGGTCAGACTCTTGAGCAATACATGAGATGAACTGTCTGAGGAATGTGCAAAGTAAGGGAAAGAGAAAGTGTTTTCATGACTTACGCTTATGTGTAACTGTGCATTTTCCACAACATCTGAAAAATTAAACTCAGTATATACACAGATGTTTGTTTTTCTAAGATTTTGTTGTTGGCACAGTGGTTTGCAGTTGAGGGTGTGTTGTTTTCACCAAGTCGGTATAGTACACAAAAGTGAGGTTGTGTGTAGAATTAAAGCAGTGCTTCTTCTTCCTGGCTTCCTGTGAAGGCCAGATCCAATGCTGTTTTATTTACCATCTGTGATTTGATGTGGAAACTTGGATTTATAAAGGCTATCTTTTTGCTAGTTTTGAACTCATGCTTTAGGGGAGGTTTCCAAGCAGACACACCAACCCTGGTATATTGTTGTCATAATTCTGTATCTTGAAGTTGTGAGACCTTAGGAGAGTCATGTTGGGTTTTGTCATCTGTGAAATGAGGGGGGGGGCAAATTAAAGTAAATGCTTTCTAAGGTCCTTTAGCTCTAAAATTCTGTGATTTGATGATCTAAATAGTGGCCTCGGATGCAATTATATCCCATCCCATTCCCTTTTATTATTTTCCAGTCCATAGAAGAGAGAATTCATATACTTAGAGAAGGCTCTTATTTCCTGGGCAACTCAGCGCATATATATATATATATATAACATAAATTATTAACCTTATACTCCAACCATCTTGTAAGAGAGGCACTTTATATATACAAGTGCTTAAAATAATTCCAGGCACATAATGCTCACTATATACATGTTTACTATCAGTAATATTTTATAAATGAAGAAACTGAGGCCCTAGAATACTTAAGTAACTTGTCCAATATCACAGGTTTTTTTTTTTTTTAAGATTTTATTTATTTATTTGCCAGAGAGAGAGAGCACAAGCAGGGGGAGTGGGAGAGGGAGAAGCAGGCTCCCCACTGAGCAGGGAGCCTGATGAGGGACTCGATCCCAGGACCCTGGGATCATGACCTGAGCCGAAGGTAGATGCTTAACCGATTGAGCCACTCAGGTGTCCCCAATATCACAGTTTGTAAGCGGCACACCTGGTATTAGAACATCATCCTGTTTGTGTTCTACTGTGAGGTCTTTCCACTCACTAGAACTCAAGTCACATTTCTGCCTTACATTGGCTGAGTTGCCCAGGAAATAAGATCCTTCTCTATGTATGTGAATTCTCTCTTGTAGGGAGTGAAAAAAAAAATTTATTACTATGTCAGAAGGCGAATTATTGGAAATGAAAGTATAAGTTGGAAGCTAAATGTAACAAATTAAGTATATTTTTTAAAGATTTTATTTATTTATTTGACAGAGAGAGACACAGCAAAAGAGGAAACACAAACAGGGGGAGTGGGAGAGGGAGAAGCAGGCTTCCCGCGAAGCAGGGAGCCCGATGTGGGGCTGGATCCCAGGACCCTGGGATTATGACCTGAGCCAAAGGCAGATGCTTAACGACTGAGCCACCCAGGTGCCCCCAAATTAAATATTTTATAATTCAATTCAAACAGCTCTTTTATAAGGTGGTTGGAGTATAAGGTTGATAGGTTATGTAAAGTCCTTGGCGTATTGCAGACACACCAGAAATGTGCATTTTCTTTCAATATTCCATTCCTCGAGAATTCCTAAGTGTTCTGTTTAACATTTTTGTGTCAGTCGGCATCAGAGAGATTCTCATTCAGTGACTGTATCTTAGTATGTCCTTTCTCTTTTGACCACACTCAGGTTTTCTTCACCTCTATAAATCTGGGCACATACGTTTTCACTGTTCTCTTCCACTTCTCCCTTATCACATAGCTTTTAGGTGTTCTTCCTTTTCCCCTGTTAAACTTTTCCATTCCCTTTCTATTCACTGAGTGATCACCACCTGAGACTCACTGATGTGACTTTATTTTATTTTTTTCTTTTTACTAAACTATCTACTAAGCTATAAGAAGATACTGGGGACTTCCAGCCTCCTTGATGTGAAGCAAATGACAACTTCGGAATGTCAGTTTCTGTAGCCACGGGATATGTGTAATAAGATACGTTATGTTTTCCTCCAACAAACCCTGTGAAGAATCAGGTCTCAGGGCTATGGTTTTAAGTGGCTTGTGTATAACTTCATTTTTCACCTTTGACTAGAGCCAAGAATTCTCACAAGAATTGGTGATCAGCATAATCAGGAACAGAGTGTACAAATAAGTTCTGCTGAGCTCAAGGGTGGAGAGGTAGGTGGGGCAGGATAAAACACTTACTGAAACATCTGGCAATCTTTCCATAAGAAGTGGAAACTGAAACAGTAGGAGTAGAGGTTACAAAGTGTCTTGAAGGCAAACCTCTGGAAATAGTAATCTTACCCTACACGTATGATACCTTGTTTTCATCTTGTGATAATGCAAATATGTAGAGGAATGTCACTACAGAAGTTTAGTTATTTCTTAGAAAAATGATTTGATACAATTTTGCTATTAAAAATAACAAAGCAAAAATCATTCCAAGAATATTTTGGCAATGAAGAAAATTTAAATGCAACATAATGTTGTGGCACCATTATGACTGGAAAGTTAAATTTTTTCTTCAGAATTAATAAAAATAAATTATGTATACTCATTTATTTTCCAGATTTTCATTTTTCAATATAAAAGTTACGTTCATCTTTAAAAATGCTGAACAATTCAGAAGATAAAAAGGAAAAGTGAAAGACAACGTCCTCATACCTCCTTTCCAAAGAAAGTTTCATGTTCATGTTATGCTCAGGTTCATACTATGCCAGATTTATTGCAAAGTACTAAGGGTATAATGCCAAATATGATATGATCCCTGTTAATAAGGAAACTTAAAAGTCTAATACAACTCTTAGCTATGAAATAAGTATGATAAGGTGCCATGATGGAAGTATATACATGATACAATGGAGAGCTTGGTCACTTCTATCTGGTAGGGGTAAAGGAGATCAGGAAGGGTTTGGGGAGGAAATGGCCATTGAGTTGAGTTGACTTTAAGATGTTCCACATTATATGAAAGCAAAAATGGGAGTGCTTACGGGGTTGGGCTGACATAGTCAGACAGATACATGAGAGAAAAGCCATGGCATTCTTAAGTAACTTTGTGTTTTTGGAGAACAATAAGCAATGTGTTCTGGCTGATGTGTAGAGTTGGAAAGGGAAGAAGCTGACAAGAAGTAAGTATAGAAAATGATAAAGGGCCTATTATATCATACTCAGGTATTTTGATTCTAAGTCCATAAATTGAGCTCACAGAAGGATTTAAACAGGAAGTGACATAATGAATTTTGTGTTTTTAGAAGACCATCTAGCCTGCAATGAGGAGGATGAATTGAAGGAGAAGAAATTGGATGAGCTAATAGCTGGGTATTTCGCACTAGTCTCAACATGAGATTAGAGGAATCTGAACTGAAGTAGTATGGGAATGAGGAGGAGAAATCAGGTGCTGAGGAGGTAGAGTTTAAAGAACTGGCAACTGGTTAGAAGTGGAGTCTTTACTTTTACTTTCTTTACTTGAATACAAGTAAAGAAAAACATAGGTTGACTAGGTCCCATAGGATGTTATGTAGATGGTGCTGCTGATAACTGAGATAGACGCTACAGGAAGAATTAAGAATGATGATGAATCCAATTTGAGTTTGAGATGCCTGGAAGAGAAGGAACATGCACTTGTATTTGCCCAAAGACACTTGTGTATGCTGCATGTGGGGTGCAGGTAAGGATTCTGAGCTACATGTTTGTATGCGAGAATTGTTGACATTTTGGTAAGAATTAAACTTTCTGAGAATGAGCAAGATCACCGAGGATGAGAGCGTAAAATGAAAAGACAAAAAGCCCAAAGGAATAGAGTATCAAGGAGAGAATCTTAGGCAATATACCAACTGAGGGGAGGGATACTGAGAGATTTCAATAAAAGCTACTGAGAATGAATGGCAGACAGTGGCAGAAGTGGGCCAGGAGAGAGAGACATTAAGGAAGCCAAGAAACAATAACTTCATGCTAGATGGAAAAGTCAATGGTAACAGATAGTGAATTTTAAAAATAATAAGCAATAAATACTGCAGAAAGTTCAAGTAAAAAGAAGGTTAAAAACAATTTATTGTCTTAGCAATAAGGAAAAAAATAGATTATTGGTAATTTTTAATAGCAGGGGTTTGAAAGGACCATAATTAAATAGGAAAATAAATAATTTGTCATTTTCTTTTTTTTAAATTTCTTTCTTTTTGAGAAGCCAGCCATATAAAGATAAAGTGTTAGACCTGAGGTATTATGAGTTTGTGTGAATGCTTTTTAAAATTATTTTTTAAGATGTGAGATTCTAACTCAATTGCAGCTTGAAAAGAAGCACAGCAAAAGTGCATCATGGTAATAATATATCAGAGAGAGAAAGAATAAAATCACTGATAGGCTAAAATTCCTACTGAAGACTAAATATAAACCTATCAAAAGAATATGAAAACCTATTTGGGTTTAAGAAAAAAATAAAAACCCTTTAATAATAAATTCAAATTTTACTTTCCCCCTACTTACATTAATTACAATAGTCTCAAATTTCTCTAGCTTTTTAGCTTCACTTCCTCAGCTAAAGCATAAACCCTTCATTGAAGTGTCATAGCATAAATTGATTCACATCACATCTAATTGAGTCAACAAATTTTTGGTGCATATTTACTTTTTTCTTTTTTTTTTAAAGATTTTATTTATTTATTTGACAGAGAGAGACACAGCGAGAGAGGGAACACAAGCAGGGGGAGTGGGAGAGGGAGAAACAGGCTTCCCGCGGAGCAGGGAGCCCGATGCGGGGCTCGGTCCCAGGACCCTTGGGATCATGACCTGAGCCGAAGGCAGATGCTTAACGACTGAGCCACCCAGGTGCCCTAGTGCATACTTACTTAATATCAAGTGGTATGATAGGCACGGGAGACACTTTTTTTATTGAAGTATAGTTGACACAAAATGTTACCTTAGTTTCAGGTGTGCAACATAGTGATTGGACAAGTCTATACATTATGCAGTGCTCACCACAAGGGTAGCCACCATCTATCACCGTACAGCACTATTACAATACCATCCATTATATTTCCTGTGCTGTTCCTTCTACCCCTTGACTTACTCGTTCCATAGCTGGAAGCCTGTACCTCCCACTCCCCTTCATTCATTTTGTCCGTCCTCCCACCTGCCTCCTCTCCTGCAATCATCCATTTGTTTTCCATATTTATGGGGAGACCCTATTTTCAGGCGCTTTGAGAAGTGGAAGGAAGAATTTGAATCAATTATAAGTAAATGTTACGTAGTGCTATTGAATATATATATAGGAGACCACAGAAGCAAATAGGGATGAATAAGTTACTGACTGCATTTACTCATGTGGGTATTTTTGAATGAGATGACATTTGCTCTTGTCTGTGAGGCTGAGTCCAAGTTTTCCAGGCAGAGCAAGGTGGAAACGAGTTGTGAGGACTAGATGCACAGAGATAAAAGCAGACAGATAAGAGCTAGCATGGTGCAGTGTATTAATGGGTAAAATTAAGAAAGACGAGAATTCAGAGGGAAAAGAGGAAGTGTGATTTTTGGATCGGAATTTAGAACAGGATAAGATCATTTGGGATCATCAGCAGATGATTCAAACACAATGGCCGGGTAGATTACTGGGTTGAGGAATGGTTAGTCCTCAAAGGGAGGGGTATGTGAGGGGGCATGTGGGCAGATGAGGCTAAAAAGTAGGACAGAGGGGCGCCTGGGCGGCTCAGTCGGTTAAGCGTCTGCCTTCGGCTGGGGTCATGGTCCCGGAGTCCTGGGATCGAGTCCCACATCGGGCTCCCTGCTTGGCGGGGAGTCTGCTTCTCTCTCTCTCTCTCTTTTTCTCAAATAAATAAATAAAATCTTTAAATAATATGAAATAAAATCAAATAAATGAAAAATGGGACAGAATCCTACCATGCAGGGTCTTATAGAGCATGCTAAGCAACTTTTTTTTTTTCCTTAAGGAAGAGATTAAATTTATACTTGAGAAAGTTCACCTTGGGGGCAGAGTGGAGAATGTATAATTTAAGGTGGCTATTCCTGAGATATTTCATAATAAAGAAGTGGAAAGTAGTAAGAAGTAAAACACTAGAGCCTTTCTACAATTTCGTAAGGAACTGTCATATAAGGGCAAGTATTAATGTGGGGTCTGTTGGGAGGATAGGAAAATGATGTAAAATATTCGGATCTGGAAGGAGAGTATTAGTACTTCTGGCTCCATCACTTACTGGCTATGCAAACCAAAGCAGATTAAGCAACTCTTAGGTACTGCAGTTTTTAAAAATCCAAACAAAGGTTAAAAATAGTGCCAACTTAAATAAGTTTTGGATGAGTCAAAGGAAACTCTACAGCATACACAATACACTCAGGAGTTGTTATTATCAGAAGCTGTGTGTCCTTGGGTAAGGTAGCTCACCCCCGTAGAACTCAGTTACCTACCTGTAAAGTAGGGACCATAATAATATCTATTCATAGGGTGTTCCATGATATGAGATAATGCATATAAGGCATTTATCTTAGTAACTCAAGGAGTGTTAGCAATCGTTATTAATAGTGATGCTATTTTTTAGTTATATTTCATAAATGAAACTCCCTAAATGGGCTATAAAAATTGACTCAGCTAAATTTTACTATATATACCAATATATATATATTTGACTTTTTTTTTAAGATTTTATTTATTCATTTGACAGAGAGAGACACTATATTTGACATTCCTATATATATATATATATATATATATATATATATATATATATTGACTTTCTAATTGCCGTGAATTGAAAACTTGCTATTCTGGAAATAGCTTATACATTGTGGATGTATATTCCTTTGAAATTATAGGAAGAATAACACCCATTTACTTTTAGAGAGAATGAAAAGATCACATATTTGAAATAGACTCATAAGATAAAGAAAACCTGCATTTTCACAAACACTGAAAAATACTCTCAACTCATGGAACGTTGAATATTCTCCCATGAGGAGATTTATTATGTGCCATATGTGAGGATTAAGGAAACAACAGGAAGTTGCTGAAAAGACAACATTTAAAATTTAAAAATATATCCAAAAGTCAGATATCCAATCAGCAATGTCTCATGATTAAAAAATATTAAAAGTAATTTCTGAAATATTATGCACTTTGTCACCAGTTTAGTCCCCAATTGTCTGAGTCCTGGTCAAGAAGAAGTATACAAAGTGTGGTGTTAAGCAGGACAATTTAATCCTGGCTCTGCCCCTATTTTGCAATGTGGCTTTGTACAGATTATCTAAAGTTTCTTTGTCTTTTCCAGGGCACCTGGGTGGCTCAGGTCATGATCCTGAGATCCTGGGATGGAGTCCTGTAGTGGGTTCCTTGCTCAGCGGGGAGTCTGCTTCTCTCTCTCCCTCTGCCCCTCCCCCCTGCTCAGGCTCTTGATCTCTCTCTTTCTCTCTCTCTCTCTCCCTCTCTCTCGATCTCCCTCAAATAATAAAAAAAAATCTTAAAAAAAAATAAAGCCTTTGTGTCTTTTCCAGCTTTCATTATGCTATTTCAGAGTCATACTAATAGATTACATCTGGTAATATATGTTTCATTTCTCCTCGGCTCTGGGAATGGAAGTGTATAAAATTTCCCCTCTCTGATGCCTGATGAAGAGTAACTGGTCAAGTATGACAACTCTTCATCTACAAAGTTTCTTATACCTACAAAGGAATTTGTGTTCAAAACTTGGCCTTAGCACTGTAGCCTTTTATAGTATAGTTACAGTAAAAGGATACAGGAAAGTATTGTTTTTTTTTCTATATATATCTTATTATTCCTAAGGATGTTTATATCATTCCTAGCCCTGTCCACACCTTTTTCTAAACATGCCTCAGGAGACAGAATAGGGGTTCTCTTCCAAAAAATAAAACCACAATAAAGCCAAGCCAAACTGAAACACCTTCCAGGCAGCTTATTTTTCTTACTTTAGGGTGTGGGTGGTCCCTAGAGAGAGACTTCATTATGATCAAGGCACTTGGAATAAAATTTAGGGATATTGAACCTATAGTTAGGAAAATAGAGGGAAAAACAGCATCAAAAAGAAAGTTTCACTTTTTCTTTTTTTCTTTTTGTTTCAGGTATAGAATTTAGTGACTCATGACTTTCATACACCAACCAGTGCTCATCACAAGTGCCCTCCTGAATCCCCATCACCTACCTAGACCATCCCCCCATTCTCCTCTCCTCTAACAACCCTCAGTTTGTTCTTTACAGTTAAAAAAAAAAAATGAAACTTTCAGCTCCATGGTCTTTCCATAATGGAAGCCAAGGTTCCTAGGAAATTGCCACATCTGCTGTAGAAACTCCTTAGGGTTGTGTTTTTCTGGGTCCTGAGATAAAACAAAAAGATGGTGAATATTGAGAAAGGGAAGCAAGGAGGTAGAAAGGGAAGGAGGAAGAAGGGAGAGAAGGAGAGAGCAAGAAGAGAGTCAGAGTAGAAAAATTTCCAAATGACCAGG
This sequence comes from Eumetopias jubatus, assembly GCF_037043125.1. Taxonomy (NCBI): domain Eukaryota; kingdom Metazoa; phylum Chordata; class Mammalia; order Carnivora; family Otariidae; genus Eumetopias; species Eumetopias jubatus. The sequence continues at coordinate 47,460,040 of NW_028274814.1, read as the reverse complement.
GAAAGATGATTCATTGGAAGGGAATTTTTAAAACTTTGTGCAGAAGATATCATATACTTTTTGCATCTTCTGTCCTAGAGACAACCTTAGGAAGGATGATCTGTTTACATGGATATAATTATTATTAAATAATATTCTAATTCCTTAAGTCCATGCCCTCATTCTACAGTAAGGATTTAAGATTATTCTTTTTGATCCTTTGAGCAGAAGATCAGCGTTTCTGTTGCCCCTGTATTATACAAGGAAAAGCAGTTTTCTTAAGGGATAATTTGGTTGATTTCCATGGTTGTTCTTTTACCTTCTTATTATTTATAATATTTAGCCAGGGAAATATCAATCACAATAAGGAACAACATTTAAAACAACGTTTACGCCTGGAGTGCTGGGGTGGCTCAGTTGATTAAGTGACTGATTCTTGGTGTCAGCTCAGGTCATGATCCAGCCCCGCATCCAGCTGTGCTCAGCATAGAGTCAGCTCAAGATTCTCTCCCTCCCTCTCCCTCTGCCCCACCTGCTCTTGCTTGCTCTCTCTCTCAAATAAATAAATAAAAAACTTAAAAAATAGTTTATGCCTTTCAGATGTGTACTAATATAAATAAGTTTGAGCAGGGGTAGATAGGCATATAACAGATATTTATATATAGTTGATACATTCATTCAACGTTAATTGAGCTTCTTCCATCTGATGTTCTAGGTGCTAGAATTGATGTTCTTCTGGTGACTAAATAGACTATGATAACCTTCTTCAAAGGGAGCTTACTTTCTACAGCTATAAACCAGAAGAAATGAGTAAGATATATAATATATTTGATAGTAATAAGATATATGGAGAAAAATAAAGCCATCATGGTGGTGGGTCCACATATGCACTTGTACTTCTGAAATCTAGAACCATCCACCTATTCAAGTTTCTTGGGCTGCACGGAACTTTCAAGAGACTTAGGGTTTGGGGAGGACGTTTAGCTTAAACTATATTCTGCCCTCTGATCTTCTTCTTTTATGTTCTGCTGATTTGAGATATTCTTTAGGTCAATGCCTTGAGAAGCCAACAATCTCCAGGAAAATTTAGACCAAACTACATAGGCAAGCTAATTGAAGGAAATAGGGGAGAAAGCAAATCTCTCTGAATCTCACACGAGTCAGTGAATAGAGACTAGTATGTCTAGAAGATAAATTTAGCTGAGTCCACCTTCTGCTGTCAGAAATACTGCTGAAAGGTCAATAGATTTTAAAAAATTCAACAAAGTTTAACTTTAGATAATCCTCCTTGCCGCTGTAAAAATTACATAGTTTAAGTCATATTAAGTTTTCACAATTTCATTCTTCATTCATTTACTCATTCAAATATGTATTCAGCCCTTATGTGCCAGGCACTACTTTCAGTCTTGGAAATATACTGGTGAGCAAGGCAGACAATATCATTGTTTTCATGGAATGTACCTTCAATGGGAGGGAGGATATAAATGAAAACAAACACATGAAAGCCATGAAAATATTAATAATCTTATTTTTAAAAAACTTATGTAAAGGGGTTATGTATTAGAAATGAACTCATGGAGCTCCTCCAAGGATGCACCTTTAAATGGAAAGCTGAGTAGCGGGGAGTAGCCTACCAACACGTGCTCTGAGGATTGATTAATGCAGGGCAGAGGAGAGCTCACTCAAATGGGCAAGGACTGGGACAAATTTGTTTGTTTTAAGGATAAACAGAGGCCAGTGGGTAGAACACTTGAGTGAGGGGAGAGTAGTTCAGAAAAAGATTAAAGAAGTAGGTCGGGTCCAGAAGAAAAAGACTTGTAATTTTAAGTGCAAAAAAGTAATTGGAAGTTTTTAAGTTGGGAAATAACGTAACTTCAAATTTCAAATTCTGTTAAAAAGAGAAATCTGAATCTTCACAAAGAGTGATTTGGATTTTATTCCAACTGTAATGCAATCCACTGAAAGTTTTTAATGGAGATAATTAAGAGAAAGTAAGATTCACTTTTTAAAATATATCAGTCTCAATGTCTGCTCCATGATTTTTCCTACTAGATTGTAAATTCCAAAGGATAGTAATCACATTTTCCATTTTTATCTTTCCCACTTACCATTCCCCATTTGGAAATAATGTGTAACAGAAACTTCTATACCTAGACTACATTACATAAAGGACTTTGCTAAAGAGGAAATGAATTTATAGGTCTTCAATCTTTTTGTATTGGAACATGACTTCAAGGGATGCCTGGGTGGCTCAGTCCATTAAGCGTTGGCCTTTGCCTCAGGTCATGATCTCCAGGTCCTGGGATCAACTCCCATATCAGGCTCCCTGCTCAGCAGGGAGTCTGCTTCTCCCTGTTCCTCTGCCCCTCCCCCTGCTTGTGCGCGCTCTCTGTCAAATAAATAAATAAAATTTAGGGGAAAAAATTTAAAAAAAGAACATGACTTCATTTCCCAATGAAATGAAACACAGGTCTTGGAGACACCAAAGTTTCTTTGAGGGTGTTGCTCTCCCTTTGTTTCATTTTGATCACAACGCTAGATGCTATGTGACCTGAGGGGATGGGAGTGGGAGGGTCTTTCTTGTCTGATATCACAGGTCATTTAGATTAACAGTCCCACTAGGTGATGATGGGTTCACTGTTGACTGGGTAGAGCCTCTGCAATTAGCAGAAGGCAAACTCGTGGGGGCGTGGCATTTATTACTTAACTGTTCAAAATTGAGACAGCTTGGATCCATCTTCAAGAAACTGATGACCATGTCTCTTTATAATCCATTTTTGCAGAGATAGAAATCAAATGAATGAACAAAGTCCTTATAAAAGAGGGACTTTCAACAAAGCAATCTCAAAAAGGAAACAGTCAAATGATCATTTTCATTACTGATATGCAATTTTCTTTTCAGAAGAAGCCCATATGGAACTCGGTGGGGAGGCGTTTTGCAAAAGTAACAACAAATTAGTTTCATCTCTTCTCTGATGATATGAAAAACGGTTCCCCGTTCAGGCATTTCTATGTCTTTCATAACTCGAATTTTGACACAAAGAAGGTTATGCAAACAACCTTTTAAAGATAAGGGCAATGCGTAACTTGATTCGGTAGAACTGCGGGTGGTGTTGGGGCTATGGAAATGGGCGGGGCGTGTGAGGGAATCCCGCTGTGGAAGGGAGGCTTGGCACTGAGGCTTTTGACAGTGTTCTGAGGACAGAGGGAGTGTTACCTAGCTCCTGCTTACTGTTGTTCTTTCCCAGAACCAGCTCTTCTGACTTGCTGGTGGAATGGATCCAAGAGAAAGAAAAAGCGAAATCCTGCCTTTTCCTCTTTGTTCCCTGCAGAGCGCCGGCCTCCCTCTTCAGTTTGGCGTCCAGTGGCCCTGACCCTGCTGACTTTGTGTTTGGTGCTGCTGATTGGCCTGTTAGCCCTGGGGCTTGTGTGTAAGTCTGCGCTCTGACTTGGGGGAGGATCCTGGTTCTAAGGTTTGTCTAGGATGAGAAATACTTATGTTTTTGGGTTTTTTTACTTTAATTCTGGAGCCCATGGATAATTCAATATACCTTATTCTAAAGCACTCATCGAAATGACCAGCAGTGAAAGAAGCGTTAAAAAATACAGCAATCACTTGCCAGCTAGACTTTCTGTTTGAGATAAGCAGGTTTTATCTGTTTGTTTACATGTCAATATTTAAAATCAGCAATTTTTGGGGGGGTGGGGCAGAGGAAAGGCTCTGTGGAGGGGGAGGGGCAGAGGGAGTGGGGGAGAGAGAATCTTAAGCCGACTCCGCTCGGAGCACAGAGCTGCGCTAGGGTCTTCACTTGAAGATCCTAGGATCATGACCTGAGCCGAAATCAAGAGTCAGATGCTGAACCGACTGAGCCCCTAAAATCAGCAGTTTTTAATGAATGCATGATTTAGCTCTCTTTCATTCTACAAGAGTACAGGCTGTGGTTTTTGCTCTTAGTATGCATAGCTCAGTAGCTAATACAGAGAGAAGAGATTTCATTTATATCTACTCCCTCAATATAAGGAAAGCAGAATAGGTCCTTAATTTCTACAGTATTTTTCAAAAAGTCCAGGAAATTATGGAATCATTTCGCAAAATCCTGTGAAAACCAAACAAGGAAAAATGCATGCATGTGAAAAAGTCTTTAAATTTCAAAACAAGTAAAGACAAGTAAAAAAAGTTAAAAAAAAAAAAAAGGAAGTGGGTGAATTTGCTTCATGAGATTGAGACCCTACAGTAATGTTTCCTGAGCAGTTGAAGAAGGTGGCTCAAGGTAAAAGGTTACCCTGAAGAGCAGGTCAAACATTTGGTTTTTCTAAGGCATGTTAGAACTGTCCTTTGTTATTGTAACTTTTTTAAATTAAAAAAGTGTTTCTTAGTGTTTCTACCATGGCCCCCCAATTTTTACTTCATTTTGATATAATTTGTTTCACAACCACCATTCTTTTGAGGGATATAAATCAACTTTCATGATTCATGAAGGATTTCTCTACTTAGATTTAGAAATCTGGAGCTTAAACCTAAGTGTTGAAATTTTCTAGCCAAGGGATACTAAGGAAATTACTTGTTCTCACTGAGCCCAATTGTTCTCACTGAGCCCAATTTGGAAGTATAAAACCATGGAAATGATAATATGACTATTTTAGTGAATGAACTAGATAACAATATATGGTACACTGTCAATGCTCAATATAATAATCAATAGATAAATGGATTTGTGTTTTTATTAAACAGTGGTTTAAGAGTGGACACAAAATATTTATTGAGCAGTAAATATGGTTAAGGAATTTAGTCCTGAAATTAGAAACTGTTACTATGATTCTACATTTTCAGATAAAAAAAACAGACTTAGAGACATTAATTTGCCCAAGACAATGCAATTTATTATGTGCTTCAGTTCAAATTTGAACACAGGCAAAATGAAATCTCAGAGCATGAGATCTTAAACAATACGATGTTTTGTCTTCCCCCATATGTAAAAAGTAGAAATAGAAATGAAGAAATCAGCTGTCCAGTCTGACTTGGTAACTTGGGTTAGTTTTTCAGTTCTATCACCTTTCCAATACTCAGCAAGACAGCCTTTCTCACAAGGAAGAAAGATTGGGGAATCTCTCCCGACAGCTGCAGTCTCTCCAAACCAAGAACAGGAAGCTTGCAGAAATCCTACAGCGCGTGGCCGAAAAACTGTGTCGAGAGCTCTATAACAAAAGTGGAGGTGAGTCCCGATCACTAAGCTCCCTCTGCCCTCAGGCTAGCTGTTATTATAGAACTGACTTTCCCATCCGTATGCCTGGGAGTCACAAGTTATTTAGTTAGTTGTCAGGCAAACTTCATGAAGAATTTGGACACCCAGGTCAATCTCCAGTTATTGGGCTCATTTAGTTCAGATAGGTCTGTGTTGTAATACATAAACGGATTCTTCAAATTCAGACATTTTAAACAAAAAAACCAATTAACTTCAAATAACCAAAATAACACTGCAAATAAATAAAACACAGGGTCATTTCTCAATTTACCTAGGTACACAAAGACCTAACAGTAGTATACATTTCATAATGTGTTCATAATTTTTTCTCCCCTTAAGAAGTTAATGAGCTCATGAAAGTTGTCACATTTTAAGAGTCATATGGGATCAGGTTAAAAATGCTGATGAATGGAATCAAATTACAGGTATTTAAATCCACTGTGCCTTGTCTGGGTACCATAAATCGGCGTTTGAATAATGATGACAATGCCAGTGGGAGATGAACCATGCTTTGATAACCACCTCTGGACAAGACTAGAAGAATTACCTCATTCCTGTGCCTTTTCCTCCTGTCTTTTTTGGGGTTTCGTAGTGTCTAACTCTACTCATGTTAGCCCTCTCTTCTATTCTGCTTATCTTGCATGCATAGGAAGCAACATACATTCTAAGTGGTCACTTTTTATTTGTCTTTCAGGGACTTGAAATTAGGATGAATCTTCCTCTTCCCACACTAACCAGAAGGCCAGATTGCGCGGTTACCCAGTAAAATAACACCCGCAGGCACACATTTCCACTTCTCTAAGTGATTCTTCCCCACATGATTAATGATCTCACTGGTCACAGTTTTCTTTCTTTTCTTTTTTTCCTTTTTTTACTTTAGTGAGGAATAATTGACACATGGAGTTGTATATATTTAAAGTGTACAATGTAATGATTTGATATACCTATACACTGTACAATGATTATCAAGGCCAAGATAATTAATACATTTACCACTTCATATAGTTTTGTTTTTCTTCTTGTGTTTCCGACAACCCACTGTATATTGTTTCCTTTGTTGGGTGCCATGTCATCAAAAGATAATCCAGGTTTCTCTGAAACCAGTGGTCTCTGGAATTTACATCTAGCTGTATAAAGACAAAAAGAAAGCTGTATATACAAATAAACTATATTTTGTTTAAATATAAAATGTAACATGCAAATGTATTAATGATATCCCTATTCCCATGAAAATGTTCATATACCTTTGGTTTGATGTTAGCTCTCAGTGTTATCCTGCTGCTCTCCATTTCTTTCCCATTATCCATCCATCCACCTACTCTTGCACACGAGTAAGATTTACTGATGCATGCCATGCAAAGCATACACAGATTTCTCCCCTCGTAGACCTCTTACTCGATTGGGGTGGTGGTAATAAATCAATTTAAAAAAGTAAAATAAGATGATCGACTTGTCCCAGTTTGCTCAAAACTTTTCCAGTTTTAGTATTAAAAGTCCTATATTTTGGGAAAGCCTAGATTTCAGACATGCAAGAATGGTTGGTCAAACTAAACATAGCATGTAAGAAGGTAATCAATACTATGGAAAATAAAGTAGATATGGTATGAGGCATCAGGGATTCAGGGATGGTGGGTTGCTAATTTATGTAGGGATACAATTAATTAATTAATACTTAATTCCTAATTAAGATGAGGGTATAGGAGCAAAGATTTGAAGACTTAGGGGAATTAGCCATGTAGATACATGAAGAAAGCAGAAGCCAGGTAGAGAAAACAGGAAGTGCAGGAGCCCTGAAATGAATGGAGCTGCATGTTCAGGGAACAATTAGGAGTCTGTGCATCTGGAGCAGAGTGAAGGAGGAGAGGACTGGTAGGAGATGTGGTAGTGATTATATATGGCGTTAGGTGAAGTTATTAGGGATTTGGCTTCTATTTTGAGCAAAATAAGGATTCATTACAGGATCTTGAGCAGAGGAAATATAGATCTGACATGAGCATTTAAAGGCTCACTCTGCAAATATGTTGAAAATACACTGGAAGAAGGAAAAATAAAAACATAGAAATCACCTAAGAGATGGCTTTTGCAGTAATCCAGGAGAGAGATGATGTTGCCTCAAACTAGGATATTATTAGAGAGATGAATGCATGATGGAATAAAAAGGGGCATGAGAGAAATAAAGGAGTCAAGGATACTTCCAGAGTTTGGGGGCAAAGCAATTACAAGAGATGTGATCAAGTGAAATGGGAAGAATTCTGTGGTTAGGAGTGGGAAAGGTTAGGGATGCTGTTTTGGGCATGTTGAAGTGGAGATCTGAGTAAGTAGTTTGGTATAAGGCCTGGGCCGGAAATATGAACTGACTCACAAAGGAATCTCTCAATTATTTATTTATTTAAAACTATTTTACCTTAAGGAAGATTTCAAATATACAAAAATGCAAACAATAACATAATATTCAAGTGCATATTGACCATTCAAATTTTAACATGTTCTTAAAATAAAGACGTTTTTATGGAATGATTGAGTTCCCATCCCACCATCAGGGACTTGATTACAAGTCAGAACTCTCAAAGGCCCAAGGCCATGTATCCTCATCAGTGTTAAAACCATGGTTCTCAGGGACTAGTTTCTATACTTAAAACCTCTACCTATTAGTCCATCTCACCCTTGACTTCTGCACTTACTTCTCTGACTTTGGTGCCCATCTTGATTTCTGACACATGGAGATTTACCATTCTAAATCATACCTTGCTTAGTATATTTGTCTTTTTTTTTCTAAAATTTTATTTGCTTGTGTTTAGAGTAAGAAAAGAGTCCATATCTTATTGGTATATATTGCATTAAAAAAATCCTTTTATAATTACATAAGAGGATTTTGAGGAAAAGATTGTGGAAGTTTCAGTCCTTTCTTAAATATAAGGCATAACGAGTTTTTGAACATATGAAAAGTTCTTTATGAAATTGAATATCCTCTGTGTGCTGAATTATATAGGGCAAGAAGCAAGGAAGTTCTAATCATTTATTGTTAGATTCCAAATCCATGAAAGCAGGTAGTGTCTGTTTTAATTTTTACTGTATACTCAGTACCAATTACAATTTCTGGCATATAGTGAGTGTTCGGTAAACATTTGTAGTTATCATTTCTGGGCAATTAAATATCTGAAAGAAAGTACTCTAAATAATAAGAGTACTTGAATCATCAAGTACTGTGTAATTTCAGGGGCAGAAAGATGGCAGACCTGGATAGAAAATAGCATTAAAATTGGTTTCTTTCCAAGAACACAGATGCAGCCCTTGTCCAGAAGAATGGAAGTGGCATGGGGACAAATGCTACCGATTCTGTAGAGAGAGCAAGAATTGGCAGGGCTGTGACTATTTCTGCATCGCTGAGAACGCGACCATGCTGAAGATAAACACACCAGAAGTGCTGGTAAGATTCCTGTTTGAATTATTCTCGAAAAAGAGGTCCTTAAAAGAGCTATACAAGAAGAGCCTAAGGAGTCAATGTGCCCAGACTTTTGCACTTACTGTAATCAAGGTCTTACTCCTATTGTTTGGAGTGATTCCCTGAGTATGTAAAAGCTGTTCTGCTCTCCACAAAAACAAACAAACAAACAAACAAACAAACAAAAAACCACTAGAGGAAGCTCTTCAAAATCCCCAGCAGTCAGGAATCAAATAAAAAAATCCCTTAATTTCTTACCGCTTTTGGTTTGGGCAGGAAAGGCACAATATTGAGGCAAGGTTAGAAAGATGAAAATAGCATTTCCTGTTCTTCCGTTATAAAAGGACAAAGCTTTTAATTGAAAAATATTTAATTAAATCATTACTATAACCTGCAGATAAATATCTTGTCCTCCAGAAGTTTATAACCTAACATAGATTAGTCGAGGCAAATATGAAAGTAAAATTATAAATTGACATATATTAAGTATATGCAGTTAAGATAAACTTTTAAAATTGTGTAATTGTTCTCACCCTTTTTAAAAATATTTATTATTGCCTTTGGATTTAAAGCCTTAGGCAGTGTGACCATTATTTATCCTTGTTTTAGCAGAAGTCTTGGCACAGAGTAGTTTATCAACAAAGGATTATTTAACTGAAATAAATGCCCAGCTCACTATGCAAACTCTTAACATCCTTCTAGTTACATCTTAATTCCTACCCACTTTTCTGAAATCTGTGATGAATGCAACTCTGAAGTGTCTCTCATCTACTAAAATAGTATTTTTTATCCTTTCTCGATGGCTCAATTTAAGCAGAAAGGGAGGTAATTTATTTGACTGAGACAATGTGTCCTACCATAATTATGCCCACCTGATTTTTCTTGTACTCTTTGTTTCCTCCACCTCTAGCACATACTGAGGATTCAGGTATATTATAATTGAATTGTATTATATATAATGGTAGGAAATATTGTGCAAGTTATATAGTGATTTTGTCTCATGCACTTCAAAGAATTGCACATTTTTAAGTTGTTTTCATATGACTTATTTTTAGAACTTTTAATTTGAGCTGTCTACCATAAATTGGAAGTATTTTCAACTACACTTCCTTTGATATGCCTACTAGATGACTATTGCTTAGTGATAGTTTCATATCTATTTCCAATAACCTTTTATTGAATCAACATATGGCATTAATTATCTGAAGGGTTGAGGACATAAAACAAAGTATGTATCCTTAAGGAACTCATAGTATAGTGGAAAGGAAGGACATAAAAATTGATAATTATAATAAATTTAAATAATTTATGTTAAAGAATAAGACTGGATAGAAGGAAGTAGGTAACTAAAAAAATTTAATATAGAGGGGCTGCTGGGTCCCTCAGTCAGTTAAGTGTCTCACTCTTGATTTCAGCTCAGGTCATGATATCAGGGTCGTGAGATCAAGCCCCAAGTTGGGCTCCACGCTCAGAATGGAGTCCCTCTCCCCCCGCTCCTCCCCCCACCTCAAATAAATAAATAAATAAAATCTTAAAAAAATCCGTATAGATATTAGAGAAGGAATTATATATGTGTATATACATAAATACTATACAAAAATATAAATACACACACACACATATATGAAAAATTTCCCTTTCTCCCCTTCCTTGTCTGAGACATAAATCATCCTTCCAAATTTTCTCTTACCTCTTTTTGCATTAAAGTATATTCATTATTCTTGGGGCGCCTGGGTGGCTCAGTTGGTTAAGCGACTGCCTTCGGCTCAGGTCATGATCCTGGAGTCCTGGGATCAAGTCCCACATCGGACTCCCGGCTCAGCGGGGAGCCTGATTCTCCCTCTGACCCTCTCCCCTCTCATGCTGTTTCTCTCTCTCTCTCTCTCTCTCAAATAAATAAATAAATAAAATCTTAAAAAAAAGTATATTTATTATTCTCTTCTCCTTCCTGTCAGTCCCTTTGCATGTATTTATAAAGATTACTTTCCCCATTTTTACACTTTTCTTCCCCTATTCCTCCATTTTGCAATCACCCCACATCTCCTTGTAAATCCGCCCCCCATATTTTTTTATCTAAATCTTAGTGTTTACTCTGTGACTTGAAAATAATGGGTCATTTATAAATCTTAATCTTGGTTGATGTGATTCTTGGTTTTAGAATATCCGTATATATTCAAACTTATTAAGACAAGTAAATTCTTTAACTTGGACTGACTTCAGCTCGGACACTTTTTCCCTCAAGTGTACTCTCACCTATGTGGGGCAGGACTCGTGTGCTGTTCTCATATTAAAAGTGCTGGCTGGTCCTACACATCTCTGCGTATACATAGTATAACATGTCTAAAGCTAAAGGTCTTCTTGTGTGCCTTTCACAGGAGTTTGCCATGCCTCAGAGCTACTCTGAGTTTTTCTACTCTTATTGGACAGGGCTCTCTCGCAACGGCAGTGGCAAAGCCTGGCTGTGGACTGATGGAGCCCCGTACTCTCCTGAACTGTAAGCCTTCAGAACATTTTGTGGGAAAGGCATTTAGTAGAGAGCTTGCGCTTCAGTAACTGAGTTCAACAACTTGATTCAATAAGCATTAATCAAACCTCCACTTTGTGTTGGATACTGTGTTTGTAGGAGGATGTACACAGATGTATAAAAATAAAGCATAGTGCTTGCTTTTGAATGGCTTATAAACCAGTGAAGGAGACATACAAAATGTTAGTAAAATAGTAGGGACCGTTCTCTGTTTGGAAGCTTTCAGAGTTTTTATTTCAGGGTCTGAAGTCCCCTGGAGCGTTATTAAGTATTTGGGATTTGCGGATAGGGGAAGGGGGGAAGACAGAGACCGAGAGAGAGAGAGAGAGAGAGAGAGAGAGAGAGAGAAAGAAGGAGGAGGAGGAGGAGGGGAAGAGATCTTTTATGGATGAATAAACTGAAACCCAGGTCGTGATGGTAACTTGCCTAAGACCACACAACTTCACAACTTACCAATACCCAGAGATAATGCAAGACCTCAGATTTCTTGTCTTCCTGTGCAGTGTAATAAGGAGCACATCTTTGGAAGTACAGTTTGAGAGGGGTACCTAGGTGGCCCAGCTGGTTAAGCATCTGACTCTTGGTTTTGGCTCAGGTTATGATCTCAGGGGCCTGCGCTCAGTGCAGAGTCTCCTTGTCCCTCTTCCTCTGCTCCTCCCCCCACTTAGGCTCCCTCTCTCTCTCTCTCAAATAAATGAATAACATTTTTAAAAATACAGTCTCTGAGAATAGATTTACTGAGGTTATAAGGAGCAATATTATCAAAAATTGGTTTTACTTATGTGAGTATTTAGATAAGATTGTGTATGATATCTTTTGAAATAGGTAAATGTAGTGTCTATTCTAAAATATAATTACAATTTGAAGTCATGTTTGGACAGACACCTTTCTTCTCTATATATCATATGGGATTTATTCTCCCAGGAGATAAGACATACTCATGTAATAATTTTTATTTTATAGTTAATTAAACTGAGTCACAGAGAAAGTAGATGATTTTTCAGATGATGGTAAAATATGATAAATTTGGATTATAGCATACCTCTTAGTTTTTCTTACAAACAGTTTTTGTTGTTTTAAATGAACTGATGTTTCTAGGGACAAGTATGGAAATTGAGGGGCTGAAAAGAAAGAGCTTGGTGACCCCATCTCTCCAGTTAATTCATTCTGCATATCTATTCTATGATTTTATCGAGTTAGTACTCCCTATGTACTTTCTGGGTATTTAACATTTCATTTTAGAGGCAAACTATGATTCAATGAACCTTTTTTTTTTCTTTAAGGTTTGAGATTATAATAGATTTTACAAGCCTAAGAAGCAGGGACTGTGTGACCATCCTCAATGGAAAGGCTTTTTCGAAGGACTGCAAAGAGTTGAGGCGGTGTGCATGTGAAAGAAAGGCGGCCACGGTGAAGCCCGAGAGCCTCCATTAGCTTCCCTGAGCTATTATATGGAGGTGATGGACTCTCCCACCATAACTGCAATGTCAAGCTCCCTTCAGGGAAACTGAAGATCAGAACAGAAATCAATCTCTTTATGTGCAGGTGTAAGAGTTTGGTTTTAGTTCCTATTTTTCCCCATGTGATCCATATTTATACAACAATTCAGCATAAAGGTTGAGCCAAGCAAAGTCAATGCAAAGGATATTTGAGACATTAGAACATGGAAAAAAAAGTTAGGAAAAGCAATTTTTCTGACTGGTGCAAGGATTTTCATGCTTCCTGTTCAGGATCCCCAGCACTCCTGAGCTTGGGTTCATGCATATATTTACCAGTCACAGAGAAATCCCATGTGCCAACAACCAGTCCCAGAATCTCATAAAGTTGTAATCCACCTTCTTGTCTTAGAGATCACTTCTAGTGTTCTTCCTTCTCAGCATCTAGTGTCATCTCCCTGTTTCCAATACGTTTTCCTTCATATCTGGAGAAGTGAGAAACTTACCGAAGTAGAGGAAATAAATGTGTGTAACATTCTTTGCCCCAAAGGTCAAGTAGTCTGTGAGAAATTAGCAATCATTTCCTATACTGTGCTCCTAAATACATAATTAATTCTTTCTGTTTGCTTCACTCCATATTTTTCCCTTCCTAGTCTTTCAATAAAGCCCCTACCTGCCATGTCAATGGCCTGCTTCCCACTGGGATAATTCTTTTAGTTAGAATCTTAACTTCTTATGAACCTACCTCCCCATATCCATTGAAAACTCCAACAATTGGGGCACCTGGGTGGCTCAGTCAGTTAGGCATCCGATTCTTGATTTCAGCTCAGGTCATGATCTGAGGGTCCTGGAATCGAGCCCTGCTTCGTGTTCTGTGCTGAGTGGAAGCTGCTTAAGATTTTTTGTCTCCCTCTCCCTCTGCCCCTCCCCACTCATGATCTCTCTCTCTCTAAAAAACAAACAAACAAACAAACAACAAAAAAAACCCCTCCAATAATTGTGTCCTTTCCCTAGGAATTTCTTCCAGGAAAGAAATATTCTCAGCTCAGTTCCATATCCAAATTACTGTCCCTGAGGCTCCCTTCAGCAATATTGAAGACCAGAGCAAAAGTCAGTCTCTTTATGTGGGTCTATAATAGTTTGGTTTCAGCTCCTATTTTCTTCCATTTGATCCATGTTTATGCCTTTCAGGTACTGAAGATTTAATAATAATAAATGTAAATAATGTGAAATGTGTGTGATGGAGAATAGATTTGTGATTTGGGGACAATTTCAGTATGGAGATGCTCTTCAAAAATGGTAGCAATCTGTGTTCTGGTTGTTTGTGCCTTACAGAGAGTTTGTAGGGACTCTACAAGAGTACTGATTATTTGATTATTTGGGGGTTAAGTCTTTGAGAAACATGCTGTCTTTAAGAAGATGATTTTAATACGCTCCTGAGATGAAATCCTTTGAGGCAAGTTTGTCTTTAACACATAGCTGAAGATGAGTAAATACAATCTTAATAGGGTGAGTTACCCAATAAGGTCATGGAAAGTGGAAAAGAAACTGTGAACATCTGCACACATCACCGGCTTCCTGTGTAGGCGCCCCCTTTCTCAGGATGCCAAGATGTACAATAGTAACAGGGGTCACCGCAAATAACACCATCACAACCAGTGACTTTGTTGACTTGTAGAGAAATCAGTTTTAGGGGTTTAATGCTCATGAGGATAATCTATTATCTTTACTTTTCAGCAGTGAAAACTAGGCTGCTTCAGTTTCATTTTCAGTAAACATCTATTGCATGGTGAAATGACATTAAATTAGCAAACATGATAAAGAGAACATTTCTGTATTCATTTTCATAAGACTGTGTTACTTAGCAATCGCTGCTTGTGGATTTCTTCCTTACGAATTTTCCTTTCAATTTTTTCTTGATTACGAAATTTCTTCAGTGTTGAACAAATTTTGTGTTCCATTTAGTGTGTCATGCAAAAACACTGTATTTGTGGTCATAAAATGAGAGTTTTAGACCTTGTATTCTGATCTGTTATTGGGTGAATCACTTCACTTCACTAAGCTTATTTCATTAAGTATAAAGTGCAAATGTTTATAATTTTCTCATGGTGCTGTTAGCTGAAATGAAGTAAATGTGAAATTAGTTTTATGATCCAAATTGTAATATAAAATGTAAAAGATATTAAAATATGTAAAAAAAAGGAATTAGTAATTTTTTTTTTTAAATAAGGGAGCACACACAAGCATAAACAACCCTTTTTGGAGACCTGTATTCTTTCGTAAATTGTAGAGAAGCACTTTGGAAAGCTGTGGATATTACCAAATATTTTCTATGATCGGTGCAGATATTTAATGGATGCAAATTAATATAATAAACATGTAACAAGAAATGTGGATGAGGACTTCGGCCAAGCAATTAAGTGTAATTTAAGTCTTGTTACTACAGGAAGAAAATGTGGTTAACCTAAGGAAAATCGAATGACTTTGTGGACTAAGTTGTAAATAGTGACATGACACACGTGTTGACCCCTGGCATCCTACATAACTGCAGTCTAGTGCAAGGTTGGATGACAAGTGTCTCTTTAAATGCCATTGCTTTAAAGAGTCTAGCTGCCTGGGCATGGGTGGTGAATAGTATTTGAAGTATTCCCTTCAAATCTGCAACCTGAGGAAAGTGTCACTTTAGATAGTGAGGAGGGAAAAAAATAACATTTCTTTGACGTTTTTGCTATTCTTGACCTTATTTCTCTCCATCTCTGCCCTCAATCCCATCATCTGTATAACAAAACTCAAAACACTAATCCCAATATGAGCAAATATTTCAAAAGAAGAGTAGTATGGTATAACATTTTCTCCACAAACTTTTTTAAAATTTAAGAATAGGAAATAATCATGACATAATTTGCTGAGAACATTTTTCCGTGGAGAATCAGAGAGAGTATTGCCCCGTGAACTTTTTTGGCTTGAGAACTTTTCTCTTCCAGGCTCTTGTGTGTTTAGGTCATTCCGAAGAAATTTCAGGAAAAGTCAAATGAGGAACATAGTCTTTCCTGGTAGATCTGAGTGCCCTAGGGTACACAATGAGCTATTTCTTTTCCTGAGGATATTGAACCAGCTCTTAAAACTTATCAACAGGAAACAGTCATGAGTCCTGCAATAGCAGGAAGAGTGAGAAGTATAAGGGGAGCTTTTACTTTGGGGACAGAAGCAATTATGAAATAAGTAGAAGAGTCTAGTAGATTGCCTCAGTTTCAGCGTTAATATTTGGGAGGTCAAATACTTTGTGAAGGGATTCTTGTCATTTATGAAGAGTACAAAAAAAAAAATCACAATCTGATTTAAAGTGTATATAACTTTTTTTACAAGGTTCATTGTATGAACAGATATTTATGATCTAATATTATTATTCTATCAATATTACTATTCTAATGTTTTTCTTTTTTACACACTTAATAAACTTTACCCATGGTGTATAACAAAGCTTCTTTACATTTGTAGGACAGAGTTTTCTGTTTCCTTTTCCCCTCCCCCCTTTTTAAATCTAACTTGGATTTCAATGAAATGGATCAAAGATATACCATTTATTATGGGTGAGACCGAGATTTAAAACTTGTTATCCCAGGGCCAAGGCCCAATCTCTCACCAGTGCCTGGAAAAAGATCTTGATATTTTGGACCAAAAGCAACCTGTAGGAAAAAATCTTCCACCCATAATATCTATGTGAAAAGCAGTATTGCCACTGAAGAAATTTGCCAGCTGGGCTGTCGATAAGATTCTGACTTGCAAAGACTGCATCACATATTGATGGGATGACATCAGCCGAAGGATGTTTGCCTTTTGCTTCATTGTACTTTTTCTTAAAAGAGTTATTAAATGCTTCCTATCCTTTCTCTAAACATAGTCCCATGACAATGCTCTGAAGAATCTTGAAGACAAACGGTCTTTACTACTAAAAATTGTTATTGTTTCTCCTCCATTCCAAGTTATTATATTCAGCTTCCAGCTGTCAGCTGTGAAAACCAAACACAGGATTCAACTTATACTCTGTTTTCCATGCTATTTTCTTTCTCTAGATTCAGCAGAAAATTAGAAAAATCCCTTTTACTGAAAGGCCCATCATTTAAACTCCAGGTCAAGGGTAAATTAAAAACAACAACAACAACATGAAACATGTCCTGCCCATCCTTAAAGGACCTACTCCTTCAGAGGTCACCTTTTATAATAGACTTCTAGGTTCATTTAAATGATTTCCACTGCCTCGGCGAATTGGGTTTTATTTTACTTTTAAAATAAAGTAAGTGGATGGGCCGCCAGGGTGGCTTAGTCGTTGAGCGTCTGCCTTCGGCTCAGGTCATGATCCCAGGGTCCTGGGATCGAGCCCTGCATTGGGCTCCCTGCACAGGGGGAAGCCTGCTTCTCCCTCTCCCACTCCCCCTGCTTGTGTTCCCTCTCTTGCTGTCTCTCTCTGTCAAATAAATAAATAAAATCTTAAAAAAAAAGTAAGTGGTGTCTTTATTATAAAGAAAGATGAGACTCCAATGTAGCTCAAATACTCCTTGCGAAAAATGAAAGATTAAATAAAATTATATTGAATTTAGCAGGTATTTGATGAAAATTTACCGTGTAGTAAGGTATTCTAAGGATGGTAAGTGGTAAAAAAGTAATATAATAATAATTAGTGAATTTTTCCTTCCTACAGATCATAAGATACTTTCATATCTCCTGTCTTTTGGGAACAAGCTAATCTATGTCCAAGGAGCCTCCAGACCTAAGATACAGATTGTCTATAGATTTATTTGAGGATATTCATTAACTTTAAAACAGATATTCTGTCTAGACAGTTGTTGACATTTTACATATAAACTTCATCTTCTCAATATTCCTGTAACATGAGCAGGAAAAAAGGTCATTTTTATCTGGTCTACATCCCTAGATGCCTAGAGCTGACTGGTGATTTACTCCAGATAACAGTAGGGAGCATTGATACAGTGTCAAAACTCTAAGAAAGGCACTATTCTTAGCAATTAACATATACATACTTCAATCTTCAAATATTATTTTGAAATAAATTCTATTATTATTTTATAATGAAGAAACTGAGGCACAGAGAGATGCAGTTGAAAGTGTTGGAGTGTTACTTCTCTAAAAAAGACATCCAGATGGCAACAGACACATGAAAAGATATTCAACATCAGGGGCGCCTGGGTGGCTGTCGGTTAAGTAGCTGCCTTCTGCTCAGGTCATGATCCTGGGGTCCTGGGATTGAGCCCCACATCCAGCTCCCTGCTCGGTGGAGAGCCTGCTTCTCCCTCTCCCTCTGCCTGCCACTCTGCGTACTTGTGCTTTCTCTCTATCTCTCTGTCAAATAAATAAATAAAATCTTAAAAAAAAAAAAGATATTCAACATCACTCATCATCAGGGAAATGCAAACCAAACCCCAATGAGAAATCACCTCACACCTGTCAGAATGGCTAAAATCAAAAACTCAAGAAACAACAAGCATTATGAGGATGTGGAGAAAAAGGAACCCTTGAGTGCTGTTGGTGGGAATGCACACTGGAGCAGCCACTGTGAACAGGATGGAGGTTCCTCAGAAAGTTAAAAATGGAAGTACCCTACGATCCAGTAATCACACGACTGAATATTTACCCCTCCAAATACAAAAACACTAATTTAAAGGGATACATGCCCCCTCATTTACTGCAGCATTATTTACTATAGCCAAGATATTGAAGCAGCCCAAGTGTCCATCGATGATGAATGGATGAAGAGGTGATACACACACACACACACACTCACACACACACACGCATGCAATGAAATACTATTCAGCCATAAAAGAGAATGAAATCTTCCCATTTGCAATGACATGTATGGAGCTAAAGATTATAATACTAAGTGAAATAAGTCAGAGAAAGACAAATACCATATGATCTCATTCGTATATGCAATTTCAGGAACAAAACAAATGAGCAAAGGAAAAAAACAAAAAACAAAAAGAGAGACAAGCCAAGAAACAGACTTAACTCTAGAGAACAAACTGATGGTCACCAGACGGGAGGTGGGTGGGTGGATGGGTGAAATAGGTGATGGGGATTAAGGTGTACACTTGTCGTGATGAACACTGGATGATGTATGGAATTGTTGAATCATTATATTGTACACCTGAAACTAATATTACACTGTATGTTAATTATGCTGGAATTAAAATAAAAAAAATAGGAAAAAAAAGTGCTGGAGTGTTAACCTTGAGAGTCCCAATCTGAGCCCTTTGATTTGTGAGTGGTGGGGACAGTCAGTGAG
Organism: Eumetopias jubatus; assembly: GCF_037043125.1. Classification (NCBI taxonomy): domain Eukaryota; kingdom Metazoa; phylum Chordata; class Mammalia; order Carnivora; family Otariidae; genus Eumetopias; species Eumetopias jubatus. The sequence goes on along the minus strand of NW_028274814.1, from coordinate 47,441,112 downwards.
AAAGAGGAAGGAAGTTCACAGCTGTCCTTTACTGGACATGCATTGGTATTCGCAGCCTGACTATTACTTCCACTTATATGAAGTGCTGGTAGTTCACGTGTCCAGTAGAATTCTGCAGTCCTAAAAGGGTATTGTCTTACCAACAGCAGATAGCTCCTGTCTTCCTTCTAATTTGAAAATCCATATCTCTGTCCAACCACCCTACTGGTTCGATAGCAGAAAATGCATAGAAAAATCTGGCAGGTAGAGACTTTAAAAGGCCACATTTATTTATTAATTTTTAAAAAATCAGTCAGCTAGAAATGCATCATCTCCCCCCAGTGGCTTATAGATTTTTGTGTGGAGTGTATAGTCACTCTAGATTAGAAAAAAAAACAAACAAACAAAACACAAAGAAATAATTTTTCTTCAGTTTGTTCTCAACCTTTTAGGATTTTGTCCTCTGTAGCTATAAATTGGTTTTATTCTTGGCAGTTTAAACAATGTCAAATGAAGGTCTGGAAAGTATTGAAGAAAATTGCCCAGTGTAAATGTAGAGATAGGTTTTGAGTACAGGTAGGTAGTTTCATAGCCCACACTTGGGTTTACTTCTGCACTTGCTCTTTGCAATTTTGTGGCAGGTTTTCCAATGTCCTGTTCAACATACTATCGTAATAGATCTCTTCTGGTACAATTTCTTTCAGATAGGGGATCTTAATGCATACTTCTCACAGATAAAAAATTTCCAAATGCTGCAGTTAGCAGAAGAAAGGAAATTGTCCTTGAGATATCCACAGAGCTGGTCAGTTGATTGGAGTGTCTGTATTGGTGATCTGGAGAAGAAAGTCAGTGAATCTGACATTAGGTATGGGGCTTATAGTGATGTTCTTGTGGGTAACTGATGAGAGGTGGGTAGCTTTTTCTTTTGTTTTGTTTTAACATGGTACCCTCCTGTGGCACACCCCCTCTTCAGTAATAACGGTATTTTCTCTCAATAAAAATATGTTAACATAATATCAAAAACCTCATATTAAAGGAAATACATAGACAAAAATAGGCTCTAACTTAGGATCTCTTCCCTGACTCTTAATTCTCAAAATACTAAAGCACCTAGTCCTGTTCACCAATCTCCCTAGCTCTATCTAAAAAGCTTAATAGGGAAAAATAAATAAATAAAAGTAAAAAGCTTAAGAGGGAAATCTCTTAATAGTTACTATAATTTCTTTCCCGTAGCACTCGCTAGCCATTAAATAATACACAGGAAACATCCGTGATAATTACATTGTTCATTCAGATTCTCAAATTTTGATGTGAATTGTGCTAGAGTGTAATAGCAGGAGGCTGAGAAGTAGGAAGACTTGGAAGCCATGAAGCTACTCTGAAATTACCTCAGCTTTGATTCCAGTCAAAAGCCTGTGAAATTATCATGCTGGCTACGTCTTCTGGAGAAAATCTGAGGTATAAAATAAAATCAACTTTGGAATTCCCTCATGTTTCTACTTTTTCTTGTAACATTTTTCTCAGGTACTTACAGGTGAGGGGAAGGAGAGGAGCCATCTTCCCAAAGCCAAGCTCTGCTGAGTCCATCCTGAGACAGCCCCACCCAGTAATCATAGCCTCTTTTGACCGTCCCCAGGCTGCCGGTGATAAAGTCCTAGAAGACACAAGACCTGAACAGTGAACTGAGGGAAAAACAACAACAAACTGTCATGAGGTATAAAGTGTGGCATTTTGCCTAGACAGACATTAGTGGGAACTTGAGAGCTAGAGAAGAAGACAGAGGGTTTTTAAAAGAAGCGATACATTTTATAGATTTTTTTATTGCCATATGATAGATGGGGTGTTGAGGACTATGGGGAAAATAGGCATCTGGTATTAAAATAATCTTAGACTCAGAATTTGACAGAGAATATATGTCAAAACAAGGTGTTATACTGAACCTTCATTATGAGGAAAAGTAAAAACATCCTTGACATCATAGACCACATAGATCATTCTTTCCCAGCATACTTCCATAGTTTAGGAATTTCCAGAGGCAACTTAACTGTAGACATATTTTGTTAAAAAAATTATTGATTTTTGTCACCAAATTTGCACAGAAAAAGTAGTGTAAACCTGTAATTGTTGTAAGTCCAAGTTGCCTTGGTTTACTGCATATCCTTAACATATCCTTAAATTGTTCTCTCATTATTTTTGGAAAAATAAACTTTAACTAATTATTGAGTATAGCAAGCACACATTTTTAATAAGGTCAGAAATGTGTAACTGTGTATTCTACCTCACACATATTTATGGGTAAAAGATTTCAGGGAAACACTGTTTAAGATGTTTGTTAAGATGTTAGTAAAGCAGACTTAATGTCAATTAAACATTTCATTTAGCAAAGGCTTATTTTTATAGACCTCGCCATTTCATGACATCACTTCCCTTTTTATATTTCTGCTTTTTCTTTTAATTACAAAATTTTTATTGGTTATTACACTTCCCAACAGCATTGAAAATAACAAATTTGGAGCATATACAAAATTATAATATATGTATATCTTGGAGTGAATTAACAAGTGACAAGATGGTATTTCCCTTATTCCCTCTCCTTTTTGATTAACAAAGGACATACAACTAACACATTCCCCTTGATTTCTGGATAGCTTCCTGTTTGTTTGTTTTTGTCCAATCAAAAGGAAAATAAATCTTGGTAATTCCTACATTGTCTCTTTTAAACCCTTATTATATACAATAAATATATTTTTGTTATAGAATATTAAGAAATTCTGTAGAATTAGAATCAGTCCTTGCTTTTAATGTGTACCAGGGTATTTTCAGAATGATATGAAACCATGAGACGCTGTTTACCATTTCTTCTTTGCTGTCTATTTGTAGAAGATTAGAACCCTCCTTCAAACAGTCCTCTTTACTGGTGTGCCAGAATTTCCAGTTTTCAAAGACATGGTAACAACTTCCGCCATTCTGAATCCAGTTGTCTGGACAAGGGTTGCAGTTATGGGCTTTGAATAGAAACATTTCCCTTTGTTAAAATTATTATAAAAATATTAGTAGCCCATCTCCTCAAAAGAAACCTTTGTTCCGTCCCCAGTGAAGCTAACCATTCATTGTAACCAAATGGTTCAGATGCATTGGTCCTTACCACAGAAAGATTTCTACATTTCCAACAGCAATAGGTCTGTAAGAATTAATTTAAGATAAAATTAATTTCAGAATTTTTTTTCCGAAATTGTTCCTCTTCTATAACAACTGAGTTGATGATTCTATTTTTATAAATCTTTCCTCTCTTTAAGCTTACATCATGTATAGTCTTCATTGTTTAATATTGTTTCGTGTCTGTTAATCTTAATCACCCAATTTAGTTGGAATATATGCTGGACCATTAGGCAAGCTGATAATAAGTTTCAAGTTGATCTGTAAATTCTGAGAGTTAAACATGAAAATATTTCCTATAGAACGGACAGAACAAATAGCGCACTTTGAGGGCTGATTTGAAAATATGTGGGTGAGGAAAATTGGAGAAAAACATAAGTGACCAATTGGCTTATTTCAGGACTTGGATGTAACGTAGAAGTAAGCCATATTGTTTAATCAGTTTTATGAAACCTGTCTTAAGAAAGAATGTATTCACAAAAGAATTGGGCTCAAGACTGTAAGAGGGGGACCAAAATGCAAGAACTTGACCAAGTGTTTCTTGCCCAGAGGGAAGGACACTGAAATTTCCAGAACTCTACTTTCTAGAAAGAGACCTTCTATTTAGGGTCACAAATAGTTCATTATCAGTGTCCAGGGCCTGGCTGTTGAGTTATTTAAAGCTTTTCAATATCTTTTGTTTGGAATCTATGCTAATCTGTGTCTTGACTATTGTTAAGGCAAGACTAGGCAGCTGAAATTTTGGAGGACATATTAAATTTGTAGGTCTCCAAAATGGATATTGCCATTGTCTCAAGGTTAATGGCTCAGAGGTGGGGCTAATTCATGCTTGCAAAAGCCTGTTATATTTAAAAACACTGTTGGGCACCCAGTGATTCTGTAAACATTTATTTGACTAAATTTCAACCAGAAGGTATGTTTTTGACCTCTCTCATTGGTGATTATTTAAATGATATCCACTACAGGGACAATTAATGTCAATTAAGTAAACATAGAATACTTGGCGAACTATACTGCACGTAGAAATAAGGCTGTTTTAGGTTTAAGATTCTAGTGAGAGATGTAAAAGATAAAACTGAAGTAAAGGCATAGAATTTTTAAAAGAGTTGAATCCTAATTGTTATAATTTTATGGTAAATACTCTGATTTTTTAAAAAATGATTTTCCTGCTCAAAGAGATATCTAAATTTGAATCTAAAGCAGTATTTAAACTAAGTATATTGAAGAATTTAGGACTATAAAGATACACTTATAAATTTGAGTGATTGGCTAAAACATAAAATGCTGCTTTAAAAAAAAAAAATCCCATCTGCTACTCCCACACATTTCCCTTTGAAATTTGAGTGTATGTTTTTTAAATCTGCATTTCTTGAGACATCAGTATTTTCCACTTACTACTGAGATATATAAATATATAAAAAACATTGAACTGGAGTGTGGATTACAATTATGTCCCTCCTAATTTTAAAATTCTGTCTGCAATTTTGCAGACAGTAAAATGTGCACCACTGTTTCTTTTGAGGAATTGGTGCCTGTATTTGTATCTGTACAGTGGAAACTGATTTTATATCAATTACCTGAACTGAAAGAGTTTTGCATCAAGTTTTGGCAATACTTCATCTGAAGGTCATGGTTTCTCTTCCATTGTGTGAAATTCAACAGTGCTCTGTTCTGATGGATGAGTTTTTCTTGCTGCTTCATTGCAATAGTGGATACCTGGAACACTTCAAACAATAAATAACAATCATTTTTAACTAAAAATACTGACAAATTAGAACAAAGTAATTCTTCCATACAGACTAAGGACAACTACAAATTACTGATTATTTTTGTGACTTTAATTTGCATTAAGGTTTTGTTTAAAATTTACACTGTTCAAGAATCAAAAACTTTGGGGTGCCTGGGTGGCTCAGTCGGTTAAGCATCTGTCTTGGGCTCAGGCTGTGATCATGGGGACCTGGGATCCAGCCCTGTGGCTGGCTCCCTGCAGGGAGCCTGCTTCTCCTTCTGCCTCTGCCCCTCCTCCCTGCTTGTGCTCTCTCTCTCTCTCTCAAATAAATAAATAAAATCTTAAAAAAAATTTTTTTTTTAATTAAAAAAAAAATCTTCAAAGGATACAGAGCAAAAACCCCTTTGCTACCTGGATGCACCCAACTCCACTCGCCTGGAGCGTCAGTTTACGAATTTCTTTTTTATTCTTCCACATGTATTTTGAATTTTACAAGTAAATGAATATAAAATGCCCTCTCTTTATACAAATAGTAATGATCTATTTATATGGTTTTTAATATTTTCATATTTCATATTTTACCACTTAAAAATATATTTTAGACAAAATTCCATGTCAGTGTATAAAGAACTTTCTCGTTCTTTCATTAAAACTGTATCAGATTCTATTGTATGGATATATCATGATTTATGCTAGTCATTTCCTACTGACTTTCAGACTATTTGTAATCTTTTGGTATTCCAAATACTGTAATAAAGAACCTTAGTCAGACATAATTTCACACATATGCAAGTATATTTTTAAGAAAAGTTGCTAGGTCAAAGTTTATGTGCATTTAAATTGTATTAGATATTTCCAAATTACCCTCCACATAAGCTGTTGCAAATGGTGTTTCAACATCATTTGAATTTGCGTTTCCCTTTTTATGCTTGGTGTTGAAACTTTTTCTCATATATATAAAAGTCTATTGCATTTCCTTTTCTATGAAGTGTATAATTATATATAAGATATAATTATATATCATAATTTTTTTCATTGGGTTTCTGGTCTTTTCATTATTGTTTTATATGAGGTCCTTCTTGGGCTGTGGGAATGCATTCAGACAGGCTTGGGCTCAGCCTGAACAGTGTTTCTAAAGTTCCTGCCTGGCACTGACCTATGGACAAGGTATGAGACATACTGATTAATAGTGTAGCTTTGTAATCATCAGTCTGAGGATTTTTTGGTCAGATGATACTAGCTTGTCAGCATTGTTTACTGATGCCATATGACTGATGATTTGCCCCTGGTTACAATGAGATCCTGAGCAGTCTCTGCTGTCGAAGCTGGTTACCTGGAAGAAATATGCCTATGTGGGGACACCTGGGTGGCTCAGTGGGTTAGGCGTCTGCCTTCGGCTCAGGTCATGATCCCGGGGTCCTGAAATCAAGTCCCACATTGGGCTCCTTGCTCAACAGGGAGCCTGCCTCTCCCTCTGTCTGCCTGTCATTCCCCCCCTGCTTGTGCTCTCTCTCTCTCTTTCTCTCTCTGACAAGTAAATAAATAAAATCTTAAAAAAAAAGAAAGAAATATCCTATGTGGTCAGCATAAGATAAAAATTACCAAGCAAGACTCCATTTTGGGCTCCCTGCCACCAAAGTGTTTTGTGGACATACACATCAGTGGTTCCTGACTCAAGAGAGAAATTTTGTCCTGAGGAGATAGTTACAGAGAAAGGACAAAGTACTTGTCTGTACCTGGCCTCTCCAGACCATATCCTGACTTTAATGCAGTTCTTAAACTGCATCCTTTTCTTGTAATAAACTATAGAGTTGTAAGCATTGTCATTTCAGGTTGTGTGAATCTGCTTTAGCAACCAATCCTGTTTAACTGATTGTGTTAGTGCACTTGCATTTGGGTCAACTTAGCTTGTGTGTGATATGAGCCACAAGTTTCCCAATGTGTCTTTTGACTTTGCTTGTGGTAATTCACCCCACATACATCAGATGCTTTTTGAGTCATTTTGAGCAAAAATCTTACACCTGAGATCATACTTTTTACAAGCATATTTCACTTTCATATTTTGATGTAGCTGGAATGTATTTATTTTTTATTTTTTTAATTATGTTATATTAATCACCATACATGACATCATTAGTTTTTGATGTAGTGTTCCATGATTCATTGTTTGCGTATAACACCAAGTGCTCCATGCAGGACGTGCCCTCCTTAATACCCATCACCAGGCTAACCCATCCCCCACCCCCTCCCCTCTAAAACTCTTAGTTTGTTTCTTTTTTTTTAAATTATATTATGTTAATCACCATACATTGCATCATTTGTTTTTGATGTAGTGTTCCATGATTCATTGTTTGCGTATAACACCCAGTGCTCCACGCAGAACGTGCCTTCTTTAATACCCGTCAGTTTGTTTAGCTGGAATTTATTTTGTTGGAATTTATGCGGTATGACTTCCAAATTTTTCCCCTAGATGGCGACATTGTGGTCTCATATCATTTTCTAAATAACCCCCTCCTCATCCTCTTTTAATTGTTATCTTTAGCTTACTGTAATTTCCAATAAACTACTTTGATGTATTTCTATTATTTTAATGATATTCAATCCACCTGCTTATCTATTCCTAGGTCAGTACCACACTGCCTTCATTATTTTAGATTTATAATTTATTTCAATATTCGGCAGGGCCAGTCCTCCCATTTTCATATTATTTTCATATTTTTTGTAGTTCTTTCCTTATAAGTCTGACTAGATTTTTAAGTCAGTTCTTTTTTTTAAGATTTTTTTTTTTTAAACTTAATTTTTTGGACAGAGAGAGTACAAGCAGAGGGAGAGGGAGAAGCAGGCTCCCCATTGAGCAGGGAGCCCGATGCAGGGCTACATCCCAGGACCTCAGGATCATGACCCGAGTGCAAGGCAGATGCTTAACCGACTGAGCCACCCAGGTGTCCCAAGTCAGTTCTTTTTAAAAATCATTCTATAAAGTATGTATTCCTATTTTATTAAATATTTTTCTTAACAAGGATATTGATTTTTCTTTATGCTGATTGTTTTTTATAGAATTCCTTGAACCTATGGCTTAATGTTTTTAATCAATTTTGGAAAATATTCATCCAGTAAGTCTTAAAATGATATTACTTTTGTCTAACTCTCTCTCTCTTCTACTTTTGGGTCTACTATTACAAATATACTAATCTTTTTCAATATGCTCTACGACTCTCACCCTCTTTTCTATATTTTGCTCAAGAGCTATGGACAATGGATGGTTATGCCTTATCCATCTGTGGATGGTTCAAGTAATCCCGGCTACTAGTGGCTTGGATTATGTTCCTTCTTAGCAAAAGGTTGGATGTAACCAGAGTGGGAGTAAGACAGTGATGTTATTTATTTTATTCTATTTATAATCTGGCATGTTTGGAGATACCCTTTTCCAAAATTTTGAATTTTGACGAACTTTTTCTAGATTAACTATATTCTTGAGGTTATTGCTCTTTTGTTTATTATGATCTGAAAAGGTTGTACTACATAAAACTGTAATAAAACTGTAGAAAGGGAAATGAGACTTTTCTTTGTTTCTCCTTATATGGGAAGCAATGTACCGTGCCTTTACTGGTGTTGGGCTTGTAATCAGTTTGCAACAAGTGAAGAATATAGATTAAACAATATATTTACTTAGAGGAATATAAGACAAAAGTTTTTAAAAACCCCAAAAGAAAAGTGTTTATTATATGATTTTATGTGATATATCTAATTGATGAATTAAGAAAATGAAAAAGACGGGGCGCCTGGGTGGCTCAGTCGTTAAACGTCTGCGTTCAGCTTAGATCATCGAGTCTCACATTGGGCTCCCTGCTCCGCAGGAAGCCTGCTTCTCCCTCTCCCACTCTCCCTGCTTGAGTTCCCTCTCTTGCTGTGTCTCTCTCTGTCAAATAAATAAAATCTTTAAAAAAAAAAGAAAAGAAAATGAAAAGGAGTAGTAAAAACAAATGAAAAAATCCGATTTGTTAGAAAATCTTTTGCATATAGAGTTTTGGAGGGAAAAAACAGAATATACAAAATAGTAGGAAGAAAGCAAGAAATTACTTCTTACATTTAAACTACCATTCAAATAACAGCTGTTAACATTTAGTTTATATCTATTGAAACTTTTTTCCATATCTGTATGTAAAAAATACATCTATTTTACATATAATTTTTATAAAACTACATTTTTCCATAACTGACTTTTCAATCTGCTTATTTCATGGGAAAATATCACATAACCATATCTCTGTGTTAGTAACAATAGTTCTAGAAGACTTCTTTAAATTACTGCAGAGTGTTCTTTTATATCAATGTAGCATGATTAATTTTTACCAGTTATTTTATTGTCAGATATCCATGGATGCACTTTTGATGGTATATAAGAATAATTTGTAATTGACCCATTCATTACTTTGATATCATATTTTAAACAGGATATAGATTTCATTCATTACTCTTTGTCAGAAACATGTCCGTGTTTTTACTATGTATATTAAATTATATACATCATATGTGGTTATATATGTAATTTAAATTTTAGTATTGACCTTTCTCTTACACTGAAAATTTTCATGGACAAAACATTTAATGTTTTTTGTTGAAATGGAATGATGATTAAGATGAAATAATTATTAAAAATTAAAAATTAAATGATTTTTATAACTCGAAATCTACTGGCTATAACATAATCTATAACTAGCAAGGACAAGCAGTTAGTTAGGAAATTTGAAGTGAACAAACTGCTTCTTGTTTAACACAACTCTTTTGTTTCTGTAACTGGCTTTACTTAATAAAATCCCTTTGAATGTTTTGAGAATGTATAAGATGACCTTGGCAAGTGACAGGATTGGTAGCAAAAAAATGAAAGTCACTATACTTGAACAAAAGCCAAATGGTAAAAATATTTTATATTTGTGTAGTAATATTTAAAAGTTTTTTTATTTATTTTTTTAAATATAGATTTGGTTTTTTTTTAATTTTTAATTTATTTATTAGAGAGAGAGAGAATGAGAGATAGAAAGCACGAGAGGGAAGAGGGTCAGAGGGAGAAGCAGACTCCCTGCTGAGCAGGGAGCCCGATGTGGGACTCGATCCCAGGACTCCAGGATCATGACCTGAGCCGAAGGCAGTTGCTTAACCAACTGAGCCACCCAGGTGCCCAAAAGTTTTAAAAGTATTTATAACTATTAACACAAAACAAAAGAAAGCCAAAACTTTTATTTGTAAGCATTTTCCAGAAATTACTGAAAGATTTAAATACTTTATTTTCTGGCCGGCTTTCTTTTATCCTCATCAGAATATTTTCTTCCCCAATTTTTGTTTTGGGAGTTAAAAAAAATTGTTTAAAACATACTACATCCATGGAATTACAACATTAAAAAAATAAATAAACACTGACATTGTCACCACCTATCCCCCTCTCCTGACCCCATTTTTAGTTACTTCTTATATATCCTTCCAGTGTCACTTGGCATATGAAGAAAATACCCGTTTTCAATCAAATTGTGGGGTAGTGTATACATTACTTTAGAAGTTTTCACTTGAGGATGTATCATGAAGACATTTACATATCAGTCCATAGAGAGCAGCTGCTCTTACTGCTGTTGCTTCTCCCCCTCCCCCTTTCCTTACCCCTTCTCTCCCTCCCTCCCTTCTTCCCCTCCTCCCTCCCCTCACCCTCCTCTTCCTCCTTTTCTACTTCTTCTTTCTCCTGCCCTTTCTTCTCCTTTTTCTTTTCCTCCTTCTGTTTCTCCTTCTCTTTCTCTTCCTTGTTTCATGGTATTCCACGATGTGGATGTACTATTGTTAATTTAAATGATCCCTTAATGAAAGGCATTTGAGTTTTTCCAATTTTTTTTTTTACCCCATTGTTATACATGCGAGTTCTTCTATAGAAAAAGCTTCCAAAAGTGGGATTTGTGGGTCAAAGTTAATTAGTACAATTTAAAATGACCTAGAGTTTGTTAGGAACATGATAATTCATCTAAACAGATTTCATGAACTACAGAGATAGACAAAAGTAAATATATATTGGACAGCAAGTTTTTTGAGGACATGGAAAAAATGTAGAGTATGCTTTTATGAACATCCTTAGTATGTACAATGTGCTTTTTGGCTAGGTAATAATTGGTGATTGGAGACTACAGGTTCATTTTTATATAGAGACAAATTCTATATCCCAATCACTTCATGATATTGCTTTAAGTATTACATCTTCAGTTAATCTTGTTTTTAATTGAAAGTGTTCTTTATACTTCATTTGTTTTATCTTCTTACCCCAAGTAGTTCATATTTATAAAATAGCATTTAAATTTATCATAAAGGTGTGATATTTAAACCATATCTTTTGATATTTGCAATGCCAGTTAAATATGAATTCTTGTACTGTCATTAGAATGGAGCCCAGCAATATTCTGTTCAAAGTGCCCAGGTTTTAGAGAAGAAACTGAATTATTAGATGTCAATTGACTTATTTGTTAGTTCTCTTTCAACTCTGCAATCTATTTCCAGTTTGTCTGTTTGAATGTGAGTTTCTTAAAAAAATGGACTTGCATTTGGTTTCAATAATGCATTTTTATGTGAAGCACAGAGGGAGTATAGGGTGAGATAAGGAAAGCTTTCTGGAAGTGCTAACATTTGCTGTGAGCAGTGAAATTTCTTTTCAGGTGATAAACAAAGTAAAAATTATTTATTGAGCTTCTAGTAATTCTTAAAACAATTTTCTTTTTTTAAGCACTTTTTAAAAAAGATTTTATTTATTTATTTGAGAGCAAGAGAGACAGAGATAGTGAGAGAGAGCACGAGGTGGGAGGAGAGGGAGAAGCAGACTCCCCGCTGAACCGGGAGCCCAACTTAGGACATATCCCAGGACCCTGGGATCATGACCTGAGCCGAAAGCAGATGCTCAACTGACTGAGCCACTCATGCGCCGCTTAAAACAATTTTCTAAGAACAATCAGGAAAATAAGCTCATAGCTAACATGAACAAGATTAAGTTTCTTGTACTTTGTGGAAGCAAATCTGATCTCTTCCTCATTGTAGACTTCTGATCTTTCGAACTGTAGGAGACCAGCTAAAGTCTCCTACGTACAGAAATGATTTGCCAGGGCATACGAAAGGGAAGAATTATCTGGACAATAACCTTTATCTCTGTCTTTCTAAGCATATTTCTTAGTATTAGCATGAGTGATAATGCAGGCTATTAGTTTTTTTGTTTGTTTTTTGGAATTGCAGCCAAGTAATTATATTTTATAAAAATTTCACTTGCCATATATGAAAACATGTCTTAAATTTACACTAAAGGAAATAAAGAAATGTGATTAAAGGGACACCTGGGTTGCTCAGTCACTTAAGCGTCTGCCTTGGACTCAGGTCGTGATCTCAGAGTCTGGGATGGAGTCCCGCATTGGGCTCCCTGCTCAGTGGGGAGCCTGCTTCTCCCTCTGCCTGCCGCTCCCCCTGCTTGTGCTCTGTATCTCTCTCTTTCCACAAGTAAATAAATAAAATCTTAAAAAAAAAGATATGTGATTAAATATGGCCTATATGAAGTGCTCAGATTTGCATTAAACTTATTAAATTCTACTTTGCCTAATATAAAGTGAAAAACTTACTAAAATATTCTGCATAAAGTTTAGAATACATACATATTTAGAAAAGAAAGAGCATTATACTGAAATCTTGTTAGTTGCATCCTTTAGCATGCTAATATGACTCACAAATTGAATAATAATATAAGTAATTATTTGCATTATTTTCCCCAAAGAGACTCTATGGCATTAGAGTTAGGTTAAACAACATGCAAATGAACCTTAAAAGTTATTAAAAGTGGAATCCAAGGGGCACCTGGGTGGCTCAGTTGGTTAAGTATCTGACTTAGGCTCAGGTCATGATCTCAGGGTCCTGGGATCAAGCCCTGAGTGGGGTTCCCTGCTTAGTGGGGAGTCTGTTTCTCCCTCTCCCTTTCCCTCTATCTCTCCCCCTACTCATGCACTCTCTCTCTCTCTCTCAAAAAATAAAAAAAATAGGAAGCCATTATTTTACATCAGTTATATGCATTTACATGTTTCTAATTGATTTTTCTATTATAAATTATGACATTTTATTTATAATGATACACATACACAGAATTGTATAGAAAGCTACATGCAGTGTATATGTATGTTTGTAATGTATAAAGTATATGAAATATATGTATATAGATTATTGTGAATATATCCTTTTGTACTTACACTTGATCCCCAAGAAAACAGAAGTTGTTACTGAGCCCACGCAGAGAATACATGAAATCACCATCACCAGACACCATGCTCCTGAACAAGGCATAGAGGCAATGACACTGAGTTAGAGAAAGTAGGTGAAAGAGATGGGCCAGAGTGAGACTAGACTGAGAGAAAGAAAGAATGAGCATTCTTACTAGAGAATCCTAGAGGCCATGGGAACTGTGGTAACAGGAAAAAAAGAATTCCAACTTTTTGAAATGCAAGTTATAACTTGGAACACCTTTTTTTTTTTTAAGATTTTATTTATTTATTTGAGAGGGAAAGAGAGCACACAAGCACACAAGCAGAGGGAGAAGCAGACTCCCCGCTGAGCAGGGAGCCTGACATGGGAATCCATCCCAGGACCCTGGGATCATGACCTGAGGTGAAGGCAGATGCTTAAACGACTGAGCTCCCCAGGCGCCCCAGAACACCCTGAATTTTGAAAGATGTCAAATCTAATAGGTTAAGTAACATACTCCTCTTATCCTTATATAATATCACAACCTTACTAACTAGTTACTTGTATTCTTTTTCAACAACCTTTTAGAGACTATAGCAAACCAGGGAACAGGCTTTTATTTTTGAAAGCAGAAACGCTGGGGTGCATCTCTCATCTCTTTTCAGCACCACTTGAACATGATTGGTTCAGACATATTTCCTTTAAACATACAATTTTGAATGAGGAACACTTTTTTTCCAGGTAATTTTGCATCTATTCAGGGAAAAAAAAAGAATTTGTGATTTGTTATATTCTTAACACTAATCAGAGAAAAAAATAAAAGTTATCTTTGGATTATGTGGGAGGCTGAATGATGCCCCTGTCCCAAGTGCCCATGCCCTACTCCCTGGAACTTGTAAATATTACCTTATGTGACAAAAGAGACTTTAAACTGTAATTAAGTTAAGGATCTTGGGTTGGGGACATAATCCTGTTTTATCTGGGCCTTTATAAGTGAGAGATCAGTGGTCAGGGTGCTGTATGATGATGGAAGCAGGAAGAAATTTGAAGGCATAGCATTGCTGGCTTTGAAGATGGAATAAGGGGCCAAGAGCCCAAGTGAAGCAAGAAACACAGCCCCAGAAACTGGGAAACACAAACAAATGCATTCTTCCCTAGCTAGAGCCTCTAGAAGGAATGCAGCCCTGACAACAGCTTGCCCAGCGAAACCCACTTTGGACTTCTGATCTTTCGAAATGTAAGATAATAAATTTGTGTTGTATTAACCCCCCTGGTCTGTGGACATTTATTATCAAAATAATAAGAAGCTAATACACATGTTAAATAAGAATACCAGAACTGATCACCACAGCACACAGCTCCAGGCTGGCAAGTTTTGTCCATTTTTCAACCTATGTTTTCTCTTTATTTCCTAGTGTTTGTCAGGTAATTTTCAGGGAGTTTTATGCAAGAACTAAAATAATAAAAAAATATATGATTTCTTTCATTTGTCTTCCAAATCCCGGAATGCTTTGTCTTCCCAGCAAGAAAGAGGGAAAAAAGGTACTATATATTTGTCAAATCCATTGCTCTTTCCCTTTGACACCTTTACTTACTCTTACACATCACTTCGTTATTATATAATGCACATTATCAGACCCATATGTGGGTTATCTCATTAGAAAAGTCACCTTGGGCTCATCATAGAACCGGAAACAAAGCATAAATTGCAAAGTCTTGGACTAAATAATCAGAACTGGTTACCTGAATATTTGGTGGAAGACAGATGTTTCTGGTAAGGGCTTGGTGTTGGATCATCCCACTGAAGAGAGGTGTATGTTTCTTCCTCCTGCATGTCTGAGATGCTGTGATAGGTAAGGCACTCCACCCGAGAAGCTAAGACAAATATGTCTTCTTGTGGTAGGAGCACGTTCGTGAAAGAACTGAAATTGGCTACTTCTCACACCGGTGGGAAACTATGCTTGGGTTTAAGGGATGCAGTAGATGTATCTTCATCTAGAAAGTAGAAGTTTATGAAGTTTAAGCCAATGTACAACTTGTTAAAGAAGGAAATGAGAAAAGAAACTGAACTTGAAATGGCCTAAAGTAGAATAGGTTATTGCTCTGGGTTCTGAAGTCCAGCAGATGTTGAAGGTGATAGCACTGGGTTATTATCAAGATAAAAAGAATAGGCGTGCAAACAATGCACTTATATTTTGGTACAGGACATGAAGCATGTGGACGACTTAGCCAGCAAAGACTTGATGTTAGCTCACATCAGACAAGCCATGGTGAAGAGCTGTAGATCACTGTGTATCCTTAAACAAAAAAGCTTCTAGGAAGGGATTTCATCCCTAAAATAAATTTGCCCACTCTATTAGTTAAGGTAATGTAGTTTCTGTGACAAGGAAGTCTCAAAAAAAAACCCAGTTGTTTAACACAATAAAGATTATTTCTTGCTCACATAACAATTTAGCTCCAGTAATCCTGGTTAGTGGAGAGATTTCCTCCAAATGGGACCCAAGCTCCTTCTATCTTGTGAGATATTGGAGTCCCTTAGAAAGGAAAAGAGAAGATGGCAAATCCACATAGGCCTCTTGAAAGCCATAACCTAGAAGTAACATGTATCACGTCCACATCCACTAATGTAATGCCCTTGTTTGGATCTAAAAGGCTGGGCCTGATAAATGTAATTTTTGCCTGGCTAGCAAACTTTTGATGACAACTTTACTCTAAATTATTTAGTGGATAGATGGCCATTTCTGTCACATCCTGTGACTATAGCATTAAGAAACTTGATATTTTAATCATCATTCACATATTGGCCATTTGTCCTTATGGCCAAAGGTCATGTCTTGGTAATTTATAGTTTGCAAATCTCAACAATCTGCAAAATTGCAATGTTCTCTTTTGTTTCAGTATCTCCCTGGATCAATCATTGATCTCTATAGCAAAGGAAAACAAATGACATACTCAAGGAGTAATCTCAGGGCATTGAATGAAGACACTGTTTGTAAAGTTTGGGGAAAGATTAACTGGAACAAAAAGAGGTGGTGAATTATGCATTGCCACGATGTTATCACTCCTACGCCTGAGGAGTTAAGGGGAGGGTATCTGATAAGGGCCATGGCCTAAGGTAGGGAACATGCAGCCTTTGCCGAACATGGCATTGTAGGGAGAGAGCCAAGGGAATGACGAGTACCCTGACCACTCTCACCTTTCACCCTTTGATTACTGCAAGTACTTCTCAATAGCTAAATTAACTGGAAGCCAGAGGAAAATTGCCCCAAATAGTGCTGTTCATTTGAGTTCTGCCTCACAAGGCACAGGGTGGGGTTGAGAGGATCTCAAGGGGTAAATGGAGAATATCCAGCAAATTCTCCAAATATTTCAAATGATTTTCATGTGACCTGAGATTCTGACCTGAAAAATAAAGTGACTTAACTCTCTGCAGACTTCATTATGTAATGATTTCTACCTTGAGGAGAAAAAGAGGAAGAAACCATAAGCATACCAAATATGCATTAAGACTAATGTTGGGAGCACAGGAACAGAAATTTAATGAGTTGTCATCAATTTCCAGGTGCTCTCAAATTTTATCAGTGCTAAATATCAAGCTCAGAAAGATCTAGTTTATATCAAGCTCAGAAAGATCTAGTTTTCTCTAATATGGCATATTCTCTGATAAATTTCTTTGGGGGAAACATTGGGCTCTTCCAATAAGGAACTAATGTTACTAGCTTTGCTTTTGATGTTTTAAATCATACTACATGTTACTTATTTATTCATTACATTCCAAGTACTGTTTCAAAGGGCTACATGAATTACTGTGATTCTCAAAACAGCTCTGTGAAATAAGCACTGTTATGAGTACATTATAACTTAATTGTACACTGAAGCACAGAGAAGTCAAATTATTTACCGAAGTTGACTTGCGTAGTGAGTGGAAAAGTTAGTATTTGAAACTAGGTGGTCTGATCACGGAGCCTCTGCTATTAAAATCTGTGCTATTCTGATTTCATGGGTAAGACGATTTTGATATGAGTACCAGAAAAAAGAATCTTTGTAGGCACAGTTGGTTGGTTTACATTTTTTAATTGCATTTTTGTCACAAACTAAGATATTATTCTTTGAAATTTACTTGTGCCATATAGTAATATTTAAATATATGTTTTTCCATTTGTGGGTAATAAAACACTAAAGTCCAGAGACATGGTTGGTTGTTTTTTGGATGATTTTCTGAATTACTATTTCCTATTCCATTTCTCTAAATCAACAAGTAAAAAAACAATAAAATAATGATACTATCCCCCAAAAGTCAAGATCTCAAGACATTTGAAGTAGAAGCAGAATTTGAGGTATCTGTGTTATTTTTCCTCAGCCCCCAAAATCTGCTTGTTTACTGATAGTCTAAAACAAGACAATGATTCAAGTGTCTGAGTATTAGTGCTCAAAGGTATAAAATAATACATATTTATTGAGTATTTATTACATCCTTGATACTCTGCTCAATGCTTTATATATTATATTAAATGATCCTCGCTATTACCTATGAGTAAAATAATTATATTAAGCCCATTTCATAAATGAGGAAACAGAGTAACTTAGCAAAAGCCACATAGGGAATAAGTTTCAATGTAATTTTTCTCAAAATGTATTAAAAACTACTTGATCAGAATCAAGTAGGAGAGCTTATTAAAAGCCCAGGTCTCAGTGTCTCCTCAACCTTCCAACTGAGAACCTTAAGTATTTGTTCTTGAGCATCTGTATGTTTTAACAAACATCTCAGTTGAGATGTTTGAGAATCATATTCATAAATTTTATTACTACCAATGTAAGAAGAAAAAGCAGCTTCAGGGAAGCTGTGGGAAAGAAATGCAATTTTTGCCTGTTATCCTGTGAAAGGCTGCCTCGCCACATATCCATAAATACTTCCTGAGTTACTCAGCAAAAACCAAACATAGAACTGTCAGGAAAAGATAAAACATTTGTACTTGCTGTTTTGTCTACTTGCCTATAGGCCTTCCTAAGAAATATTTTCTTATTTTCAAACACTGTCAAGTTCCTTGCACAGAAATTTCATTTCCTTCCACAGAAGGAAACTTTAATTCCCTTGCTGTAGAATCTGACCAAAGGTGGACCTGGAATCCAAATTATAATTGTGTAGTGTTTTACAGATTGTGGTGCTTCTCACATAATGAAAAGCAACTATTTTTTCTGTTTCCCGTGAGCCAGGAACCATGCTTGGTGCCAGGCATACAGCAGCAAATGGGAAAGCCATGATGTTGGCCTTTACGGAATTTCTGACATAGCTACTACTCCAATGTTTTGTTAGGTTGTACAGCTGTGAAGTAATGAGTGTTATTCTATTTGAAATATGAGAAAATGAATGGTAAAGAGGCTACATGACTAGCTGGTCCATGGTTGTACGTTAAGTAATCACACCATCTAGATTGTTCTACTGATTCCAAGTTTAGTATTCTTTCAGCTACCTTATGCTGTCTTTCAGACTTAGATATTTTGCACAACTTGAGTCAATTAAGTCCTAACCTTTCTTATTTCAATTTAAAGTGTATATGTTTATGTCTGAAGATGTGGTGAATCATACACCATGCTGAGATAATTAGGAATGAAAACAAGAAAGAAAATCCATGGAAACAGAACAATTAAGAACAAATGATCAACTCACAGACACAATTCTGGATGTATAAAAGAAGGGATGAAATCATCCCTTAGTATAAAGGGATATACAAAGAAAGGATGAGGTGGTATTGGTAGAAAAGTTGATGTAAAGATCACTCCAATGGGAATAAAGGGAAAAATAAGCAATTTTATGGCTAGTGAGTACTTCATCCAGATCTTTCATTGTATAATCAAGCACTTGTCTGTGACATCCTGCTCATCTCTTTGCATTAAAGTAGTGTGTCCACATTCACCATGCCTGCCTTCCTCTCACACGTCAAATGATGTTTGTTCTTACAGAAGGTCGGGTAGATTTTCCCATCATAAAAATAAGCACAGTTCATATTTTCTCTTTCATTTCCAGAAAGCTCAAACCTGTGAAAGGAAAAGGTAGAATGAGTTCCTTCAAAAGCTATATAAGCAGTCAACAAACTCTGCATGAAAGTATTTTGTCTCACAAAATGGAAACAAAAATATGGGGATAAAAGTAAAAAACAACATTCAGATCATTGAGAAATTTTCCATCTGCTTGGGAGTATTAAGTATGTACAGCTGAGTAACTCAATAGCAATTTAGTACAGCATTGATTAAGCAACTAGTGAGCAGGAGCACAATAGGAGCCCAGAGAAAGAGATGGATGGGATCTGAAAATGATGGGGAAAGCTTTATCTTTTCATAGAAGATCACACTTTAGTTCTGTCTTGAAAGAAGGGTAGGATTTAGATAAACAGAGAGGAGATGGGAGAGCCCTGTAGGGGCTGTAGCTGTACAGAGTGGGAAGGAGCTCAAGGAAAAGAAAGTTGATTAAATATTTTTGAAATGAGGATTTATGTTGTAGGGTAGCAGAAATAAGGCAGCACACTCTACTGTAATTGCCTGTTAACTTGTCTATATTCCCCGCTGCATTGCTTATGACAAGAGAACAACAAATGTGTAGATCTAATTTATTCGCCAAATATCTATGGGATACCTACTATGTGCCAAATTTGTTTTGTGTGCCGATATTGATAGAGTAAACAGGGACACGGTCTCTTCTACTGGGGAACTTACATTATAGTAAGAGGATGTTGGTAAGAAGCCAACAAATAGAAAATTTCAGAGTGGTAAGAGTTACGAAGAAATGAAATGGTGTGATAATGGACTCGAGTGGGTGTGTGTGGAAGGAGGCTAATTTAGTTTGGGTAATTAAAGTCGACCTCATTGAGGAAGGGATGTTTAAAAGACACATGAGTCACAAGGGGGAGCCCATCATGGAGTTCTGGAAGTGGAACAATCTAGAAGAAAACAGTTAAGTACAAAAGCCCTAAGACAACAAAACAAGTTTAATTTGTTGAAAGAACAGAGGGTTCACCAGTTGCCTGCAATATTGTGAATGACGCGCAAATGATAGGAGAGAAAGCTCAAGATCTATGAAGAAGTCTGCTTGTACTTGCAGTATCCTTTGCTCCTACCCATAGTAAATACTTAGTATCTGTTGAATAAATGAATTGAAATGTTAAGTAATGATCAGGTTGTACAGGTTGTGGTTATCAGTTTTAATTTTAACTGGAGAGACCTTACAGTTTTGATATACAAGATGAGCAAAGGTCTTGAGATTGGAGATTGGAAAGCCACATTAAATAAATGCCTCCTTTGCCTGGATTGTCTGTACAAGGATGGAGCCTTATGATATGAACATTAGAAACACCTTGTGAATGATGGTGTGCCTGATTCTTGGAGACCCCTAGGGAAGAAGAGTAGGGAAAATGATACTGAAGAGCCAAAAGAATCCCCAAAGTAATCACTTTCAACCATAAAATAACAAGAACGATCATTTTGTTCTAGAAATACATGAAGAGAATCAGATCAAGCAACACACGCGTGCACACACGCACACACACACACACACACACACGTTCTAATGGTAAATTTGAGGGTAGAAATGAATGCGGAAAAATATCAGGAATAGAGGTGGATTATGACTTAGATAAAGAGCAGAGGAATGGGAAAGTAAGTAAAGTAGAATTGTCTTATTACCAGTGTTCACTTATTAGGAGTAGGGTGTCAGTGAGTGTGCTGCTGTTTCTATAGCACACAGTAGGTCATAGAGCCACCTCCCAACTTTTAAGTAGTGTGCCTTCAAGAGGGTAGAGGATCTCAAGAATAAAATTTGCTCGCTGTGACTTGTATTCTGAATGTCCATTGACTTACACATTTTTGGAGGGCACAGAGCCATCTTCCCACATCCAGACTTCATTAGGGTTCTTGCGGGACAATCCAACCCAACGAATTAATCCAGTCCTGGACTTCATGTATTCCTATTGCAAACACAGATAAATATAATGGTCAACCTGCTTCCACAATTCTCGTAATGATGTAAAGACAAAGTTTCATGATAAGACCCTGAACAACAAAAACAAGTTAGATTGTATGTCTACGTTAATGTTAACTAATCATATTTGATATTTAGAATTGTGCCAAGTTCACTTGTTTTAGAATAAAAAAAAATTGCTTGTAGAATATAGGAAAAAATGTTCACAGAAGGAGGATATTCTAACCTTTCTACACGTTTATCTTCCATTGATTAAAGACTAGAGTTTCAAATAGAGTACCAAATATGGCTCTTAAATAAGATAATGGTAAACAACTAGAGAAGGAAAATTAAAAAAAAGAAATATATTGTTGGTGAAATGTTTTTATTCCCTACATTTAACTTCTACTTGCCTTGGTTTCATTGCTTAGCTAGTTTTGTAGTAGCCTACAATGTTTACATTGGAAGTATTAATTTGTTTTAGTTGACTGAGTAAAAGGAATTATATGATGTCTTTCTCAAAGGGATTACAAACAGCATTTGTTTTTTCTAATTTGCCTTTTTCTACTTAGGAATTGTCACTATTTACTATATGATGCACTATACTTATTTGTTTTGTTTATTGCCTCTTGCTCCAACTAGAACATAAGCTCCCTGAGGTTAGAGATTTCTGTTTTATTAACTTCATGGGTTCAGATTCTGAAATAGTTCCAGTGCATATTTGTCAAATTAATGGAAAAGTCAATCAGTCAATCAATCAGTCAATCCATGGGTAACAAAATTAAAGAGTCAAATATTCATATACTCTCATACTTCCCAGAAAAAGAGGTAGGTGAGAATGCATTCTTAGCAAATAAGAAATGACTCAAGCTTCTTAACAGAAGTGAGACACAGAATGGCATTCCATAATCGATACTGTATGAAAGTCACTTTTGATTGCTTATTTATTTATTGTTATCCCAGGGTCCTGGGATCGAGCCCTGCATCCGGCTCCCTGCTCGGCGGGAAGCCTGCTTCTCCTTCTCCCACTCCCCCTGCTTGTGTTTCCTCTCTCACTGTGTCTCTCCCTGTCAAATAAATAAATAAAATCTTTAAAAAAAAAAAGAAGAAGAAGAAGAAGACTCCCCTCTGAGCATGGAGCCCAACATGGGGCTCAATCCCAAGACCCTGAGATCACAACCTGAGCCGAAACCAAGAGTCAGATGCTTAACTGACTGAGCCACCCAAGCACTTTGACTGCTTATTTTTTAAAGCTTGAGCTATCCCCCACCTTTCTGTTAACTCCTGTTCTATTCTTTAAAATACATCTACATTATATACCTCACTATATGAAATATATTCTGCCTGAAATTCAACTATTCTTTGTTTCTCAAAAATGACATTATTTCTTTCATTTATAAACCTTCAACCTGGCATCAGTGCAAGATTCAAGACATATTGTATGTCTCCAATTAATCCCTTGTTATTGAAGTTGAGATTTTAGGACACTCTCTTATTTTGCCTGATTGGAAAGAAAGATAATTTACTTACCTGAATATCTTCTCTATTAGTTTGAGTCCACAAAGAGAGTTAAGAGGATAGTAACAAGGCAACAAATGACCTTCAGTGTCACTGGAATGATCTCCTCATGTCTGGCCCATTACTGTGGACTTCAGCTCAGGAAAATATAAGTCAATTTTGCTGATCAATTATAGCAGTTCTGTAGAATCTGACTGGCTTGACTATTTGAGTTCAGTTTAATCTCCGCACAAGCCCAAATCCAGATCTCCTATTTGCTTTTTTTTTAAATTTTTTAAAAAAATATTTTATTTATTTATTTGACAGAGAGAGACACAGTGAGAAAGGTAACACAAGCAGGGGGAGCGGGAGAGGGAGAAGCAGGCTTCCCGCGGAGCAGGGAGCCCGATGCGGGGCTCGATCCCAGGACCCTGGGATCATGACCTGAGCTGAAGGCAGACGCTTAATGACTGAGCCACCCAGGCTCCCCTTGCTTTCATTTTTAATATACAGAATGTGAATCATTACCATATTGGAAATTGTAGGTTAAACACCATAAAGAATTTCTGCCTTTCAAAAAATGTCTTAAGAAATCTATCATTTGGCAGAAGGGAGACTCCAAGGCTTGGTTTCTGGTTTGCTCCCAGGATTCACAAAAAAAAAAAAGAGAAAAGCTACATTAAATAATAAAGGGAGAGTGCATGAGTGGATGTGAATATATTTTGCTTCAAAATAAAGCCTTTGTTAGAAGCTGTCAAAGAGAAAAATGTGGAAGAGGAGACGTTTAGTAAAGAAATTTCAACTGAAATCCTGTGTGTTTCACAAATGAGGTTGTTCCCGAAACTATGGAAGAGCCTGTGAAAAGGTAAAGTCTGCATGGTTTGTTCAAGTTCAGTCGTTCAACAATTTAGCAGGAACTGAGGATTCATGTAATATTGGGATGGCACTGCTTTTTATATTTTACAATGATATTGAGTTTCTTTATACTTTCAGATTCTTTTATGGATTAGTAAATGCAACCAAGGAAGCTGAGAAAAGTGAAATGACTTGTCACAGAGGTCAGTCTCATTAGCTCATTTTACCCCTTTCTAAGAAATTCTTAAATGTGGTCATTTCTACTGGGCTTGATAAGGTTCTAAGATCAGCACAGACTGGAAGACGTGAGAAATAGATATAGATTTTAAAGTCAAATGTTTCACTTAAGATTCTTCTTACGACTCCAAAATATTTGACATAGGAATCTCCTTACCAGAACGTTCTGGCTGGCGATCTTCAGCAAAGTAGCGTTCATGTTAATACAGAACTGCTTACTCTCTTCCCATGTCAAGTTGCGCCTGAAGAATCCATAGCAACTATCTTCATAATATCTCCAGTTTCTGTCACATGGGCTGCATTTATGGCCTTAAGGTGAAACCAAGCATAGGAATCCATACTTTTTACTTTTGCTTTTCCCCCATATCCTGTGTTTTCTGCAGATCTCCAGATTCCCTATGGATAACATCACAGAAATACTCCAGGGGGAGGGGAGATGAAGAGGTTCCAAAACCATACTTACTGACACTGCTCTTTTGTTCCAATTGTTTTATTAAATATTGGCAGAACTTCTTTGCTACTTGGTGCAGAGTTCCTGAGACATTATTATTCTCCACTTGGTAATTTTGCTCTGTGACGGCTAGATGTAAAAATTAGATAATAATTTGTAATCAGGATCATAAGGGTGATGCAGAGACCTTTTGATGAACTTTAATTTCAGTAGAATTGTCAATCTGTGAAGTGTTTACTAGATACACACGAGTAAATGAGTACTGCAAAGGGGTCTGGGTAAAGGGGTGTATAAAGAACAAATTAAGAACTATGCAAAACTGACGCCTGATGGTTATCCAAAAGAAGAAGTGAACTATATGAAGGAGACAATCACAAATAAGAAAATGCCATGATCATGCCATATCAAAACGAATGTTTTGATATTTCTTTGAATACAGATTTCTAAGCAGATTTCAGAGGTGAATGACCTCTGTTATTTTGTTTTTCATGTAATATCAAAATATCCATTTATTTAAAAAATACATATTGATTTCTCGTTGTGCTCAAAATATGATATTCAGGTGAATAAAAGATGGTGAACAAAACATTCTAACAAATAAACAAGCACACAAACAAGCAACAGCTACATGGGGTAATGTGACATTGGAGGGCTTTTAGATTTATAAAAAGAAAAAATATATAAATTAGGTGGGATATGAATTGCTTCTGAGTGAAAGTAAATGCATTCATTAAACAAAGTGGGAAAGAGGGCACTTTAGGAAGAGGTAATACAGTGGAGAGAAATTTCAGGCAGGGAAAGAGGATTTATTTGTGAAACTGTGAAAAGTCCATGTTGGTTGGAACTGAAGATATGCAGGATAGGAAAAAAAAAATGAAAAGCTAGTGTGGATCTAGACCTTAGGGGATCTTAAAGACGAGTTTAAAAACTTGAAAATAATTTTAATTAAAGCGATTTGAATTAGAACAGAAAAGTCAGAGTTCTCCTTTATTGAGAATATATTGGCAGCCATGTATAAAATGATTGAAGTAGCAACAAAGAGACACATAGTGACAATCAAGCCTAGTGGCCTACACCAGGACCCTTAGGTGTTGCTTTCCTCAGAACAAATCTCTTGCAGTGAGTCAATACTTACACATTATCCCCAGAGCCACCAGCCCAACAACTAACACCATGCACAAGATCAGCAGAATCAAAGCCATCACACGCCACAGAGGTGAGGAAGCAGGGTCAACTGTAGACATAGAATACAGATGTTAGGGGGCAGGCTGTATGGCATAGCTATGGGGCAGCATCACCCCTGCCCCCTGCCCTCTCAATGCTTTCTGAGTGTTATAGACAGCTTCATTGCCATATCTTGCTGGTGTTTCTTTGGTGATCATCAATAGCAAGTACAACCCATTCCCATTCCCAATAGCATGTACAACCCTTTTCCAATGGACTTTTCTCTGAGTCAAAATATAACTGTTAAGGTTTTGTGTGTCTTTGTTTTGTTTTGTGCCCACCCCCATAAATAATTGCTTTTATATGCAACAACTGAAGAATCACACCCACTTGCTGACAGCTTAGAAAATGAGGTTATAAAACCTTCTTTCCTCTTACTCTCTTGGTTTCTATTCCATCCTGCATTATTATTTTTTCCTTATTATAAGTCTTATTATAATGTTCCTGCTTTTATCTTTTGTTGCTTATATTCTAAATAAGTCTGTCTGAGCCTAAGTAGATGTTACTCGAATTCTGTAGAGCAGGAAGATCATCAGGAAAATAAAATAAAACTATATGTGCTGTCACTAGTAGAGAAAGGAAAGTAGGGTTGACCTATTTCAATAATTAACTTCCAAATCCCTGGCTCTGGGTATTCTTACCTGAGGTGAGAGCTGGCTTTCGATTTTTAATATTTAAGGTGATGTATCCATCTTCGTCCAGCATGGCTTCCCTCGGACTGCAAGTGAGCTCAGGGTTGGATGACTTAGGAGAATTGTCATGTCCACGCATAGATTTCAGTGCCTGCCAGTCCGTGACCCTCCCCTCTCTGGTAAGGTGGAGCCATATGTGTTGGGGCACATGTTTTTTGTTTTGTTCTGTTTCTGTGTTTTGAATTTTTTTTCTTCCAGGAAGCCCTTTCGTAGCTGTTCAGAAATACATGGACCTTGAACATAAAAATATAAAAATAATAACTTGCAGTAAAGGAGTAGATATCGCATTTGTTTCCTGTTTTCTTATCTTCAACTCTGAATGAAGGAATGTCTCCTTATTATATCCTTTCAAAGAACAAAAGTTCATGCTTCATCTTAACTTTAGTGGAGTCTAAATTGTATTGTTTAAATGACCTGCTCTCTGATGAAGATTCGTGGATAAAACAGGAGCAGATACATAGTCTATTCCATTGTGAGGAGCAAGTCTAATATAATTCGATCTAATAGGAGCTAAAGTAGATGTTTCAGGGTCTTGTGTTAGAAGGCACCATTCCTAATTATGACCTAGAATCCGTCCAAATTTTTGCATCATTCACAAATCATATTTTTCAAAAATTTGAGGACTCCACAGGAGGTAGGCTTCATATTGCTTAGGTTTAGGCATTAAAGAAAAAACAATCATATAAAGTGAAATAATACAGAGTTAGTGATTATTGTCTTTCAGTAATGTTTTCACTTTAAAGTGAACTTCCAGGAAGGGAAAAATCTTAATTAAGTGAAATTGTGTAATTTCAAGTATGGTGGTGCTTCAATGAAGAGCTATTTGTGGAAGGGACAGGTTCCTAGTGCCCTTCACATCAGAGAGTAATATGTATTCCACACATTTAACTATAAAATGGGTTTTCAAATTGTAATTGTAGCTCACACTGAAAGGAGTTAGAGTAGCTAGAGAAGGCTAGCTGCTGTGCTAATGTAAGGATGTTAGTGAGGGTGCTGTCTATTTTGTCATTAGGATAGCTTTTATATAGTTTTATAGCAGATATATATATATATTTAAGATTTTATTTATTTGGCAGAGAGAGACACAGCGAGAGAGGGAACACAAGCAGGGGGAGTGGGAGAGGGAGAAACAGGCTCCCTGCTGAGCAGGGAGCCCGAAGCGGGACTCGATCCCAGGACCCTGGGATCATGACCTGAGCCGAAGGCAGACGCTTAATGACTGAGCCACCCAGGTGCCCCCAGATATATATTTTTTATTTTTTTAAACCTTTACAGCCAGAAAAGCTTCCCTTCTTCTAAGTGCCTAATTCTAGGCATTTATCTTATAAATAATCTTATTTTATTTTTTCTTTAGTTACTAGTGTGTTAGACATTACTTTTCAATATAGTAATTATATAAGAGCTCATGGTAGGTATTTTGTTTACTAATGTTCCCTTTGGTACATCTGGTATACATTTGTCCTTCCTTTCTGTTATCTTCTTCACTCTGAATTCTTTGTCAGCTTCCTTAAAATAATCTTTCATCTTGAAATTTCTTGCCCTACACTCCTCAAATAATTTTAAAAGTGAGGTAAAGAATAAACAAAACAAGGATGGAAGGTCAATTTAAATGACATTTTTTCAATAAACCTTTTACTCTGTTCTCTTAGTAATCAAACATGTAACTTCTGAAAATTTATGGTTAAATTAAATCAAATATGTAAATGCAAGATCCATGAACATTTGGAAGCCTTCGTAATTATTATAAACATTTTCATGTTCAATTAGCAGAAACTTTCAGGAGTTATGAAACATAACAGTTAGCTTGCTTTGTTGTGGTTTCCACATTCTCTAGGTCTTGGGCAATTGGTTGAGTTATAAAAATATCCCATTTATTCTTCTTGCAAATCGCCAGGAATATGCTGGGCTTACTTGATTCATGAATGTTTAAAACTGTATGTTTAACACCAGATGTAGGTAAAGCTGAAACCTAAGCCTCAGATGCTATTCCATTCCTACCTATAGCTCAGCCTGTGGACTTTCTTTTGTTTTTTTCCTTTTAATGATTGCAATGCATCATTTATCCTTCCTTTCTGTTATCTTCTGGGTAACAGAATAACAGAAGATATCTTCTGTCCCTTCCACAAATAGCTCTTCATTGAAGCACCACCATACTTGAAATTACACAATTTCACTTAATTAAGATTTTTCCCTTCCTGGAAGTTCACTTTAAAGTGAAAACGTTACTGAAAGACAGTAATCACTAACTCCATATTATTTCAGCAAGGCATGGTTTTTGGATCTTTGGTAACACTAGCCGCAGGCTGAGGGTCTTATGTCCGGATCTATGGTCCATAAAAATATATTTGCCTTTATTTGTAACCCCCCAACATGGTTTGTTAGGAAATATGCTGGGTGAGTACAGAGTCTCTCAGGGTCAAAGGAGCCCCTGATAACATTAGTCTTCATTCTGTTTTCTTCCTCTAAATACACTATAAATACAAGCTGAGTTACTCAGCAAAAATTAAGCAGAGAACTGCAGGAAAAAGAGATAGAGATTAAAAACTTTTCTTTTTCCTTTTCCAAAATCCAAAGGCTTTGCTAGATACCGCTTTTTTTTTTTTTTAAAGAAAGCTCTACCCCCAACGTGGGGCTCAAACTTACAACCCCAAGATCAAGAGTTACATGTTCTACCAACTGAGCCAGCTAGGTGCCTCTTTGTTAGATTTCTCTTAATCACCCTACAAGGTCTGTCATTGATATGTTTGTATATTTTATTGCCCCTCTTTTCTTGGCTTAGTAAAGTATAACAGAAAAAGTCCTTTATTGCAAATATTCTGATGAGTTTGAATTTGGAATAAAAATCTTTGTTTAATATTTTAGAGATTAAGAGGCACTTTTACATAAGCTATCTCTTTAATTTTAAAGCATGGTCTAAAATAGTGACTGACATACAGTTACCATCCAGTAGATATTTGGTGAATGAATGAATATGTATCCAAACAGCAGTCTCATCCTCATATTACACATGTAGAAAGGGAAGGTTAAAGAATGTGGAGACATTTCTATGATCATACTGCTTGTAGAAAGCAGTACCATCTACCTAGTTTCCAAGTTTTTCCACTATATTATAAAGTCTTTCAAATTTGAGGATTGTCCTGACTCCATTATCTATGTTTATAGCTGAAGAATGAATAAAAGACACTAAACTCACAACAAGGTATAGATTCAATAAGAAATCAGTGGAATTCATAACATTGTGGATAAGACTGTTCAACATATAATGAGGGCTAGTGGATGTGTAAAAGAGAAAGACCGAAGGAAAATGATGTTGACTATTATGAATGCTATAGTAATGTATCTAAACTGAAAAAAATATATAAAGAAAGGGATAATTTTGCAGCTCGTGGTATCTTTTTACAGACTTTTTTTTTTAGTTTCAGAGGTAGGATTCAGTGATTCATTAGTTGCATATAACACCCAGTGCTCATTACGTCAAGTGCCCTCCTTAATGTCCATCACCCAGTTACCCCATCCCCCCCAACCTATCTCCATCCAGCAACCCTCAGTTTGTTTCCTATAGTTAAGAGTCTCAGACTTTTTAAGGCACATCACCTTTATGCTAACCCTTCGGTGCATTTATCAGTGATATCCTGTTCCCTCTCAGTCCTCTGCATTAATATTGTTGGTTCACCTCTGACTTACTAGCCTTCTACACACATACCAAATACTGTTTATCTTTGGAAAAAGCTAGAATTTCCTGTCATGAAAAAAAGCATAATTAATATTTTCTCTTTCACTTCCAGAAAGCTTAAACATGTGGACTGAAAAGTGGCATGTTTTATTAAAAGTTAATGAGCTAAACAATGAATAACTATCAGACAACAACTGTGGCAGAGCGTTTTGTTACAGAGTAGAGAAAATAAAGGGGAAAATATGTCAGACAGCATCTACCACACTGATAAGCTTATCATGCACATGTATACAAAATATCTGTAAAGTTAAATAATATCAAATGGAATATATAAGCCTTGAGTTATGATTTGAAGGAAAGGCAAAGATTACAGAAGAAGAGAGTGGAAAGGAATACTTTTTTATCAGGCAGGGCAAACATCTAAACAAAGCTATGGAAGTATGAATGAGTATGATATGATCAAGGAAAACAAAGTGATCAAGCATGTTTGAACTGAAGATTCATGTTACAATATTTTGGGATATAAAGTATCCTGTTAAAATCACTATAAAACGTACATTGCAGGGACCATTAATTAATCCATTATTTGAACATCTACTGATCACTTTATGTGTCTCAAGCACTATTCTATTTTCTGGGATAATATGGTGAAAAACACACACAAAAGTTTTGCACCTTTTTTTTTAAAGATTTATTTATTTATTTGAGAGACCGAGAGAGAACATGAGGGGGAGCCCAATGCGGGACTCGATCCTGGGACTCTGCAATCATGACCTGAGCCAAAGGCAGCCGCTTAACCAACTGAGCCACCCAGGTACCCAAGAGTTTTGCTCTTATTAAGGTTATATTCTAGTGAAAGGTGTGAACATAGAGAGCAAAGAAAGAAAAAAGCAAAGTAATTTCAGATCATGATACGTACTATGAAAAAACTCGAATAATAGATCTTTACTGGCAAAGCTTGGGGCAGACCCTGGTTGTGTTCATTTCACCGGACAAGTAAATGTTGATCTGAGATTTAAGGTAATCAATCTGTCTGCATAGCCCTTTATTTTAATCAGGATATTTGATTATCCTGATTGGATGAATATACATTTCAAAATAAATTCTAAAAAAAAAAAAATAACAAAACCCAAAACAAGAAAAAACTCAAAATAGTCTATCGTGTATTTATCCTCTAGCTCCACCTTGTGGTCATTTTTTTCTTTTGCTTCTATCTTTAGGTCCGATCCCTCTGTAATAAATCTTCATTTTCTCCATTCTTTTTTGTAAATAGTTTTGAATTAATTTCCATTCTACCTAATCGCTTGATACTATCCAATAGAGACCCCTCTTTTAAAGTGTTCTCTGAAATAGGCATATAATATGTGGGAATGGAATGATCGCAGAAGAACAGAGTAGAGGATAAATTTTTATTGTGTAAACTCAGTATTTCTTTTAATGTATCCCAGACCAACGATACCTCCATATTTAATATCTGCATTCCCTTATTTTCCACAATAAACAGTATTTTCTGGTGGATTTAATGCATGTGAGAGCAGCATGAAAAGTCAAAACTGATTTGAGTTTTGGGCTTAGGTACTGAAATGGAGAAGCACAGAGTGAAACTGGGGAAGAGTTGTTTGTTTATTTATTTATTTGATGTGTTACATTTAAAAACCCTATAGCATATGTAAATACATATGCCAAGTCTCCAGTCAGATATTTGGACCTGGTGATCAAACCCTGGCATGAAGATATACATTTGGAGATCACTTATACATGGCCATCACTCCAAGCCATGGATCTAGAAGAGTTCATCCAAGGATGAGCACAAACAGGTCAGAGGGCCGGGAACTCAACTCTGGGCCATGACAGCATTTGAAGTCAGATAAAGAGGAACCAGAAGGGGGGCGGAGCAAGATGGCAGAGGAGTAGGAGACCTGGATTTTGTCTGGTCTCAGGAATTCAGCTGAATAGGGTCAAACCATTCTGAACACCTACGAACTCAACAGGAGACCGAAGAAGAGAGTAGCAACAACTCTCTGAACAGAGAAGCGACCACTTACTGGAAGGTAGGACGTGCGGAGAAGTGAATCCGAGGCGATATTCGGGAGGATAGGCGGCGGGGGAGGGGGCCTCCGTCGGCTGCTTCTGGCAAGTGATAGAGTCGCGGAGCACAAAATCGGAACTGTTAGAAGTCGGCTCCGCTGAGGGACGTCGCTCCAGTGGCTAAGCGGGGGGTGGAATCCTCCCGGGACAGTGTGGTCTCAGGACCCTCGGGGTCACAGAAAGACCAGGGGTGCCTGAGTGCGGCAGAGCTCCCAGGTATCAGAGCGGGGAAGCCGGCTGCAGAGACGGAGCCGAGGCGCGGGCTCTCAGCTCAGGGTGGCCATAAACCGTGATCTGCGGCCCAGTCGGGCCACTGCTCCTCCAGCAGGGACCCAACACGTGACAGATCCGGGGAGACTCCCCTTCCTCCCCCGGGGAGGAGTGGCGCGGGAGCGCACCGCAGGGATCTGCTGGGTTTGGAGACTCCACATGGGGTTGGGTGCCAGAGATAGAAACGCTCAGTCACAGGCCGGGTGAGCATGCAGTGCGGCCGGAGACCAGGGAGACAGGAGTGACTGGTTTTCTCTGGGGGCGCACTGAGGAGCGGGGCCCCGAGTTCTCGGCTCCTCCGAGTGGAGATTGGGAGGCCACCATTTTCACCCTGGTCCTCCAAAGCTGTACCGAGAGCTTGCAGGGAACAAAAGCTCCTGAGAGCAAACCCGAGCAGCTTGCTTAGCCTGGACCGACAAGGGCGGGGCAGTTCCACCTCCGGCAAAGACATTTCAGAACCATGGCAACAGGCCCCTCCCCCAGAAGATCAGCACGAATGGCCAGCAAGCCAAGACCAAGTTTACCGATCAAGGAGAACGGGAGAACTCCAGCACTAGGGGAATACTGCACATAGAATTCATGGCTTTTTTTTACCATGATTCATTAGTTTTTCAAAGGTAATTTTTTAAACGGTTTTTTAAAAATTTTTCTTTTTCCCTTTTTCAACCAACATCTTATCAATCCCTTTTTTTTTAAAGATTTTATTTATTTATTTGAGAGAGAGAGATAGAGAGCACAAGAGGGAAGAGGGTCAGAGGGAGAAGCAGACTCCCTGCTGAGCAGGGAGTCCGATGTGGGACTCGATCCCGGGACTCCAGGATCATGACCTGAGCCAAAGGCAGCCGCTTAACCAGCTGAGCCACCCAGGTGCCCTCGATCCCTTTTTTTAAAAAAACATTTTTTATTTTTCATTTTTAGAGTCATATTTTATCCCTTCATAGTAGTTACCCTTATTTTTGGCATATATATATATAGGTTGTTCTCTCTTTAAAATTTTGAGATACAGTTTCTTCTAACAGATCAAAATATACTCTAAATCACTAGTGTATGGCTTTGTTCTAGTCTCCTGCCTGATCACATTCTCTCCCTTTTTTTAATTTTCTTTTTCTTTCTTTTTTTTTAAATCTTCTTCTTTCTTTTTTCAAACAACTTCTTATCATATCAGTCCCTTTTATAAAATCTTTTATAGTTTTCATCTTTACAGTCATCTTCCATCCCTTCATTGTATCAACCCTTATTTTGTACATATATAAGTCTTTCTTCCTTTAAAATTTTAGGAGGCACTTTTTTCTAACAGACCAAAATACGCTCAAAATCTAGTGTGTGGCACTGATCTATGCACTAGCCTGATCATATTTGATCATATTCTGTTTTTTTTGTATTGTTCTGTTTTTGTATTTATCTTTTTCTTTTTGTTTCTTTTCTTTTCTTTCTTTTCTCTTTCTTTTTCCTTTCTTTCCCTTTCTTTTCCCCTGGTTTCAGGTCTTTTCTGATTTGTATAGAGTATATTTGCTGGGGACGTTGTTAACCTGTTAGCATCTTGTTCTCTCATTCATCTATTCTCGTCTGGACAAAATGACAAGACAAAAAAAATTACCTCAGCAAAAAGAACAAGAGATAGTACCGTCAGCCAGGGACCTACTCAATACGGACATTAGTATGATGTCGGACCTAGAGTTCAGAATCATGACTTTAAAGATACTAGCTGTGCTTGAAAAAAGCGTGGAAGTTATTAGAGAAACCCTTTCTGGAGAAATAAAAGAACTAAAATCTAACCAAGTCAAAATCAAAAAGGCTATTAATGAGGTGCAATCAAAAATGGGGGCACTAACTGCTAGGTTAGCAGTTAGTGCTAAATCTTCTGCCTAAATGAGGCAGAAGAGAGAATCAGCGATATAGAAGACCAAATGATGGAAAATAAAGAGGCTGAGAAAAAGAGAGAGAAACAACTACAGGATCACGAGGGCAGAAATCGAGAGATAAGCGATACGATAAGACGAAACAACACTAGAATAATTGGGATCCCAGAAGAAGAAGAAAGAGAGAGAGGGGCAGAAGGTATATTGGAGCAAATAATAGCAGAGAACTTCCCTAATGTGAGGAAGGAAACAGGCATTAAAATCCAGGAGGCACAGAGAACCCCTCTCAAAATCAATAAAAATAGGTCAACACCCTGACATCTAATAGTAAAACTTACGAGTCTCAGAGACAAAGAGAAAATCCTGAAAGCAGCTCGGGAGAAGAGATATGTAACCTACACTGGTAGAAACATTAGATTGGCAACAGACCCATCCGCAGAGACCTGGCAGGCCAGAAAGGACAGGCATGATATCTTCAGAGCACTAAACGAGAAAAATATGCAGCCAAGAATACTATATCCAGCTAGGCTGCCATTGAAAATTGAAGGAGAGATAAAAAAGCTTCCAGGACAAACAAAAACTAAAGGAATTTGCAAACATGAAACCAGCCCTCCAAGAAATATTGAAAGGGGTCCTCTAAGCAAAGAGGGAGCCTAAAAGCAGCATAGATCAGAAAGGAACAGAGACAATATACAGTAACAGTCCCCTTACAGGCAATACAATGGCACTAAATTCATACCTTTCAATAGTTACCCTGAATGTAAATGGGCTAAATGCCCCAATCAAAAGATACAGGCTATCAGATTAGATTAAAAAACAAGACCCATCGATATGCAGTCTGCAAGAGACTCATTTTAGACCCAAAGACACCCCCACATTGAAAGTGAGGGGGTGGAAAACAATTTTCCATGCTAGTGGACACCGGAAGAAAGCTGGGGTGGCAATCCTTATAGCAGACAAATTAGATTTTAAAACAAAGACTGTAATAAGAGATGAGGAAGGACACTATATCCTACTGAAAGGGTCTATCCAACAAGAAGATCTAACAATTGTAAATATCTATGCCCCTAACATGGGAGCAGCCAATTATAGAAGGCAATTAATAACAAAAGCAAAGAAACACATTGACAACAATACAATAATAGTGGGGGACTTTAACACCCCCTCACTGAAATGGACAGATCATCTAAGCAAAAGATCAACAAGGAAATAAAGACTTTAAATGACACACTGGACCAAATGGACTTCACGGACATATTCAAAACATTCCATCCCAAAGCGACGGAATACACATTCTTCTCTAGTGCCCATGGAACATTCTCCAGAATTGATCACATCCTAGGTCACAAATCAGGTCTCAACCGGTACCAAAAGATTGGGGTTTTTCCCCGCATATTTTCAGACCACAATGCTTTGAAACTAGAACTCAATCACAAGAGGAAAGTCGGAAAGAACTCAAATACATGAAGGCTAAAGAGCATCCTACTAAAGAATGAATGGGTCAACCAGAAAATTAAAGAAGAATTAAAAAAATTCATGGAAACCAATGAAAATGAAAACACAACTGTTCAAAATCTTTGGGATACAGCCAAGGCAGTCCTGAGAGGAAAGTATATAGCAATACAAGCCTTTCTCAACAAACAAGAAAGGTCTCAAATACACAACCTAACCCTACACCTAAAGGAGCTGGAGAAACAACAGCAAATAAAGCCTAAACCCAGCAGGAGAAGAGAAATAATAAAGATCAGAGCAGAAATCAATGAAACAGAAACGAAAAGAACAGTAGAACAGATCAACAAAACTAGGAGCTGGTTCTTTGAAAGAATTAACAAGATTGATAAACCCCTGGCCAGACTGATCAAAAAGAAAAGAGAAAGGACCCAAATCAACAAAATCATGAATGAAAGAGGAGAGATCACAACCAACACCAAAGAAATACAATTATAATGACATACTATGAGAAACTCTATGCCAGCAAATTAGATAATCTGGAAGAAATGGGTGCATCCTAGAGATGTATCAACTACCAAAACTGAACCAGGAAGAAATAGAAAACCTGAACAGACCTATAACCACTAAGGAAATTGAAGCACTCATCAAAAATCTCCCAACAAACAAAAGCCCAGGGCCAGATGGCTTCCCAGGGGAATTCTATTAGACATTTCAAGAAGAATTAATACCTATTCTCCTGAAACTGTTCCAAACAATAGAAATGGAAGGAAAACTTCCAAACTCATTTTATGAGGCCAGCATTACCTTGATCCCCAAACCAGACAAAGACCCCATCAAAGAGGAGAATTACAGACCAATATCTTTCATGAACATGGATGCAAAGATTCTCACCAAAATACTAGCCAATAGGATCCAACAGTACATTAAAAGGATTATTCACCACGACCAAGTGGGATTTATCCCTGGGCTGCAAGGCTGGTTCAACATCCGCAAATCAATCAACGTGATACAATACATTAACAAAAGAAAGAACAAGAATCATATGATCCTCTCCATAGATGCAGAAAAAGCATTTGACAAAGTACAGCATCCTTTCTTGATCAAAACTCTTCAGAGTATAGGGATAGAGGGTACATACCTCAATATCATAAAAGCCATCTATGAAAAACCTACAGCGAATATCATCCTCAATGGGGAAAAGCTGAGAGCTTTTCCCCTAAGGTCAGGAATGCGGCAGGGATGTCCACTATCACCACTGCTACTCAATATAGTATTAGAAGTCCTAGCCTCAGCAATCAGACAACAAAAAGAAATCAAAGGCATCCAAATCGGCAAAGAGGAAGTCAAACTCTCACTCTTTGCAGTTGATATGATACTGTATGTGGAAAACCCAAAAGACTCCACCCAAAAACTGCTGGAACTCATACAGGAATTCAGTCAAGTAGCAGGCTATAAAATCAATGCACAGAAATCAGTGGCATTCCTATACACCAACAACAAGACAGAAGAGAGACAAATCAAGGAGTCGATCCCATTTACAATTGCACCCCAAACCATAAGATACCTAGGAATAAATTTACCCAAAGAGGCAAAGGATCTGTACTCAGAAAACTATAAAATACTCATGAAAGAAATTGAAGAAGACACAAAGAAATGGAAAAACGTTCCATGCTCATGGATTGGAAGAACAAACATTGTGAAGATGTCAATGCTACCTAGAGCATTCTACACATTCAGTGCAATCCCCATCAAAATACCATCCACTTTTTTCAAAGAAATGGAACAAATAATCCTAAAATTTGTATGGAACCAGAAGAGACCCCGAATAGCCAGAGGAATATTGAAAAAGAAGAGCAAAGCTGGCGGCATCACAATTCCGGACTTCCAGCTCTATTACAAAGCTGTCATCATCAAGACAGTATGGTACTGGCACATAAACAGACACATAGATCAATGGAACAGAATCGAGAGCCCAGAAATGGACCCTCAACTCTATGGTCAACTCATCTTTGACAAAGCAGGAAAGAATGTCCAATGGAAAAAAAGACAGTCTCTTCAACAAATGGTGTTGGGAAAATTAGACAGCCACATGCAGAAGAATGAAACTGGACCATTTCCTTACACCACACACAAAAATAGACTCCAAATGGTTGAAAGACCTAAACGTGAGACAGGAGTCCATCCAAATCCTAAAGGAGAACACAGGCAGCAACCTCTTCGACCTCAGCCGCAGCAACTTCTTCCTAGAAACATCGCCAAAGGCAAGGGAAGCCAGGGCAAAAATGAACTATTGGGATTTCATCAAGATAAAAAGCTTTTGCACAGCAAAAGAAACAGTGCACAAAACCAAAAGACAACCGACAGAATGGGAGAAAATATTTGCAAATGACATATCAGATAAAGGGCTAGTATCCAAAATCTATAAAGAAGTTATCAAACTCAACACCCAAAGAACAAAGAATCCAATCAAGAAATGGGCAGAAGACGTGAACAGACATTTTTCCAAACAAGACATCCAAATGGCCAACAGACACATGAAAAAGTGCTCCACATTGCTCGGCATCAGGGACATCCAAATCAAAACCTCAATGAGATACCACCTCACACCAGTCAGAATGGCTAAAATTAACAAGTCAGGAAACGACAGATGTTGGCGGGGATGTGGAGAAAGGGGAACCCTCCTACACTGTTTGTGGGAATGCAAACTGGTGCAACCCCTCTGGAAAACAGTATGGAGGTTCCTAAAACAGTTGAAAATAGAGCTACCGTACGATCCAGCAATTGCACTACTGGGTATTTACCACAAAGATACAAATGTAGGGATCCGAAAGGGTACATGCACCCCGATGTTTATAGCAGCAATGTCGACAATAGCCAAACTGTGGAAAGAGCCAAGATGTCCATTGACAGATGAATGGATAAAGAAGAAGTGGTATATATACACAATGGAATATTATGCAGCCATCAAAAGGAATGAGATCTTGCCATTTGCAACGACGTGGATGGAACTGGAGGGTGTTATGCTGAGTGAAATAAGTCAATCAGAGAAAGACATGTATCCTATGACCTCACTGATATGAGGAATTCTTAATCTCAGGAAACAAACTGAGTGTTGCTGGAGTGATGGGGGGTGGGAGGGATGGGGTGGCTGGGTGATAGACATTGGGGAGGGTATGTGCTATGGTGAGCGCTGTGAATTGTGCAAGACTGTTGAATCACAGATCTGTACTTCTGAAACAAATAATGCAACATATGTTAAAAAATAAAAAGAAAAAGAAGAAGATAGCAGGAGGGGAAGAATGAAGGGGAGTAAGTCAGAGGGGGAGACGAACCATGAGAGACGATGGACTCTGAAAAACACACTGGGGGTTCTAGAGGGGAGGAGGGTGGGGGGATGGGTTAGCCTGGTGATGGGTATTAAGGAGGGCACATTCTGCGTGGAGCACTGGGTGTTATGCACAAAGAATGAATCATGGAACACTACATGAAGAATTAATGATGTAATGTATGGTGATTAACATAACAATAAAAAATTAAAAAAAAGAAATCTGACATGATCTCACAGGGGTAGATCAAGGGTGTGTGGGGGGGTGGTTTGTGTTGCTTTCTGAGTGCTTTGTGGGAGCACCCATCCCTAACTTTACGTCTTCCAGCCCACATTCTTTGGTTCTAGGCCCTCATCCTCTACCTTCAGCCGGCGGTGTTCTATCTCTCTGACTGAATCTAGAAAAGGTTCTCCACTTTTAAGGACTCGTGATTAAATTGAGCCCACCAGATAATGCAGGATCATTTCTTCATCTCAAGGTCTGCAATCCTTCTTCCCATCCGTAATCCCTTTTACCATGTAAACTACCAGATTGAGAGGTTCTGGGGATTAGAACATGCACAGCTTTGGGGGCTGTTACTCTACCTTTCACAGGTTTCACAGGTTCTCAGTAACAATGAATTTTCCTATAGAAATTAGTAAATTTCACAAGATGTGATATTGGCATTAGAAGTAAATGCAGTCCTTTAAGAGTCTGACACCGACTAAGTGACAAACTGCACGTGTGATGTGCGGTTTTCCTCTCATGTGCCTCCAAATAACAGCCAGAACGCTTTCTATATAAATTGTCTGCTTTTTACCGCTCATGTGACGTTGTTGAAACAAAGTGTCACAGTTAAACCCTTCTGCAGTGAGTTTACTTCAGTTTTATTAGAAACTTCTTTTCAGGGCATTTTTGTTGTTGTTGTTCTAAGAAAGGGAAAATAGAGATTGATTATTTTATAAGATTTAAAAAAATTTTTTTAAGATTTATTTATTTTAGAGAGAGAGAGTGCACGTGTGAGCATGGGGAGGGGCGGAGGGAGAAGGACAAGAAGACTCCCTGCTGAGCAGCGAACCCAGCAAGGGGCTCCATCCCGGAACCCTGAGATTATGACCTGAGCTGAAAGCAAGTGTCCCACGCTTAACTGACTGAGCCACCCAGGTGCCCCCCCATATAAGATTATTTTTTAAATGAAATGTATATAACCTGTAGCTCAAAGAGAGGTCAAGACTTAAAGATGCTCTAGGGATTCCCCATATCCAGTGGTCCATGTGAATAGCCAGCACTGTTTGTTCTTGCATTTGCCCCAAACTCCATCTTCTGATTTTTCGAACCTGAAAGACTGCCTGCTTTCTATAGGAATTTTAGCTGCACAACAATGACTGTTGGCTGCCCTCAGGTTAAAAACCAACTCAACAAACAAATTAAAAAAAAAAAGGGAAAGCACCATACTCCGTGCTAGTTGTAATTTGCAGGGGGATTATTCTGTTAGGGATTTAGCCCTGCCAGAGGGAGCTCCCATTCATGCCCAATTTTAACAACTGTCAATTTCTTCTCTATGCCCCATTACCAACGCTGGGTCTCTCCCTCCTCCCTGCCTCTCTGTCTCTGTCTGTCTGACACACACACACACACACACACACACACACACACACACACACACACACACATTTGCATTTCTTAAAACATCAGCCAGGTGTGGGTGGTCATTAACTACAAAGTTTTTTCTGTCATATGTATATCTCTCTGATATGAGTGAGTATAAACCAGATCCAATGTCTTCATACAGGATTAGCTGGCCTTTGACACATGTAAAAATGACAACCTGACCCTTTATTGAATAACTCAGAACAGCCTCTACCCTGAAGATCATGGGGATTCCCCCATGAAACCACTATTCCTTCTCTGCTTCTAAGTATCCCTTTCGCTTCACAAGAAACAATGATGAAAGAGCAGGCAGATTGAGATCTATGCTATTTTGATTTCTAAAGAGAATATTTGACTTCTCTCACTTTCTCTGCAAAAAACCTGTTTGTCATTCTGTCTTTACAGAGGGGTGTGGGTGTGTGTCTTAGGTCAGTTGAGTGTGTTTATAAAAGCTCCCAGCCTTGAGAAGAACATCCCGTTCCTGGGCCTGAAGATATTGAAACATTAATTACATAATTTATAGTAGTGCTTTCTTCTACAATGTCTGAAGAAGTGACTTATGCGACACTCGTATTTCAGGATTCTGTTGGAGAGAGAAATAACAGCGATAGAAATAACCTAAGGAAAAGAGGTAGGAGTTCAGATACAGCGTGATGTGACCTTGGGGAATGCACAGGTGATAAATGCTTTGGTTCAGATGCTAAAGAGAGGTATGCTGTGGAATCTCCAAAATGGAGACAGAGTTGTGGAATACACTAGTAGAATGAGTGTTCCCAATTTTGGCCAGAAAACATTGTGGCTTCCAAGACCTCTTTAAATTGTGTGATATCACTATGTATCGTGAAGCTCTGTGTTATAGTGAAACATTGGACATGAGAGAAATTGAGTTTGGGGGCTAACAGAATTCTTTTTACAAATGAATCCTTGATATTTATACTTTGTGAGAGATGCCAGGTGAATATTCTTTTAGTAGCCAGATTAGAGGTCACTAAAATAGAGAAAATAGAGGAAATTTTTCTTTTCAAAGGTATAAATAACTGAAGTGAGAAATGGGAGAACAAGACAGTCAGAAATAGGTAAGAGATAGTTTCTGTTTTATAAGTAGTTTAAAATTTTTTTTAGGGAGTGGAAATTCCTAGTATAATTAGTAGTGTTGAGTCAATAATAACAATATCCATATAGTATTTTATATGCATTATATCATATTTTTATCAAAATATATTTGTGAAGTAAATGGAATAATATTAGCGAAACTGAGTCTAAAAAAAATTAAACAATTTAACCAAGTTCCTACGAAGGATAAAGGCCCAAACTCAGTGCCAGTCTTTACCTCATTCCCTTATCCCCTGTTGGAAGAAATATTAATCTCTGTGGTCAGGAATCCAGTTTAGTATATCAGACTATATCCCTTATTTTCAAGAATTTGTTGACAGTTCAGGCTATTACCCCAAATCATCTAAAATATAGGAACTACTTTCTTCTTCTCTTGGATTTATTTTTACTTTAAGTGGGTGTGTGTACGTATGCACGTGTGTGCATGGTTTGGGGGTGATATACAAAGAGAATGGGAATAGGTTTGTTGTGAGTCTAATAACAGTGGTTATACATTTTTGTTTTTTTGTTTAAATTATAGCTGCAATCCTTGAGAGAAAAGGAGTCATGGGTGTGATGTATGTGATAGCGCCCCTGGAAATTTTCAATCCATCTGTCTGAAATACTGGGCTAGATGCCATTAGATCCTGAATTAAGAAATAGTGTAGGTTAGAGTGCACATTCATTTTGTCTTTCATTTCATACTCATTCATTATCTATGAGATGATAAATAGACTGGATAATAGATATAAATAAAATCCACAATAACACTTGCCTTGTGGAGGATTGTAATCTCAAAAACTTGAGGTCTCTCCTATTGTCAGGATCATTCAGAGAAGCAGTTTCTACAACATCTAGTACGTGCATTTAGTAAACTTAAAGAAGAAGGATGTGTGATGATGTAAAACAAAAACCTGAAAATTAGGAGACACTCTTAAAGGAAAGGAGAATGGTGGGGAAGAGGAGTGGGGGAGAACTGATGGTGGGGCCCTCACCACACATCACTTTAGGTATTTTCTAGATGGTGCACTGAAGAGGTAAGAGAGAAATAAACAGTTCATGTGTAGCCATAATTCCTCTGTTGGCTTTCTTCAGGGTATCCAGCTCTTTCACCCACCTGGCGCCAGGCTGCCCTGAGTTTGCTAAC
Source organism: Eumetopias jubatus (assembly GCF_037043125.1). NCBI lineage: Eukaryota > Metazoa > Chordata > Mammalia > Carnivora > Otariidae > Eumetopias > Eumetopias jubatus. The sequence continues at coordinate 47,398,564 of NW_028274814.1, read as the reverse complement.
TCTTTGTCTGATGCTGCTGATTGGGCTGGTGACCTTGGGGATTATGTGTAAGTATACTTTCATCAAACCCAAGAAAAGTGATTAGGAAACTCGTTTGTAAACTATGTAAATTCCGGTTTGATTGTATTATGTGATCAAAGCTCCTTCATTCTCCAAGTCTCTAAGATTGGCAAGCAAGGGACAGACTTGAGGATTTTGCCCTAACTCCATTTTCTCTTGATAAACTAAACTGGATTATGAAGACAACTTTTATATTCCTCTTTATTGGTTGGAATAAGGAGGTTCTTTTCTGCATAGACACACATCCACTTATTATTCCAATGGTAAGAAATGGGGAGCCAAGGGAGGTGGCCTCAAGGAAGAGCATGCTGTCTCATTCACCCTGAAGACTTAGAACAAGACTGGCTTAATATACTCACTGAAGACCATTCTAGTATAGAAATACTTGTGTGCTATAAAGGAAAAAGAGATACAAACAAGGAGGAATGGTTGCTTGAGATACCTCACCCTCTAAACAGAAAGTTGAACCACCTCCAGATAACAATGGAAGCTCCACTCCCAAGTACAATAGCCAAAAAAAAGCATCCTCTTGGTTCTGACCCATCACTGAGCCATCAGGGTTGAACAGGATAGGGAGTCTTGAACTAAAAATAAGTGGAAGAATATCCTAAGAATCCATACTCTGTAGGATATTGTTAACTATATGATGGACAGAGTAGTGAGTTGGCACAGTATTCCCGTTTGGGGGACTTGCGGTCAAGAATGTTTATTCTCTGAATGACACTAGCGTCTTCCATGCTACTTTATTTTTACATATGTAGGATTTCATGGATAATTAGAATTTAGACATACCGATTTGGACATATGAATAGGGCCTAATGATGTAGCTTGCTCTTTTAGAAAGAAATATGATATTCTAGCAGCAGTAACAAATATTCAATAGCCAGTCATTATGAGGATTAGCAGTTGATCTTCTATAATGATGTATATTTTAAAAATGAAGATGAAGGGTGCCTGGGTGGCTCAGCTGGTTAAGCATCTGCCTTTGGCTCAGGTCACGATCTCAGGGTCTTGGGGTCGAGCCCCACACGTCAGTCTCCTTGCTCAGCGGGGAGTCTGTTTCTCCCTCTGCCCCTCTCCCCCCACTCGTGCTTTCTCTCTCTCTTGAAATAAATAAATAAAATCTTTTAAACAATGAAGATGCAATGATACACATTCATTGGTTCACCATAGAAGGGTGAAGCCTTTTTTTCCTGAAGTGCTTTGCTTTTAGTGTAATAACTCTTAAATTTATTGTGATGATGCATTGCCTGAAGTGTTAACTAAAAAAGTAGATTTTGGGGTGCCTGGGTGGCTTAGTTGGTTAAGCTTCCAATTCTTGATTTGGCTCAGGTCATGATCTCAGAGTCATGAGATCAAGCCCCACATCCAGCTCCATGTTCAGCGTGGAGTCTGCTTGAGATTTTCTCCCTCCCTCTCCCTCTGCCCTACCCCTGCTGGCACTCTCTCTCTCTTTCCAAAAAATGAATAAAATCTTTTTTTTTTTTTTAAAGGCAGATTTTATGGATCCAGAGCCAGAAATGGTCCAGTATGGTGTTAAAATCTGCATTTAAAACAAAACCAGATATTTGGGTGATTCTGATAAAAGTGGTCTGTATACCATACTTTGAGATACCCATTGCCTTAAAGGATTCTATTCCTATTAAAACAACAATTACATGAACCAGCTCCAAATAGAAAAAAAGAAAAGTAGTTCCACTAAATGAATGGCAAAATGCCTGGCACAGCCTTAGATTAAATGTCAAAGACATACAATTATTAATTCATTACTTTAATACGAGTGTAATCATATTTAAAATCTCAATAAAATTATGAGGATGAGCTCCAAACAATTTGGAATAGAAAGGCATCTGGTGTGTTCCTTCCATGATACTTCAATTATTGGAAGCTACTGATAAATATTAAACAATGTGAGAAATATTTCTGTGTTAAGAATTATCTATGGCAATGATGAGAATGGGAAGATATATGAACTTATCTCCTGTTATGTCTTGGAGTTTTGCAGACATCTAATGAAATTAACTCAGATTCAGAGAAATTAAATCTACTCCAAAAAATCATCCACCAACAGCAGGATAACTTATCCGAGCAGCTGAACAGCTACAGAAACTTTCCCACCGAGGAGGAGTTTCTCAAATCACAGATCTCCAGTCTGCTGAAGAGGCAGGGACAAATGGCCATCAAACTCTGCCAGGAGCTAATCATTCACACTTCAGGTAACTGGGACCTACGGGCCAGTCAGGTGCAATTTGTTGTACCAGTTTGCATTGATCACGTGCGCCACCTCATAGTATGAGAAAGTTGTGTTCTCCAGCGACCTCTAATGATATCACACTAAATTTATAGAAGACACGGGAAGATATCAATTTATTTAATATTTTTGAAAACACAGAGGTGAATTTGAGATGCGTCATGGAATGATACCAACCTGGATACTTCAGCTTCTCATTTTGTGAACTATTTTTAGATGATCCTGACATTTTAAGAAACTAAAAGTATAGCTGGTAATTCTGAGACCCGTAAAGTGAGCCCTGAAGTGAGAATTTCAATCACTGTTGCTCCACCCCATAATCGGGAGTGACTTCATTTTCACAGGCTCCTAAAGCTGTATGGTTCCAGAACGCTGGGTCTCAGACCCTCTCACCAAGTTCAATCATTTAGTTTCTAAAACCTTCCCCACAGGGTGCCTGCGTGGCTCAGTTGGTTAAGCGACTGCCTTCGGCTCAGGTCATGATCCTGGAGTCCCAGGATCAAGCCCCGCATCGGGCTCCCTGCTGAGCAGGGAGTCTGCTTCTCCCTCTGGTCCTCCCCCTCTCATGTGCTCGCTCTCTCTTTCATTCTCTCCTTTCAAATAAATAAAGAAAGAATCTTAAAAAAAAAAAAACCTTCCCTAGTCACTCTAGCATTATTTAATTTGTACTAATGGGTGTAATTTCTTTTTCAGACCACAGATGTAAACCTTGTCCTAAGATGTGGCAGTGGTCCCAAAACAGCTGCTATTATTTTGCAACAAATGAGGAGAAGACCTGGACTGACAGTAGGAAAAACTGCATGGACAGGAACTCCACTTTGGTGAAGATAGATAGTTTGGAGGAAAAGGTCTGGTTGACTCCTTCCCTGGTTAGAGAGATTATTCATGTCGTAGAAAGTAGAGCAAGTGGGATGTGTGACTCACAAAGTAGGAATTCAGTACGTTCTGAAGGAGAATTAACATCTTCTTTTTTTTTTTAAGATTTTATTTATTTATTTGACAGAGAGAGGGAACACAAGCAGGGGGAGTGGGAGAGGGAGAAGCAGGCTTCCCGCGGAGCAGGGAGCCCGATGCGGGGCTCGATCCCAGGACCCTGGCATCATGACCTGAGCCGAAGGTGGACGCCTAATGACTGAGCCACCCAGGCGCCCCTAACGTCTTACTTCTGCACTCCAGAATGTGGCTCACATATGACATTGTTCCCGTTCTCCCTCTCAGGATTTTCTGAAGTCACAGCCATTACCCACGTTCTCTTTCTTCTGGCTGGGCTTATCCTGGGACCCATCTGGAAGGAGCTGGCTATGGGAGGATGGCTCTGGCCCTTCTCCATCCTTGTAAGTCGCTAACTGTTGCGGGGGTGGAATCCTAAGAAAATCAATGTTAATTGATTGGAAATGGAATACTAAGAAAGTCAATGTTAATTGTAAGAATTATAAATCTAGATACAAAAAAAGAGTGCAACATACAAAGAAAAGAGAGCTTCAGTAAGAAATAATGAAAGCAAGAGTACCTAATTTCGTGTATGTGACAAACTCATGGCAAGACACTGAAGCTTATCTATTGGTTAAAATTTATTTTTTTAATAATAAACAAATAATACACTTGCTTTGTTCGAAGTAGTGTAAAATATTAGCTCTGTGTTAAAAGCACTGTTATATTCCTATTTTGTGGATGAAACAATTGTCAGAGAGAGATTAAATAATTTGCCCAAGCTCACTACCTCCTGAGTGGCAAAATCAGGACTGAGTGCTTCCGTGACCAGGAGCTTGGCCTCTCAGCTCCCCTGGCTCTCCAACACTTACAGTCCCAAGGGTGGTTTATCATAAGAACATACATTAACACATTTATTTAAATTCAATAATTGTCAGCCATTTTCTAGCAGCAAGTAAGTCTGAATTGACAGATTAGTTTAACAATTAGTTCTGTGATAGGGATTTGCTAATTAGATTATATGGCAAATGTTTTTCACGACTTAAAATGTGCTAAGTCTGCCACTTCAAGGTGTTGAAGAAATATTTAAAGTGCATACAGGATATATGATACTTTGAAAATTACAGTTTTTGCAACTATTTAAAGTTATAAAAAGTAAGGGTTATCTTAAAAATATGGAAAGGAACACATAGTCTTGTAAAATTCTCTTAGCAACTACAAACCAAATATTTTGAGGAACACAGCTCATCACAACAATATTGATACAGTTATATCTGCATTTTTAATATAATATATGGTATTTGCATATCACATGAAGTGTTAAGAGCTTTGGCCCCTTTCTGGGTGTAGTAGGTTTTTCTCCACCTCCCTTCCCATCAAATTATTCAACTGTTCACCTCCCTCCTGTCTTGCTCCTTAATGCATGCTGTCAAAGTTTCCTTAAGCTGAGTTATAATCACTCATTTCCATCAAGGATACTAGGTTTCTGCTGTGACTCCCCCAATTCCCTGAATAATACACAATGACATGCCTATACTTTACTCCCAGAGAGACTTTATCTTCACCCATTTCCCACAATGCTGTCATGGCCTTTCCTACTCACAGCAATTTCCTACTCTCTAATGTCCACTACTGGTCATATTAAATCAGTGAGTCTGGTTTCATGCAAATAATCGTGGTGACATGCACATGCAAAGTAACAAACAGCCCCCCAAAAATGACAGTTACTTCTTTTTAATGGAGTGATCCTGGGCATGAGATGATTTCCCACTAACCTGAGGTATTTCTGCTAGACTGAGGCTTTACAGAACAGGACCAGGATACCCTCCCTGTAAGTGCAGCCGTTTCCACTTTGAACTTTAAGAAGATGGGTCCCCTCTCCTAAAGGAGTTGTCATCATCCCGGGCCCTTCCACTCACTCCTAGTGAAAATATGGAGGAGGTGGCCTCCTGCAGCAAGGTTCGGAGTCTGTGGACACTGACGCCCTGAGGCTGTGCTGGCCACCCTAGGGGTGTAGGGGTGGTGGAACTGAACTTCGGAATATTCCCTACTGAGTAAGGCTACTCTCAGCAAATGCATATGCCAAGAGGAAGATTTAGTAAGCCTGGGGCACCTGGGTGGCTCAGTCATTAAGCTTCTGCCTTTGGCTCAGGTCATGGTCCCAGGGTCCTGGGATCGAGCCCCGCATCGGGCTCCCTGCTCCTCGGGAAGCCTGCTTCTCCCTCTCCCACTCCCCCTGCTCGTGTTCCCTCTCTCGCTGTGTCTGTCTCTGTCAAATAAAGAAATAAAGACTTAAAAAAAAATTTAGTAAGCCCAGCCCTGAAGCAAGAATACTGCAGTGTAGCACAGATCATTTGAGTAAAAAGACACACAGGGGATTTAGATCTGATGAGCATAATCTAGTAATGACATTTCTTTTAAAGGTTATTTATTTATTTATTTGAGAGAGAGAAAGTGCACCGCATGCATGGGAAGGGGTAGAGGGACAGGAGAGAGAGAATCTCAAGCAAACTCCCCGCTGAGCCCCAGCCAGAGCCTGGGACAGGGCTTGATACCACCACCTGAGATCATGACCTGAGCTGAGATGAAGAGTTGGTGGTTTAACCAACAAAAGCCACCCAGTTGCCCCTGTAATGATATTATTGAAGAGTTATCACCAATTCCTTAGCAGAGGAACTAGGGACCGATATCAGAACCACATCTATGTAATCGTCCATTTTCTCTCTGAACCCCTATCTTATTCTCTCTTCACCTTCCACATATGTGTGTATAAATATATATAACACAAAATTATATATATACAAAATTATATTTGTGCATAATGAAATGTTATAACTTTTTACCCAGAATATGATCTCATTTGTCTGTTTTTCTTCCTAAAGTTCCAAAGTAAAGAAATTGTAGTGCTTCTGATATAATCTGCACTGGGTAGTTTCTACCATGATAATGGAGGGGATACAAATTCTTAACCCGGAATTTAAGTATCTTCCTTAAATTATTCTAGCTGGGATTATGATTAACTTGAAATGGAACGCTCAGATTTGCCAGCTTTAAGACCTCTGATATGTTATGGAAACAGAAGTCTCTCAAAGTTCAGATACATAGTCTTTTGTAACTGAGGACACTGAATTGTGATCAGATTTCAAATATGAAATTAAAATTAATTTTAAGTGGATTAACTTGCAGATTCAGCACTAAAGAGTATGCTCAGATCAATGGATCCAAAGGATGTGCCTATTTTCAAAAAGGAAATATTTATATTTCCCGCTGCAGTGCTGAAATTTCTTGGATTTGTGAGAAGACAGCTGCGTTAGTGAAGATTGAAGATTTGGATTAATATGCTTCTTCCAGATTCACCGGATGTAAGGGACTTGTGGTTAAATTCATGTGAAGAAAGAGAAATCTCCCCTACTAGAGCCAAAAACAGATGAAAAAAATGACTGTGTATTCAGACCCATCAGGCAAATAAACTTCACAGAACATTCTCCACTTCATCGTCGATGCCTTCTGATCTGATGTTCTGGTTATTGTTAGGGACCCGGAGGAATAGCTCTTCTATGGCCCTATTGTTCTATCTCAGCATCATTTCACCGAATTCCCTGTCTCGAATAAAAGATTATTTTCCTGCTTTGTGATTGCATATGCACAAGTGCACGGGGGGATATGTAAATATTTAGCAGCTGGAACTGACAGAAGACACAGCACTGGAATGACATTCAGGAGACCCTGTTGTGATAGTGGTCTGGGGGATTTTGGGGTGGGGGTCCCGCTGGCTAGAGCAGCAGTATCGTGCCAAGTGATTTGGAAATATCTTAGTATCTTAGCAAATGGTTTGTAGCCATGTACCAGCCTTGTAATACAGGTGAAGTAGCACATCATTTAGTATTTACATTCTCATTTATTTAGATTAAGTAAATCTTGAGGTTATTGTTGTGGTAATCTGGACATTATTAATAGAAGTTTATAATCTTTGCATTGAAATGTTATTTCCTTTAGAGAAATCCTAAAAAATTACCTGAAGATAGTAGAACCATTATATTTTATTTCTAAGAACTTTCCTGTGGCGCCTGCGTGGCTCAGCTGGTTAAGCATCTGCCTTTGGCTCAGGTCATGATCCCAGGGTCCTGGGATCGAGCCCCACATCGGGCTCCCTGCTCAGCGGGAAGCCTGCTTCTCCCTCTCCCACTCCCCCTGCTTGTGTTCCTGCTCTCACTGTGTCTCTCTCTGTCAAAAAAAAAAAAGAACTTTCCTTTAACATAGTTGGTCAGTGTCCCTGCACTTTAGATGTCAAACCTTGTAAATCTAGAACTTGAGAGTTTTTCTGGGACAAAATTGCTGATTTAAGAATAACGGTGAAGGAGTTTTCATTTGCTCCACATATAATTACATATCTATGTATAGGCTAAAGAAAACAGTAAACCAACCTGCAATACTGATTTGTCTAAATCAGAGATCTAGAATTTACTGGAAAAACTGATATGATCCGAGTTCTGAGCTAGGTGCATTTCAGAATATTTTGACAGTTCTTTAAAAGAGCATCACCATAGGGACATCTAGTAGTCTGTTATACTCTAAAGAATTAAAATTGTGAGCTAATGGACAATTTATATAAACACTAACAGAAAGTCTAAAACACAGGAATTAAAGTCCAATGTGAAAATCTGGTGAAAATTATAAGCAAAATATATTTAAGCACAAATTTTAAAATACAGATAATTATTTCGTCATAGTTTAAGTGAACAGGCTTTACTAATTATCATACAGGACCGAAATATAAGTTACATATACACAGATTAAAAAAGAAACTTTATTCTTTCATTCTTTAGTAGCTTACTGCCACTGTCATCTCACAAAGATAAAATTATTCAGTAAAGTCAACAACTCTGCACCTGACGCCCACACATTTGGGTTTTTCTTTATTCGCATGGGAAAGATCATTTCTTCTTTTATTCCTCTATTTCTAACCATAGAAAGATCTGCTATTAATAATTAAAATATCTCTGTTGGTTATTTTGTTCCTATAAAGAGGTTACATGCTTCCCCCCCCCCCCCCGGTATTTTGTATCTTTTCATTCTTCTCTCATGCACACTCTGACTTTCACACTCACTAAAGGAGAGAACATTTCTGTTTCTGACCTCAGAGTGGCTCTGGAATTTGATCAGATCCTATTGCTCATCCCTGCTTTCTTGCCATCATGATGTCATCCCTGGCAGCCTTTACACTGGATGAGTAAACCCAAAGGTCTTCTTGAGGATTCACCAAACTCTTTGCCGGAATAATTTAGCCCTTACTGCTTTCTGGTACCTTGGCTTATAAGACATGGCATATGACAAGAATTTCTTTCTCTCTCTCCGCAAAATTTCTGGAAGATATCACACACACATACACTCACACACGTGCACAACACAAATGCATTGTCAAAATTCCTGGGGAAAGGCCATGTTTTGTATTTATTTTTGGATAACTGTCTTTCCCTCATTGGGGACTACTGTGGTTTCCAAACTTGTCTTCACATAAGATTTATAGAGATAGGCCCCTTAAAAGGACAGATTCCCGGGCCACATCTCAAATGACTGGAGGGCAAGACAGCAGAAACTGCAAGTTTCACAAAGTCCATTGGTGATACTTAACTCAGCCTGGGTATTTGACCATGTTTGGCTAAATGATCTCAGCGCTAGCTTCCTTGAGCAAGTATGTTCAGAGGCAAAGGTGGTGGAACCATCAAATTGAAGGCTCTTTCTTTCCCGCCTTTAAAAAATTTTTTATTTATTTATTTTTTATCTTTTTCCAGCTTCACTGAGTTATAATTAAAATACAGCATTGTATAAGTTTAAGGTGTAAAACACCATGATTTGATGTATATATGTATTGTGAAATGATGCCCACAATAAGTTTAGTTAACACATCCATATCTCGGTGGACGGCCCTTTCTCCTACGTTAGCAAAATTACTTTGGTTTGTGTAGGCCAAATTAGGTCAGGTAAGGTCAAAATTGGGTCAAAAGTAATTCAAACCTCACTTATTTCACTTTTGTAAACTTGTGCAAAAACTCCTGAATGAGGAGATTGGTTGGGGTGGTCAGGGTAGACAGGTGATTCACAATTTGACCCATCTTCCTTTGTGGAAATAGTTTTCAAATCATGCTGTACCCTGAAATTAGACTGAGGAGCTTTGAAGACATGTTGATGCCTGAGATTATGTCACCTCTTAAGACTCTGATTTAATTGATCAAGGGTGTGGTTCGGTTATTGAAAAAATTTTAAGCTACTTTTATGATTCTAATTTTCAGCTAAGGTTGGAAACCACTGGACTGAGAACGTTCTAAGTGACCGTTATGTTGATGCAGGTCTACCGTGTTGGCAAAATAGCCAACCTTCCATCATATATTAAAAGAGCAAGTGAGCTAGTCCCCTTGGTGAGGATTCCATGGCGCTGGGACAGTGGGCATAGTGACTGTTATCTGAAGCTAAGGTCAATGGTATAATTGAGGCCGCATGCTGAGCAGTTTATGTGTAATCATGCTTGTATATGTTTGCTTATATGTGGAGACAGATGTGAAGGACAAGTTTATAATGCTATTTTCCTCAGAGCAGTTATGATGATAGTAAAACTGGACAGGAAGAGGGCATAATTAACTTTTAAAATTGAGAATTTATTGTGAAGCAGAGAACTGAAGAGAGGGTCAAATTTAGCAAGGTGATCCCAAAGCAAATGTAATGTTTCATTCCTCAGGTATGTGAGTCTTGCTGAGCCAGTAACTTGAAGTAATAACATGGTTTTTTTCTCTCTCCTTCAAGATATATAAAATATAAATGAGATATATCTCCCCTCAGTACTCTCAAAATATATCTTAGCATGATTTTCAATAATCTACAAAGACTAGGACTAAAAGTAGAACACACTGGGGTCGAAACACACTGGTTCACACATTAAGCCATTTTCAATGGCCCAGCAGATCATTTCTAATTTTACTCTATATAAAACAACCTATGATCTTCTTTCAGTTTTCATAGTCATGGGCCTACTGATCTTGAAGCAATAGGGCTAAATTAAATGGCCACCTCTAAATTAATGCTTGTTTTGTGGCTACCCAAAGACTCAGGAGAAAATCTGACATGGAAGGATATTTTTGACTATTTTGAGGACCAGAAGAACTTGGTATTTCTCTAGGAGATTTTCCTCTAATCTCTGTTTATAACGTGGAGATAGAGTGAGAAATTATTTTCTCCACTTTCAGTCACTGTTAGAGGTGAGAGTGGTGTGTGTCCTTTTAGTTGCTTAGATATCCATAAGACACTGTCATAGGTGTAATACTAGAAGTATCTGGTGAGTGCTGTAGGTGGAAACACTGAAGAAGGATTGATGATGTAGCTTCGGGTGTATTCACCCAAAAGCTGCTCTGTGTTTTCTTCATGTTCTAATTACTTCTTCAGGTTGGGATGCATTTTCTATTTGTATATGCAAATGTAACTTCATTTATGGGTATAAATCAAACCTGTATAAATAATAAAATACAGTCTGTAGCTAATGTTCATGCTTCCCAGATCTGTCTGGACTGCCAACACTTTCTTAAAATTCCTAAAAGAATTGTGTAGATGACTGTGAAACCAAATGTGATATAATAATAATAATAATAAAACTTAAAAATCCAAATACCCTGAGGAAAAGGCCATTTATAAAATCAGGTGACACATTCTGAGAGAGGACAGGAAGATGAAGTTTAACGTCCCAGTTTTGGCACAGAGTTGGATGGTAGAACAGTCCACAGCACAGGTGGACATGATCTCCCAATTCTCTGCCCAGCCCCTAGAATGGGAAATTGTCCCTTAATAGAGCAGTGAGCTGACAAGGTAAATCTCTATTTTAAGGGCCAAAATAAATAGTTTCTGAGAAGCCAAACATCTATTTTTTTTAAAAGCCACATCTGGAGAGAATGGGATGTCTTGCTTGGGATGTCTTAGGATGTCTAGGTGGGGATGTCTAGCTTGCGATGTCTTGGTGGTTTTCCATCCAGAGCCTCTATGATTATGCATTGCAAGTGCTGGTGCTTGGTTTTTTGGGGGAGAAATACAAGTCATGAAAGACCAGAGGAGGCTTCTAGGCTGCACCAGCAAGAGGCAGTAGACTACCAGTGAGACCAGCCGGTGTGCACCAGCTGAGGAATTTGAAAGTTCTGTTGTTCAACATTCTGGATGTTTGCTCTAATTTTAATGAATTACCCCATAATCAGAGAAAGCATAAGCCAAGGTGATAGCAAAAAGAGCCACCTCTGGACTATTAGACTAAGAGCCATACTATGCACTGCTTTTAATCTCAGCCCTCAAAATTTCACAGTACTGAGCAAAGGCAATTTATTTGGGATGATAGAAAGAACTTCTAAATTCTTATTGGGCTAATTTGGTAATGATGACAAATCATGAGTTTCTGGTCTATTTGCCAGATTCTCAAGTCTTTTATAATTGTTTTTATTAGAGGAGTAATATTCCAAGTTTGCTTTTTCTCTAAGCGATTGGCTTCATCATTCAATCAAGTAATTTATAATGGAATAATCAAAATAATCTACCCTCACTAAATCAGATAATTCTCTGTAAACACAAAAAATGTAGGTACTTTCAAAGGGGGCCAATAACTCCCTTGAAAATATAAGCACATGTTTTTGACTCAATTCTTGCTTGGTATTTTACGATTTTAATTCAGAAAAATAGAATTTAAAAATATTTAAGTTCATGAACTCAATTTACAAACTTAGTCGATCATTTGCAAATGTCACAAAGTTTTATTTTGTTCATTTCTAAGTAATAACTGTGATTAAGGAAAGGGTTAAAGTCTAGGCAAGGAGAGATAGGAGGCCCCTGACTCCTCTGACTAGGCTCACACAGAAGGCTACGTGACCAGGTTCACAGAAATCCCAAATGTGGAGAAATGCTGAGGTGTACAAAACCAGAGATAAGGGAACACCTGGCCCTGGATGTTAGGGAGTATTATTTTTTATTAATTAATTTAATTTTGGGGGAAGCTACGTTGTAAACACAGAAAATGACCAGACCTCAGAGAAGAAGTAAGCCGTTATGGATGTTATCAATAGTCCTTGCTCAAACCAAGGGGGTGCAAGAATCTCAAGGCCACAATCTTCCCAGTCAGTTCTCAATAAAAGACTGCAAGCGACACACAGTAGTAACCCATTTGGGACCCCTCTCACTCTAGGGAGCTTTCCTGTTTCTGCTCTCACCTTTGCTTCATAAACTTGCACTTCATTTCACCCTTTTATGTCCCTGAGATTTGTTCTTCAATTCCATGAGACAAGAACCCAGTAACCCTGCAACAACTGTAGCAATAACTGAAAAGTATGTTAAAATAAAAGATTTTTTTTTGAAATAAAAGAAATTTTTAAAAATTATTTTTATGGAAGAAAAATTGTAGACAAATTGTGACATCTGTACCTCAGAATTCTGACTGTTTAAATATGGATTTTACCTCAGCCATCAAAAAATACCTAAAAACTTTGCATATAAATGTGCTTTGCTGCATTATTTTTTCATCTTTTAGTTTAGTTTGTGTTTGAATAGAGAAACAAGCTAACGGACAAGTATTGGTTTGAGTTCCTCCTCGCTATTTTTTCTTGGAAATTATGTCCTCTTGTCTTTAAGGAACTCTAGTCCTCTATTTTCCAGGCACCTTGAATCCCTTCCCTCATAGCAACAGAGACGACCACGGATCCAGATCTGAACTTTATGTTTTGGTAAAAAGTGGTTGGTATGAGGGGTAGACATATGACCCAAACAAGACAAAAAAAAAAAAAAAAATATATATATATATATATATATATACACACATATATATATGACACAATTGGCTTGGAAATTACCATTCACACACTCACATACACATGAATAGTTGAAAATAGTATTTGTGTACTTAGCTTCTCCCCAAAATTATGTATATAAGTTTCGTTTGTTTGTTTGTTTGTTTTGTCACCTAGAGAAGAATATTTTGTGAGGCTGGAAGTTCCCAAGAAGTTTGTGTCCCTTTGAAGTATTTCAGTTTTAAAAGGGCCTTATTTCTCTTTCTCTCTCTCTCTGCTTCCTCTCCTCCTCCTCATCTCTTTCTCCAGGGACCCTGAACAGGGCAAGGGTCAGGAGAGGCAGGATCTTGGGAGAACAAGGCATCTGCTTTATTTCAAGCCCTAGCCTAGACAAATGGACATTTACCTCCGAAGGCCCAGCGCCGGTTTACCCGACTCTTTTGCCAAAGAGGGGCCAGGTGGGGTGACTGGTATAACCACCTGTCAACCTAAAATTGCCAGAAGGCAATAAGTGAGCAAAGGTATTTATTTGGGATCAAAGAATTGCAATTCAGGGTACACAGGTTTGGGTAGCAACCCAAATAGTGTCCACTAGGAAGCAAAAGTCAGGGTTTTTAAAGGCAAAAAAGGAATGCTTGTATACATTGTTCACAAAGATTTTGATTGGTATTGGCAGCAGCAAACCAACACTGACTAAACGTAATTGGTAACTAAGGCTTTCACTGAGCAAAAGTCCATTATTGTAGCAAGTTGCAGATGTTCGCGCAGAGTCCTTGGAGTATTTGCTGCTTGGCCCAGTTCAAAAGTTCATGGTTCCACTTGAGGAGAACAGTGAGGACATGCATAAGGCCCACCTCCTTCATGGCCTCTCACTTCAATTTTAAAACCCCTTGACGTAAATGACTCCATTTTATTTCACCTTTCAAGAAACAGAAAGAAAGAAAGAAAGAAAAAGAAAAAGAAAAAGAAAGAAAAGAAAAAAAGAAAAAGGAAGAAAGAAAGAAAGAAAAGGAGATATCTGGGATCCCTGTTTGCTGGGGAAGCCCAGGAACCCCAACAGGCAGTAAGTCCAAATGGAGTCTGTCACTAATTTGCAGCTACTGCCTGGAGCGATATTCAAGTGGGCGTGGCTGGGATGGAGTCTCACGCACTCTGGAGGCTGTGCCGCCGCTTGGGGTTGGGGGTTAGCGCCACAGGTCTAGGACATCTAGGCTGCCCAGGGGCTACTAAATGGGTGCTTAATGCTTGGTCACAAGAGGCTTGGGAAGAAGGCATCTACCTAATCCCAAGCTCTAACCTAAAAAAGGGTGCATATTCCCCATGAGGGCAGTGCTGGAGAATGCTGGACTGCCTGGCCAGGGAAGGGCTGGGGTCCTGGCTGGGGTATCTTTCATATTAAATTTCCAATTCTATTGAATGTATCTATTGACTTCTAATGGCTGGGATAAGTTCTTGGGCATGCACTGAAAAGTTTATTGAAGTTGGGGTAAAATTTGTTTTTTGGGTAAACTTCTGATTACTGGAAATCTTCGTTTCAAAATACAAGATACGTCTCCTGTCTTCAATCTCCTTGGTCCAGGGCTGTTAACAACCAGCAATAAGTTTTTTTTAAAAAAATTGCAATACTTTATTTCTTAGGGAAGTTTTATTTTTCTTAAAGATTTTATTTATTTATTTATTTGAGAGGGAGAGCACAGGTGGAGGTGGGGAGTGGGGAGGGTATAGGGAAAGGGAGAGGCAGACTCCCCACTGAGTCGGAAGCCTGAGGCAGGGCTCGATCTCAGGACCCCGAGATCATGACCTGAGCCAAAGGCAGACATTTAACCAACTGAGCCACGCAGGTGCCCCTTAGAGAAGTTTTAATTGTATAGGTTGATCTGGAACAAAGGACACACTGAGCAGCACCAGGCAGGATCAGCAGAGAAGGCAGTCATGCCTTCTTCATCAACCTAATGAAGCTGGAGAGCCAGGTTCTTGTCTCACGGAGTCAAAGAATGAATCTCACACACAAAGGGTAGTGAGTAAAGCGATGGAAGTTTTTAAGCAAGGATGCAGAAAAAGCTCTCAGGAGTGAGAGGGGTCCTGACAGGGTTGCCACTGGGGGCTTTTAGGGTTGGTCTTTTATAGAAAGCTAACCAGGAAACTTAAATCTTTTTGACTTGTCTACTGACAGCACCTTTGTGTAAGCAGGACTAGTGATAACATCTTTAATGGCTTACTTCTTTTTAGGGTCTGGTTATTTTCTGTTGACCACAGGAGACCGTCATAAATAAGACTTCGTCCTCGGACACCTAGGGCAGGTGTCCTATGGCAAATATGCCAAAAAACACTCCAGAGTGTTCCCTTATCTCTGGTTTCCTTACACCTCCATATTTTTGGGATTTCTGTGAGCCTGATCATGGAGCCCCCTGTCTATCTCTCCCTACCTAGCCCCACCTGTCCCTTTTCTCACCATAAGGTGGAGGACATTGCAGAGGGGACAGGAAATGAACAGAGGAATAAGAAATGGCCATGAGGGCTGCCTGAAGATTATCCTTCAACTCCATTTCCCTCTCTCCACCCCTGGAAAGAACATGAAGAATGACATCGTGGACTGAGAGGCCAGCATGGACAAGAGTAAGGATGTCGGCATGGTTTACAGAGGCTGTCCACTGGCCCAACATCAAGCTTTAGGACAATTTCAGGTCTTTCACTTTGCTTATCTTCCCTGCCTCCCAGGAGCTCCTTTCCTCATCTCCACTTGTTCCTCCCTGCCCTGTCTCTCTGCACATACTACACACCCCCCAGATCACTCCTCATTGCCTGTGTCATCTTGCACTTTCCTATCACTCTCAATTTGCTCAGAATCTCCCCTGTTCAAGGATTCTTTCCCCATTCTCTCCTCTAATCATGCTATTCTTAGGAGTCAGGCCCAATCACCTGTTGCATCAAAATCTTGTTTCCATACCCTCTCTTCCACTACTAGGTGTTCTTACTTCTTCTGCAGGCAGTGTCAACCTTTTGCATAGTTTCGGACTTGACTATGCATAGTTTTTAGGGAACTTCAGTGTTGTGTAAACCACATTCCCAGATATTGTTAAGCAACAGAAAAGTCCTGCTACAGCAGAATGTTCTGGGTTTTATCATCATGTGGGCCCAAGAGCAGGGCATATATGCATTATACATGCTTGCAAATCATTCAAGCAAGGTCAAAACACTGCCTGTTTAGCAAAATAGCATTTTTACTTCACCGCAGATTAGCTATAAAAACAGAAAATTTCTATTCCCCTTAGAATTAACACACACACACACACACACACACACACACACACACACACACACTCCTTCAGAATTATCTGCCCCTTTCTGAGTTCCCCTCAAATTTACTGAAATGGAGAAATTAACTTATTCGCCAAGAGTGGTTTGGATTATGGTTGGGAAGAAGAGATTTTGATTCAACTCATTTTAGTAATGACTTATTCAAGTAGACTCTGGGCTTAGTATTGAGCTAAGCACTAAATTTTGTTAACAGTGTCAATGGTCCTTTCCCTCAGCTCACAATTTAATTTGTGAAATATGCCAAAAACACTGCCATGGAAAGTAGTCTTAGACTTCCATATGGTTGAGTTAAAGACAACATACACTTTCAAATGTTTTAAGTTAAATAATTTATATTGTCTTTTGTATATAGAATCCACAGTGGGAACTTACCTGTGAATGAAAACCTCTGGAACTATTACCACATCATGTCAAAATATAAGAAGTAAAAAAACAAAACAAAACAAAAACCAAACCTCTCCACCTAAAAACATGTTGAGTTTTGGGACTTAAATTAACAACATATATTAGTTCATCTTTAGGGGGATGGAGAAAAAAAATGGTATCATATTAGACACCCACAATTGCCCCCTCTTCTTTCCTTGTCTTGTTAATTCAAATCGCTTTAAAGTCATATGTGTAGTCAACAAAGAATATGGCTTTTCACTGTAACAGCTAATATTAATTTTTCACTCACTTTGTTCCAACCAAATATTTTAGTACCTTTACACTTATTGATTTATTTTTTTCTCAAAATAACCCTACAAATCAGGAGCTATTGGTATCCCAACTTTATAAGAAGGGAGAGAAATTAATTAACTTGCCTATACTGATAATATGTATCAGGGTTGGAAATAAAATCTAAGAAGCCTCATTTAAAAACATATGTTTTTGGTGTGCCTGGGTGGATCATTCGGTTAAGCATCCAACTCTTGATTTTAGCTCAGGTCATGATCTCAGGGTTGTGGGATTGGGCCCCACATGGGGCTCCATGCTCAGCTCTGACCCTCCCCCACTTGTGAGTGCTTTCTCTCTCTCTTTAAAATGAATCAATAAATCTTAAAAAAAATAGAGGGCTATGCATCCTTGACTCTTCTGTCTTTTAAAAAAGTAAAATGAAAAAAAAAACATATGCTCTTTATAATTCATTTAAAACCCATCTGAGATTTTATTAGATAGCCCTCTAATAAGTATCACAAAACTTTTCTTTTTTTTTTTAAGATTATTTATTTATTTATTTATTTGACAGAGAGAGAGAGAAAGAGAGAGAGAGCCCAAGTGGGCAGAGCAGCAGGCAGAGGGAGAGGGAGAAGCAGGCTCCCCACTGAGCAGGGAGCCTGATGTGGAACTCGATACCCAGGACCCTGGGATCATGACCTGAGCCGAAGGCAGATGCTTAACCAACTGAGCCACCCAAGTGCCCCTCACAAAACTTTTCATGACTAATTCCGTAAAGGTTTTCAGAATGTGCTACTACTACTACTTATGCATGTCCAGAAGCTTCTGAAATGGGTCATGTCATTACATTATTATTATTATTTATTTACATTATTATTAATTAATTTATTTATTTATTTTGCTTCAAGGCAACGCTGTGCTTAGACCATTCAAAATCAATGAAAAGAGTTAGTGAAGTTGCACAAGTAATTTCATAGCCCAAATAAGACACCATTAGAAATGGTTCCAAAAATATGATGTTCCAAAAATATGACACACTGAAATTTAGTATGAACTTCCTTTCTCTACCAAAACAAACCTGCAGAACTATGAAAACACTGAAGTATCCAAAAAGCTACAAAAATATATTCATTTATGTTTTTACTATATCCTGATCCACCTAGAGGAAAGGGTTAGCATTTAGAACATAGGATCAATCTTCAACAGCAGAAAAGCAGGCCTTTTACTAAGAAAGGAAACAGGATACTGACAAAATGTGTCCTCACCAGCGCTGTGAATTGTGCAAGACTGTTGAATCACAGATCTGTACCTCTGAAACAAATAACGCAATATATGTTAAGAAAAAAAAAAGAAGAAGAAGATAGCAGGAGGGGAAGAATGAAGGGGGGAAATCGGAGGAGGAGACGAACCATGAGAGACGATGGACTCTGAAAAACAAACTGAGGGTTCTAGAGGGGAGGGGGGTGGGGGGATGGGTTAGCCTGGTGATGGGTATTTAAGAGGGCATGTTCTGCATGGAGCACTGGGTGTTATATGCAAACAATGAATCATGGAACACTACATCAAAAACAAATGATGTAATGTATGATGATTAACATAACAAAAATTTTTTTTTAAAAATGTATCCTCACCAGAGAATACCAGTACATTTATAAAATATCACTACAGCAGCTTGTGATTCAATCACTAATTTCATTATATACTTGTATTTCCAAAGACATTAAAAAAAAGATGTTCTCAGAACTCATGAATATTTCATTTTAAACCCATCTGGCACGTAGCAGACATGACACATAACTGAAACATCCTTATTTGAGATAAGGAACAAAAGAAAGAGAAACATAGCAAGCAATTTTTAGTTCCAGCTTCATGTCAGTACTGGTTAATCTATGGCAGGTGTCTAAATCACAAAACTTGTTAACTTAAAGTATTTTAGAAAAAAAAAATCTTTCCTTAAGAATTTAATTGAGGGGGCACCTGGGTGGCTCAGTAGATTGAGCATCCAACTCTTGGTTGCAGCTCAGGTCATGATCTCATGGGTCGTGGGATCAAGCCTTGTGTTGGGCTCCATGCTCAGCATGGTGGAGTCTGCTTGAAGATGTTCTCTCTCTGCCCCTCCCCACTTTCTCTCTCTCAAATAAATAAGTAAATCTAAGAAAAAAGAATTTAATTGAGAAAGAGACATCAGCAGGATGACAGAATAGAAGATGTTTTGTCCCTTCACAGAAACACTAATTTGACAGCCATCCACATATAAAAACGCCTTCACAAGAGTTATAGAATCCAGGTGAGAGATTACAGCAACTGGAGGACGCATGGAAATAAGAAAGGATGCACTGACGGGAGTACGAAGGACAATCTCACTTTGTACACATCTGCCCTCCCCATGCCCAGGGAGTGTGTACCCAGAGAAACCCCCTCCACCTGGGGGCTCTCTCATGGAGGAAAGAGAGAGGAGAGCATCTGACTTTGTCATGAACTCTGGTGTTGGGCTGCCTCCATTCCAATGAGTCCCCATGGATGCAGACTCCTGACCTACTTCCACAGACCCAGGCTCCAGCCTGCTGTCATGGACCCCGGTGCCAGGCTCACCCAAATAGTAGTAAGGAGGGCATTGATGGTCCATGGTGTGATCTGGCAATAGATATGCAAAACATGACCCCTGGGTACTTATAATCAACCACTTAAAAAAGCAAGAACCATAAGAGACTTTTAACAATAGGGAACAAACCAAGGTTTGCTGGAGGGGAGGTGGGTGGGAGGATGGGGTAACTGGGTGACAGACATTAAGGAGCGCACTTGTAATGAGCACTGGGTGTTACATGCAAGTGATGAATCGCTAAATTCTACCCCTGAAACCATACCACACTATATGTTAACTAATCAAAATTTAAATAACATCTTGAAAGAAAAAAAAAGCAAGAAGCTGGGTGACTACGATACTTTCAAACATTTTTGGCAAACTAACATAATGACACTGGCTGGTTTGTTTCTACTGGACAAAGTTGGAAAAGAAAAGTATGAGCTCGGGGATTTGAACTCCCAGCTGAAGCTGCATAAATGATCTAAAAACTTTATGTATGTCATGAAAGACACCCTTATATCCCCTGGCTACAGGGTTGGGATTGCTGAAAATCAAACCTAGAGATTGGCGGAGCAAGACGGCGGAGGAGTAGGAGACCTGGATTTCGTCTGGTCTCAGGAATTCAGCTGACTAGGGATCAAACCATTCTGAACACCTACGAACTCAACAGGAGACCGAAGAAGAGAGTAGCAACAACTCTCTGAACAGAGAAGTGACCACTTACTGGAAGGTAGGACGTGCGGAGAAGTGAATCCGAGGGGATATTCGGGAGGATAGACGGCGGGGGAGGGGGCCTCCGTCGGCCGCTTCTGGCAAGTGATGGGGCCGCGGAGCACAAAATTGGAAATTTTAGAAGTCGGTTCCACTGAGGGACGTCGCTCCAGTGGCTAAGCTGGGGGTGGAACCCTCGCGGGACAGTGTGGTCTCAGGACCCTCGGGGTCACAGAAAGACCGGGGGTGCCTGAGTGCGGCAGAGCTCCCAGGTACCGGAGCGGGGAAGCCGGCTGCAGAGACGGAGCCGAGGCGCGGGCTCTCAGCTTGGGGTGGCCATAAACTGTGGTCGGTGACAGTCGGGCCACTGTTCCTCCAGCAGGGACCCAACAGGCGGCAGAGCTGGGGAGACTCCCCTTCCTCCCCCAGAAGGAACGGTGCGGGAGTGCACCGCAGGGATCTGCTGGGTTTGGAGACTCCACACGGGGTCGGGTGCCAGAGATAGAAACGCTCAGTCACAGGCCGGGTGAGCACGGAGTGCGGCCGGAGACGGGGGAGACGGGAGTAACTGCTTTTCTCTGGGGGCGCACTGAGGAGCGGGGCCCCAAGTTCTCAGCTCCTTCGAGTGGAGATTGGGAGGCCACCATTTTCACTCTCATCCTCCAAAGCTCTACCGAGAGCTTTCAGGGAACAAAACCTCCTGAGAGCAAACCCGAGCAGATTGCTTAGCCCCGACCGACAAGGGCGGGGCAATTCCGCCTCCGGCAAAGACATTTGGGAACCACGGCAACAGGCCCCGCCCCAGAAGATCAGCACGAACAGCCAGCAAGCCAAGACGAAGTTTACCGATCAAGGAGAACGGGAGAACTCCAGCGCTAGGGGAATACTGCATATAGAATTCATGGCATTTTTACCATGATTCATTAGTTTTTCAAAGTTAATTTTTTTAACTGTTTTTTTTAATTTTTCTTTTTCCCTTTTTCAACCAACATCTTATCAATCCCTTTTTTAAAAAAACATTTTTTATTTTTCATTTTTAGAGTCATATTTTATCCCTTCATAGTAGTTACCCTCCTTTTTGGCATATATATATAAGTTGTTCTCTCTTTAAAATTTTGAGATACAGTTTCTTCTAACAGATCAAAAATACCCTAAATCATTAATAGTGTATGGCTTTGTTCTAGTTCCTGCCTGATCACATTCTCTCCCTTTTTTTTCTCTTTTCTTTTTCTTTTTTTAAATCTTCTTCTTTCTTTTTTCAACCAACTTATCAATTCCTTTTATAAAATCTTTTATAATTTTCATACTGTATCAACCCTTATTTTGTACATATATAAGTCTTTCTGCCTTTAAAATTTTAGGAGGCACTTTTGTCTAACAGACCAAAATACATCCAAAATCTAGTGTGTGGCACTGATCTATGCACTAGCTTGATCATACTTGATCATATTCTGGTTTTTTTTTGTTTTGTTCTGTTTTTGTTTGTTTTTATCTTTTTCTTTTTCTTTTTTTTTTTCCTCTTTCTTTTTTCTTTCTTTCCCTTTCTTTTCCCCTGGTTTCAGGTCTTTTCTGATTTGTATAGAGTATATTTGCTGGGAACGTTGTTAACCTGTTAGCATCTTGTTCTCTCATTCATCTATTCTCCTCTGGACAAAATGATAAGATGAAAAAAAATCACCTCAGCAAAAAGAACAAGAGGTAGTACCGTCTGCCAGGGACCTACTCAATACGGACATTAGTATGATGTCAGACCTAGAGTTCAGAATCATGACTTTAAAGATACTAGCTGGGCTTGAAAAAAACGTGGAAGTTATTACAGAAGCCTTTCTGGAGAAATAAAAGAACTAAAATCTAACCAAGTCGAAATCAAAAAGGCTATTAATCAAGTGCAAAAAAAATGGGGGCACTAACTGCTAGGATAAATGAGGCAGAAGAGAGAATCAGCAATATAGAAGACCAAATGATGGAAAATAAAGAGGCTGAGAAAAAGAGAGAGAAACAACTACAGGATCACGAGGGCAGAAATCGAGAGATAAGCGATACAATAAGACAAAACAACATTAGAATAATTGGGATCCCAGAAGAAGAGGAAAGAGAGAGAGAGGGGCAGAAGGTATAAGAGCAAATTATAGCAGAGAACTTCCCTAATGTGAGGAAGGAAACAGGCATTAAAATCCAGGAGGCACAGAGAACCCCTCTCAAAATCAATAAAAATAGGTCAACACCCCGACATCTAATAGTAAAACTTATGAGTCTCAGAGACAAAGAGAAAATCCTGAAAGCAGCTCGGGAGAAGAGCTTTGTAACCTACAATGGTAGAAACATTAGATTGGCAACAGACCTATCCACAGAGACCTGGCAGGCCAGAAAGGACTGGCATGATATCTTCAGAGCACTAAACGAGAAAAATATGCAGCCAAGAATACTATATCCAGCTAGGCTGCCATTGAAAATTGAAGGAGAGATAAAAAAGCTTCCAGGACAAACAAAAACTAAAGGAATTTGCAAACACGAAACCAGCCCTCCAACAAATATTGAAAGGGGTCCTCTAAGCAAAGAGGGAGCCTAAAAGCAGCATAGATCAGAAAGGAGCACAGAGAATATACAGTAACAGTCCCCTTACAGGCAATACAATGGCACTAAATTCATACCTTTCAATAGTTACCCTGAATGTAAATGGGCTAAATGCCCCAATCAAAAGACACAGGCTATCAGATTGGATTAAAAAACAAGACGCATCGATATGCAGTCTGCAAGAGACTCATTTTAGACCCAAAGACACCCCACATTGAAAGTGAGGGGGTGGAAAACAATTTTCCATGCTAATGGACACCAAAAGAAAGCTGAGGTGGCAATCCTTATCAGACAAATTAGATTTTAAACCAAAGATTGAAATAAGAGATGAAGAAGGACACTATATCCTACTTAAACGGTCCATCCAACAAGAAGATCTAACAATTGTAAATATCTATGCCCCTAACATGGGAGCAGCCAATTATAGAAGGCAATTAATAACAAAAGCAAAGAAACACATTGACAACAATACAATAATAGTGGGGGACTTTAACACCCCCCTGACTGAAATGGACAGATGCTCTAAGCAAAAGATCAACAAGGAAATAACAACTTTAAATGAAACACTGGACCAAATGGACTTCACAGACATATTCAGAACATTCCATCCCAAAGCAACAGAATACACTTTTATGATATTGAGGTATATACACATTCTTCTCTAGTGCCCATGGAACATTCTCCAGAATTGATCACATCCTAGGTCACAAATCAGGTCCCAACTGGTACTAAAAGATTGGGATCATTCCCTGCATATTTTCAGACCACAGTGCTTTGAAACTAGAACTCAATCACAAGAGGAAAGTCGGAAAGAACTCAAATACATGGAGGCTAAAGAGCATCCTACTAAAGAATGAATGGGTCAACCAGAAAATTAAAGAAGAATTAAAAAAATTCATGGAAACCAATGAAAATGAAAACACAACTGTTCAAAATCTTTGGGATACAGCAAAGGCAGTCCTGAGAGGAAAGTACATAGCAATACAAGCCTTTCTCAAGAAACAAGAAAAGTCTCAAATACACAACCTAACCCTACACCTAAAGGAGCTGGAGAAAGAACAGCAAAGAAAGCCTAAACCCAGCAGGAGAAGAGAAATAATAAAGATCAGAGCAGAAATCAGTGAAATAGAAACCAAAAGAACAGTAGAAAAGATCAACGAAACTAGGAGCTGGCTCTTTGAAAGAATTAACAAGATTGATAAACCCCTGGCCAGACTTATTAAAAAGAAAAGAGAAAGGACCCAAATCAACAAAATCATGAATGAAAGAGGAGATATTGCAACCAACACCAAAGAAATACAAACAAGTATAAGAACATATTATGAGCAGCTCTATGCCAGCAAACTAGATAATCTGGAAGAAAAGGTGCATTCCTAGAGATGTATCAACTACTAAAATTGAACCAGGAAGAAATAGAAAACCTGAACAGACCTGTAACCACAAAGGAAATTGAAGCAGTCATCAAAAAACTCCCAACAAACAAAAGCCCAGGGCCAGATGGCCTCCCAGGTGAATTCTACCAAACATTTCAAGAAGAATTAATACCTATTCTCCTGAAATTGTTCCAAACAATAGAAATGGAAGGAAAACTTCCAAACTCATTTTATGAGGCCAGCATTACCTTGATCCCAAAACCAGACAAAGACCCCATCAAAAAGGAGAATTACAGACCAATATCTTTCATGAACATGGATGCAAAGATTCTCACCAAAATACTAGCCAATAGGATCCAACAGTACATTAAAAGGATTATTCACCACGACCAAGTGGGATTTATCCCTGGGCTGCAAGGCTGGTTCAACATCCGCAAATCAATCAACGTGATACAATACATTAACAAAAGAAAGAACAAGAATCATATGATCCTCTCCATAGATGCAGAAAAAGCATTTGACAAAGTACAGCATCCTTTCTTGATCAAAACTCTTCAGAGTATAGGGGTAGAGGGTACATACCTCAATACCTCAATATCATAAAAGCCATCTATGAAAAACCTACAGCGAATATCATTCTCAATGGGGAAAAGCTGAGAGCTTTTCCCCTAAGGTCAGGAACGCGGCAGGGATGTCCACTATCACCACTGCTATTCCGCATAGTATTAGAAGTCCTAGCCACAGCAATCAGACAACAAAAAGAAATCAAAGGCATCCAAATCGGCAAAGAGGAAGTCAAACTCTCACTCTTTGCAGTTGATATGATACTGTATGTGGAAAACCCAAAAGACTCCACCCCAAAACTGCTAGAACTCATACAGGAATTCAGTCAAGTAGCAGGCTCTAAAATCAAAGCACAGAAATCAGTGGCATTCCTATACACCAACAACAAGACAGAAGAGAGACAAATCAAGGAGTCGATCCCATTTACAATTGCACCCAAAACCATAAGATACCTAGGAATAAATTTACCCAAAGAGGCAAAGGATCTGTACTCAGAAAACTATAAAATACTCATGAAAGAAATTGAGGAAGACACAAAGAAATGGAAAAACGGTCCATGCTCAGGGATTGGAAGAACAAACATTGTGAAGATGTCAATGCTACCTAGAGCATTCTACACATTCAGTGCAATCCCCATCAAAATACCATCCACTTTTTTCAAAGAAATGGAACAAATAATCCTAAAATTTGTATGGAACCAGAAGAGACCCCGAATAGCCAGAGGAATATTGAAAAAGAAGAGCAAAGCTGGCGGCATCACAATTCTGGACTTCCAGCTCTATTACAAAGCTGTCATCATCAAGACAGTATGGTACTGGCACAAAAACAGACACATAGATCAGTGGAACAGAATCGAGAGCCCAGAAATGGACCCTCAACTCTATGGTCAACTCATCTTTGACAAAGCAGGAAAGAATGTCCAATGGAAAAAAAGACAGTCTCTTCAACAAATGGTGTTGGGAAAATTGGACAGCCACATGCAGAAGAATGAAACTGGACCATTTCCTTACACCACACACAAAAATAGACTCCAAATGGTTGAAAGACCTAAACGTGAGACAGGAGTCCATCAAAATCCTAAAGGAGAACACAGGCAGCAACCTCTTTGACCTCAGCCGCAGCAACTTCTTCCTAGAAACATCGCCAAAGGCAAGGGAAACCAGGGCAAAAATGAACTATTGGGATTTCATCAAGATAAAAAGCTTTTGCACAGCAAAAGAAACAGTGCACAAAACCAAAAGACAACCGACAGAATGGGAGAAAATATTTGCAAATGACATATCAGATAAAGGGCTAGTATCCAAAATCTATAAAGAAGTTATCAAACTCAACACCCAAAGAACAAAGAATCCAATCAAGAAATGGGCAGAAGACGTGAACAGACATTTTTCCAAACAAGACATCCAAATGGCCAACAGACACATGAAAAAGTGCTCCACATCGCTCGGCATCAGGGACATCCAAATCCAAACCTCAATGAGATACCACCTCACACCAGTCAGAATGGCTAAAATTAACAAGTCAGGAAACGACAGATGTTGGCAGGGATGCAGAGAAAGGGGAACCCTCCTACACTGTTGGTGGGAATGCAAGCTGGTGCAGCCACTCTGGAAAACAGTATGGAGGTTCCTCAAACAGTTGAAAATAGAGCTACCATGTGATCTAGCATTTGCACTACTGGGTATTTACCCCAAAGATACAAATGTAGGGATCCGAAGGGGTACATGCACCCCAATGTTTATAGCAGCAATGTCGACAATAGCCAAACTGTGGAAAGAGCCAAGATGTCCATCAACAGATGAATGGATAAAGAAGAAGTGGTATATATACAAAATGGAATATTTTGCAGCCAGCAAAAGGAATGAGATCTTGCCTTTTGCAACCACGTGGATAGAATTGGAGGGTGTTATGCTGAGTGAAATAAGTCAATCAGAGAAAGACATGTATCCTATGACCTCACTGATATGAGGAATTCTTAATCTCAGGAAACAAACTGAGTGTTGCTGGAGTGATGGGGTGTGGGAGGAATGGGGTGGCTGGGTGATAGACATTAGGGAGGGTATGTGCCATGGTGAGCACTGTGAATTGTGCAAGACTGTTGAATCACAGATCTGTACTTCTGAAACAAATAATGCAATATATGTTAAGAAAAAAAAGGAAGAAGATAGCAGGATGGGAAGAATGAAGGGGTGTAAGTCGGAGGGGGAGACGAACCATGAGAGACGGTGGACTCTGAAAAACAAACTGAGAGTTCTAGAGGGGAGGGGTGTGGGGGATGGGTTAGCCTGGTGATGGGTATTAAAGAGGGCACGTTCTGCGTGGAGCACTGGGTGTTATGCACAAACAATGAATCATGGAACACTACACCAAAACAAATGATGTAATATATGGTGATTAACATAACAATAAAAAATTTTTAAAAATGATTAAAAAAAATCAACCTAGAATCTCATCCTATGATCATTTGAATTACTACAGAAATTGAACTTCCAGTCTCATGGAGTATCTACTTTAAAGTGAGAGCATTAACTGGGGAGGAATGGTGTCCTGAAAGTTGGGATGGGGACGTGTGGGAAGATCCTGAAGAACCTGGGGATATTGAGCCTCTAAATTCTGATGCGTCTTTTTTGACACTGGAAGAGATCTCCCCATTCCCAAAAGGAGCACCCTTTCACTGCCAGTGGGAGTAGCCCCTCTACCCCCTTCTGAGAAGATTATCAGTGCAATGCTGAGGAAACTGCATGGACTCCCTGTCTTGCTCAGCAAGACAATTCTGAATATCCTCAGGAGCTCCCTTTTGTTCCCCTTTACTTCTTTTTTTTTTTTTTTAAAGATTCTATTTATTTATTTGAGAGAGAATGAGCAGGGGGAGAGACAGTGGGAGAGGGAGAAGCAGTCTCTCCATTGAGCAAAGGGAGCCCGAGGCGGGGCTTGATCCCAGGACCCTGGGATCATGACCTGAGCCAAAGGCAGTCGTTTAACCAACTGAGCCACTCAGGTGCCCCTGTTCCCCTTTACTTCTAAACTTATAACAAGACTCATGTCCTAGAAGGCCCCAAAAGGTGGATGTACAAAGTGTGACCCATGAGGAGGTGAGTTATACTTCAAAAGAACTACTTGAGTTTTCTGATTTATACAGACAGAAATTTGGGGAGCATGTGTGGGAATGAATACTAAGGATGTGGGATTTCACCATTAGGTGAAAGGAACATGAATTTGGGTCAGGCCAAATTTGTTAATATGAGCTCACTCAGCAGAGATTCTGCAACTAATATTGCAGCTTGGGGTGTTAGAAAGGTCTCTAACAATTTGGTTGGTTGACTAAAACATGAACAAAAAGATGGCCCATCATGAGCAAGTTGGAAATACTAGAACTGCGTTGGTTTAATGTAGAGAAAGAGATTGAAAAGCTGAAGGAGATTGGAATGTTAGAGTGGATTTGTTATTTAAAACTTACCCACACTGGGAGGGTCCAGAAGGCATACCTTTCATCATGAGAAATCAATTTGTGAGGGAAACCCCCAACATCTTTGAAGAACTCTGAGATCACTCTTCTCTGTGGACTAGACTTACTTACAGTAGGAACTGCAGTCACTGAATTGGGAAACCTAGATGCAATGGAGGTAATTGGATCCCAGGTGGCAGCGGCCAAGGCAGTACTCAACTGCAAAGGCAAGATGACTGTGGTTACTATAATGGACAGCAGAGTCAAGCTAGCCATCAGAATACTCTGACTCACGGGCCTGTGGCATTGGCCAGTTACTTACGGTGTTCCCAGAACTGAAATAGATAGGAAGTCTACTATGTCCTCATTTGATCAGTATAAGCAGAAAGTTCTAGATCAAGTGAACAGAAGTCTAACCTGAACCACAAAACATAGAACCATGTTTCTCAGTCTATTCTCAGACTTAAGCCAGTTTACACAACCAGAATGAAGGGGAGGCTGGGTCTCCATGAGGAAGGATTTTGGTACACTGACTAAAATTTATACTGTTGATCTTTTCCCCAACCTTCCTCAATGAGACCTACAGCCTTTTACTAGGTTAACTGTGCATTGCATAAAAGGAAATAATCAGAACTTTCAAAGACTATTGGACGCTTGCTTGGACTAATTCCAGGAGACCCAGGATGTCCCTGTCACCCACCTATCAGAGTAGTGGCTTGTGGAAGTCAGGTGATCAATGGCGTTTAGCTCAGAACCCTCTCACAGTGGGCTTGGTGGGCCTCCAAACACATCCAATGCTTATTTTCCTTTTCTAGAATCTACAATTGGAATAGATATACTCAGCAGCTGACAGAATCCCCACATATGTTCCCAGACTTGTGGAGTGAGTGCTATTACAGTGGGGAAAGCTGAAGTGGAAGCTACTAGAAGTGCCTGTACCTAGGAAATAGTAAACCAAAAGCAATATCACATTTGGAGGAATTGCAGAGATTAGGGCCACCCATCATCAAGAAATGGAAAATTGCAGGGGTGATAATTCTCATTTCATTCTTCCTATTTGGCCTCTGAAGAAGATGGATGGATCTTAGAGGATGTAGGTTATTGTAACCATCTGGTGATGAGTAGTCCAATTGCAGTTGCTGTACTAGATGTAGTTTCATTGTTTCAGCAAATTCAGTACATCCCCTGGTACCTGGTATGCAGCTATTGATCTGGCAAATGCCTTTTTCTCCATTCCTGTCAATAAGACCAATCACAAGCAATCTGCTTTCAGCTGGCAAAGCCAGTAATACACTTTCATTGTTCTACCTCAGGGGCATATCAATTCTCAAGGCCCATGTCATAATTTAGTTTGCAGAAATATTGATTACTTTTCCTTTCCACATGGTCTATTACATTAATGACATTATGTGGACTGGACCTAATGAGCAAAAAGTAGCAATTACTCTAGATTTATTGGTAAGACATTTGTGTGTCAGAGAGTTTGACAAGTTTCAGACAAAATTTGACAAAAATTCAGGGGCCTTCTTTCTCAGTGAAATTTCTAGGGGCCCATTGGTGTAGGGCATATTAAAATATCTCTTTTGAGATAAGATTAATCTTTGCATGTGGTCTTTCCTACAACCAAAAAAGAGGCAGAAGGCCTAGTGGACCTCTCTGCATTTTGGAAGCAATGTATTCCTCATCTGGGTCTGTTACTCTGGCCTGTTTATTTTTGGCTAAAAAATAAAGATTTGAGTGTTGTCTGTATTTTGTATTTAAAGCCATGTACAAAGATAAAGACTTCAAGAGAAAATATGTGATAAAAACTGCAAAGAATATGTTAAAACTCTGAGGCACACCATTTGAAGGCTCAAAAAAGGAGAAAGCAAAATAAGTGAAACGAAAGAAAACCAGTAAAGAGTGTTAAAAAGAAGAGAAAGGTAGGAGAGATGCACAGATTGTTTGATCAATAATGCTTTATAAAATTAGGTAAATATAGTGCTGACACCAATAGACATGGGTTTGCCAATCTGGAAATCACTGATGTCATTTGAAAGCACAGTTCCAGTGTAGTGATAAAGGCTGAATACAAAATTGGTATGCAAATGAGTAAAATAATATTGAGAAGTAAAGACAGCAATAAAGTGTTTTCCAGAGTCTTGACTCTAAGGCTTTACCTACCTTTCATCTGAAATATCCCTGAAACTAATCTTGTATCCCCATGTAATGCACTTATGTTGTTACTGACGTTTTTAGTCTATGTTAACCTCTGTTCTTTGGACTAAGTATAGACATTTTGTAACCAATAACAAAAAGCCAGGCGATACAAGATCATTTTACTGAGTTTGGATTTCAACTAAGTGAGTCCTAGAAACTTTTAAACAAATACTTTCTAAACAAATAACCATCCTCACTTCTATTGAATAAATGGAATCATGGAATGATATGTAGAAACTCCCATTCTGTAAATTCTATAGTAATGTAGTAAAGTGGGAAAAAGACAGAACATTGAATCATAAGACATATCTTGGCTTCATCATGTATTAAATGCAATTTTAGGCATAAAACCTAAATTGTGAAACTAAATTTCTTCGCTTTAACTGTGAGAATGATTATGATAATCTATGCAAATCATAAGATTCATGTAAGATTTACAAGAGGAAAATACCTAAAACTTCATTTTTAATGTCACGTGCTATACAAATGAAATCTTTTCATTAACATCACCTGCTACTCCACCCTTTGATATAATATTTAAAAATTACAACATGCATAGAATTCTAGCAATAAAGGTGTAAAATTAGAGGTAGTTCCTGGTTTTGCATTATACATGAAGCTAAACTTCACATTCAAATCTAAATGAGAAAATTAAAATATTGATTAAAGAAGATGCAACATTAAGCATTTCTTTTCAAAGAACACCATAGAAAATAATTAATACATGATTGATAAACTGGGAGAATGTATGTTTAATGTTTAAAAATACAGAGGGTGGGGATTTTTGTCCATTTAATTTACTATTGTACTACAGAATTTTTTCAGATCTTATTTCTTATTTTTGCACGTCCTCAGCAAAGTTCAGAAACTTCACTTTTTTTTTTTTTTAAACAGACAGTCTTACTTTAATCAAGTTCCAGAAAGAGGGCACACTGCTTTGGAAAGCACTTGTCTCAGCAGAAGACGCAAGAGTGTGTGTAAAAGAATGTTTCTAGAAAATACCAAAGGCACGAAACATAACCCCAACTTTGCCTTCCACTTCCCCTTGATGCCACTCCATACCTTGGGTGGGGAGGCTACTTTGTCCAGCTGACTTTGGGAATGTCAGAGTGCTCCGTGAGGGTGTCCAGGTGTCTGTTGAAGTCCTCCACTCTCTGCTTGTGGGTTTTGGAAGCTTTCTTCAGGATCCTTTCCATTTGCCGCTTCTCCTGCATCTTCTCGAAGGCCGCCTGGGCCGGCGTTCGCTTGTCCAGGCCGCGCCGCTTCTCCTCGTTCTTTTTGCTCGTTCCCATCGCTTCCAGGAGTTTCGCCTTGTCTTTGTCCTTCTTTTTCTTCTTCCGCTTGGTGACGCCGAGCTCTGCAACGCCTTTTAGTTTCACGGGCCCCTTTTGAACCTGCTCGTACGCCGCCATGATGCCACTTGCAGTTCTGTAAGTAAACTGCCCAGAAACTTCACTTCTTATGCTTCCATCCTTAGTTGTGATTTAAATTTCAGGTTGGCCTTGTAATCACCTTTCTCATCAGTAATTCTTCACACTTTGTTTTCTTCCACCTTTTCCATTTATTCTTTATGAAAATAGGAAGGATAGTCTTGATTTAAGGCAAAAGCTAAGGTCTAAAATGAAAGCTAATCATGGGAAATACATTTTTCTACTTTCCCTGAGATCAGTTTTGTTCTGTCACTTCACTAAAACTTAGTATCATTAAAAAATTCTATTATCACCCAGCCCCTTAGAAAAAATTATTTTTTCTTATGCTGAAAAACTTTTCCAAGCTCTGCTAAAGCAGTCATGAATAGGATAGAATCCTTGGATTTTATATCTATGTGAAGCCCATGACTCTTAACATAGGACTAAGGAATGTACAGTAGAAGATGCTACTTAAGAAGTGTTGAGTAAAATGTATGAATTGCAGTGGTTGTAAAGGAAGAAATGAAGATTATAAATATAGCTTTTAGGGAACAGCTGTGCAAAAGTTTTCTGTAAAATATATCCATGGTAGAATATTTGATCTATTGAGGATGAGATGTTAAATAGAAAACTTAATATAAGTATTTCTAATCTGTAAAAAAAAAAGAAAAAGAAAACTGTTCTTTCCAATCTTTTATATTAAAATTTTGCATTTTTAGTACCCCAAAGAAAATTTATTTTGTCCACTTACTATGTTTGAAAGCAATAGAAATTCATTTGCAAACATTTGTTTTCATATTCCCCTTTAATCTAGCCCTAAATATTCATTTTTCTCTCTGCTTATCTAAATTGTAGGCATACTGTAAGGGAATTTCTTCAGACAAAATGAAGGTATTTTGTGTGAGAAAAAGATTGAGTCATCAAAGACATCCTCTGTGCTAAATCCCCCAAATTTCATAATACCTTGAGTCAGTGTCTTTCTTCCGTCTTCAAAACCATTCTTTGAGAAGCAAGTAATTCTAAAGGACTCTACTAGATCCGAGTAAGGCAAACATATAGCAAACATTTTCTGGACTGAACTTAAAGGCATGTTCTATATTTCCCATTCTTAAGAATTCAAATAATAACAACAAAATTGTATCTACGTATTTGTTTGTAATCAACAAACAGCTTGCCTGAACTGGGATGGTTGGAAGGTAGATATGTAAAATTAAAATATTTAAAAATCTTCTTTCTTTATTTAAAATTAAAAATGAAGTATAGCAAAGTTTTTTTTTCTTTCTATTGCTGTTGCAAGAGATCATCACTCTGTATCTTTTCTCAAACATTAAT
Organism: Eumetopias jubatus; assembly: GCF_037043125.1. NCBI lineage: Eukaryota > Metazoa > Chordata > Mammalia > Carnivora > Otariidae > Eumetopias > Eumetopias jubatus. The sequence goes on along the minus strand of NW_028274814.1, from coordinate 47,365,354 downwards.
TAATAATGCGACTTAAGTTTATTTGGATTGGCCACATGATTTTGATATGTTCCACTAACATTAAATCACCTTCACTAGGTTTGGAAGGATGATTAGGAATTAATCAGGCAAATATAAAGTATAGTATTAAAGTTGCAAGGAGCAGCATAGGCAAGGGCTTGGAAGTAAGATATCCATTTGGTGGGCTTTAGGAAAGTAAGCATGATAGGAACTTATTTTATGAAGGAGTGTGGTACATAATAGCACTGGGGATTTGTTTCTTTCCATATGATTGAGAACTTTATGTGCCAGATATGCAGAATGTTCTGGGAGAGGAGACAAAAGGATGGAAGACAACAAAACTATTTTTTTAAGTTTATTTTTTTTAGTAATCTCTCTACCCAATATGGGGCTCAAACTCAACAACCCTAAAATCGAGAGTCACATGCTCTTCAAATGAGCACCCCAAAATCAAAACTATTTTACACTAGAGTTGTATATAGGGTGGAAAATAGGGAATACCTGAAAAGATTACAGAGGTGTGAGTTATCTCAGACTGATGGTTTCCTAGGCAACTAGCATAAAGACATAAGCGTAAGAGGATCCATCTTGTGTCCAGATCATGGACATTTGTATAATTTAATATGGTTGGGCATAGTTCTATGTGTATTGATGTCATGGTACTCCTTATAAAACTTGCTAAAAATTAAGCTATATCTAATGAAATACATTAATTAGGGATTTAAAATTTTCTGATTTTTAAAAGAAAGATTAATCTAATAAATGGGAGTTAGGATAGAGGAGACATGCAAAACTGCGTTATTAATGGTGAGAGATGATTAGGACTTAGAAAAAGCTAAAGTGGAGAATGTGATAAGATACACAAGAATAGAATAAAGTTCCTAAATTAGATATTATTTGGCTTGCTAGAAAAGGGGGTAACGTTGAGGTAGGAAACAATGCTTCTTATACTTTTACACTGAAAAAATAGGAGTTGGTATAATAAACTTGTCTTTATTTAGCTTGGTGCTCCTTTGGATTAATCAGAGAAAACTGTTTAATTAGGTAGATAAAAAGCTTGCTCTGGATGTTAGGAGAGAGGACTGCTTGAAATAATGATGTGAGCTTCATCCACATTTAAATAAATGTTAATGTATATGGCATATTAAGAAAATAGCATTTGTAAAAAGAAGAAAGTCTAAATAGAACTTCAAGGAAAGACTGGAGAGAGAGAGAGGGAGAAGTCCAAAGACATAGAAAAGTAGTCAGTAAAGCAATATGACTACCAGGAGTGAGGTTAAAAAGGAGAATTTCAAAGAGACATGAGTTATCTGTAGCTACCCACAGTGTGAAATGCTCTAGGACTGAAAATTGCCTACTTAGTTGGCAATTTTATGATCACTGGTGATCTCAAGTATGACTGAAGTTCCCTTGCTGTTACTTTTAAGAATTTTGCAATTTTTAGTTAGCTATTAATATTTTTCACATTTTTATGACTAGAGTAGCCAGCTAGTACTAGAAACTGGAAGTGTCTTTAGAGACTTTCAGTTTTTTTAAAGCACGTGTCTCATGAATATTATTTTCAAGTGTGGTACTGTGGTTTATAATAAATATATATTTTGGACTTCCATCTACAGTTTCTGGCTTACAGCTCCTAAATTCCTTGGAATTTCTTAAGTGATAAATGCAACGGAACATCTTTTGTTAAAACATTTGGTTTCTTGTCCTCACTTCCTGAAATCAAGTCACCTCAGAGCCCGGAAATGGGTGTCTGTTATTCATAACAAGTCTCTTTCAAACAGGACTTGCAAGACAGAGTTTATGTTAATGAAGTGATGTTTGGAAATCCCCTGGGTTGGGGGTGGGGAGGGGAGCAGTGGTTGCCAGGGGAACCAACTGGTGAAATGAGGGTGAACTTTCAATCCCACCCCATGATTTCCGGAGAGGGTGACAGGCTGGAGGTTGAATCTACCTATGGTCAGTGATTTAATCAAGCACGCCTAAGCAGTGAACCCTCTGTAAAAACACAAAAGGAAGGAGTTCGAGAACTTCCAGGTTGGTAAATCAGAAAGCTTCCACCTGCCACTGTGCCTGGCCCTAAATACCAAATGCCACAGGAATAGAAGCTCATTTTTTGGGACCTCATCATATGTATCTCTTCATCTGGCTGTTGACCTGTACCCTTTAATATCCTTTGTAATAAACCAGTATCTAGTAAGTAAACTGATTTCCTTAGTTCTGTGAACCACTCTTAACAAGTTAATGGAACCCAAGAAAGGGATCCAGGCAACCTTTGATTTACAGCAAGTCAATCAGAAGCATAGGTAACAACCCGGGCTTGCAATTAGCATCTGGACTGGAGGCAATCTTGTAGGACTGAGCCCTTAATCTATGGGATCTGACAATATCTCAGGGCAGATAGTGTCAGAATTGAGTTGAATTGTAGGACACCCACCTGGTGTCCAATTGCTTGGTGGTATGGGGAAAATCCCACCACATTATAACTGGTGAGCAAAATTGCAATCAATATGTTGTACTTTTTTGTGGTTATTGCTATTCTGAAGGACACTTCAGTAGTCCTGAAGATAATAAAGTGTTTTGTTCTATCACAAGTCTTGTAGTAGATTCAATTCTATGAACATATTTCCTAATAAGAAATTATCCTAGGGCGCCTGGGTGGCTCAGTTGGTTAAGCGACTGCCTTCAGCTCAGGTCATGATCCTGGAGTCCCGGGATCAAGTCCCACATTGGGCTCCCTGCTCAGCAGGGAGTCTGCTTCTCCCTCTGACCCAACCCCCTCTCATGCTCTCTCTCTCTCTCTCATTCTCTCTCTCAAATAAATAAATAAAGTCTTAAAAAAAAAAAAGAAATTATCCTAACAGGACTAGAATGAAGCACATGTGGTAATAATATCTTAGTCTTTTATGATTCTGAAGGATTGCATTTGCAAATGCAGCAGAATCAAATTTCCACAGGAAAAAAGTAATGTGTGAAAACATATCTTTCTATAATTTGACTTAACTTTCAGGCCCTACTTCCCCTAAAATACCCAGAAAATTCAATCATGCCAATTTGCCAGATAAAATATATCTTGGTATCTTATCTCTCACTGGCAAATATTCAGTAAATTCACAATTCTCTCATTTTTTTGTTATGATCCATCTCACCAGGGAGATACAATCAAATACTCTATTTTAATATCACTTAAAATAATTCTTGTCTGGGTGCTTATGCTGCAAAACTGGTATATGTTTAAGATTATTTACTTCAATTTGGTCCTTTTTCTTAGAAATTGCCTTTTTAATTTTGACATATAAAATATTTATAGGTCTAAAATCAAAACTATAACGCAAGTCTAGCTTTCATTATATTCTCCTATCCCTTTCCTTCATTTTTATTCGCTGTGGTTTGTCCTATAATTATTTCTTTTAAAAAAAAATCTAAAAAAAGCACCCATATGTATGTCTTTGTTTAAATTGTAGTCCTCCCCACACTTTCCTAAGCAAAAGTTACATACTATAAACATTGTTCTCCTTCTTGCTGTTTTCATTATAATAATATCTCTTGAAAATAACCTCAAAGCACATAAGCAATGGGCTCTTCCTCATTGCTTTTAAGTGACATATTACTTCATTGTATGAATTTACAAAGTTTGTTCAACTAGTCAGCTACTGATGTACATTTGAGTTACTGCTACTTTTCTTACTGTAGAGAACCAACAATGCTGTTAGGAATAGCCTTATGCATACAGTCTTTTTTTTTTTTTTTTTGTCTGTTCGTCACTCTACTTTGATTATAATTTCCTAAAAGTAGAATTTCAGGGTCAAAGAGTAAATGCATATGTCATTTTGCAAAATTCTCACTGGGAGTTTTATCATCTTTCAGTTCCTCCAGTTGTGTATGCGTTCCCTGTTTCCCCCACAATCTCACCAGTGGAATATTTGTCACACTCAGAATACTTGTTATTTGCATTTTTCTTATTAAGTGCGTGAATGAATTTTTTTTCATATGTAAAACTTAATTTTAGTGAATGAAAGTATTTTCGTCATAAGAATAAGAGAGAGGATTAAGCTAGATCATAAATTCCTTAAGTATCAACGTTATTATCCTGAGAAAGCCTTCCTAGATTTCTCATTGATGAGAGTATGTAATGGTCTGGAGAAAAAGGATGACATGAATACAAAACAGAGCACACCTCAGATGTTGACTTTTATTTATTATTTGAACTTATTTTTTTAAATATCAGAAATAACACATGTTTACTTTAGGAAATTGTAGGAAATACATGCAATATTAATGAAATTAGTCTGCTTCCTAGCCAGAATCAGCATGGAATTACATACAAAAAGAAATCAATTTTCTTACTTTTTTTTTTACAGTTTAATGTATTTTAATAACAAATTTACAGGAACAGCACAGAAGACAGACAACATTAAAAATATGTACTTGCAATGTAGGACAAGTCAGTTAGAAAAGTATAGCGAATAGAAGGAACCTGCTGCATGATAAAAATGCCTCAAACACCATTTAGTTGCTGTCAATAAGAAACTTACTTGTTTCAAAAAACTCCAAATGCTGGCATTGTCCAGAAAAATTTAACAGGTTTATTTATGATTGTTATAAAGTTGAACTGCTGAAATGTGTCACTGAAACATTTTGACTTGCATTAACGCTTTATGTGCCCACATTTATATTAAAAATTCACACACAAATGCAAATGGAAAAACTGACAATACCTGATTTCTGTCCCCTGTGTTTCCACTTGTAATCATATACTTAGGTACCTTTCGACCCCATGGGGGGCGGAACATCCAACGTTCAGAACTACCACTAACAGGAAGAAGAGAAATTTTTTTTTCTTTCTTTTTTTTTTTAAGAATGAAATGTTTTCCATCATAGTGGATTCTTAAGCATGTTCTCCAATAAAAAACTAAAAAAGTAATATTAATTTTATGGATGTTTTCCAGAATATATATTTTGACCACACTTCATTTATTGATGAATCCGAGAGGAGTAATACTTTCAGAAATTTGAAATTTCTATCCAAGAATAAGTTACATTACTCTTTTTGTTCAAGTCATTTTAGTATCTTTTACTACAGTTTTAAATCTTCATCATTTCATATTCACTATTAATTTTTTCACATGAGTTTTATATATTTGTTGTTATGTTGGTCAATACCTCTTCTCTCATTAGAACATTTTGCTATTCTAAGACTTTTTTACTTATATATAATAAAGAATATGTCTTGGATATCTGTCATGAGAGTGGCCAACTTGATAATATTATGTCATAACTTTCAGCCATTTTTTTCAAAATTGTATTTTCTATATTCCTCAATATTTTATCTCTTATAATCAGTTGTCGCTAACCTTTTAATTTTTCTCTGTTTCACTTGCTAGCCTTCTGGGACAGTGTTACATAATAATGGTGATAAACTCATTTTGGTGAACACAAAATACAGAGAATCACGATTTTGTTTCATTTTGGTGGTAATTTTACATATATCATCATTAACATATTAAGGAAGTAGTCTACCATTCTAATTCACTTAGAGCTTTCCCCTTTTTCTCCTCTTGCACCACCTTCTCTTGCTTCTTCTTAAATCAGAAGTAGCTATTTAAGTCTATCAAAATTTTTCCCTTATCTGTGAAGATACCAGATATAATTATCCAGAAAGACATACTTAGGAAATGAATAGAGGCTAATCCAGTAAAACATGGAGAGGAAGTATGATTATGGAGTAAATGTTAGAAGTGCTCAGTTGCCTAAGTTTCCAGGAATGTGAAATTTATATGAAGTTTGCAGTAGCACAAAGAATGAATGCTACTAAAAGGAAGGCTAAAGAGAAATCAAGTAGTTTTTAAGCAAAAAACACCGAAGCATTTTTAACCAAGTTGCATAACATCTGAGTTAAAAGTAAATAAGAAATGATTTTTTTACTAATATTTTATAGGTGCACACTGAACAGCTCGAGGGAAGAGACAAGGTCATTATTTCCATATCCAGTATCCTATACAAACATAATAGCGAAATTAAGGTAGATATTAATTGAATTTAAAAATTGCTATAATTTACAGGGTTCAGTGGAGGTACTCAAATTATGCAGTTACAAATTGTATTGGAAGCACAGATAGTTCTCGTTTTCCATGGTTCCCGTAGCACAGATTTCAGTGATCATGGTTCACTTAAATGACACCAGTCCCCCAACAACACAGGTCAGTTTTCATTTACTACAATATATTGTGAGTAATTGCATAAAGTACAAACATTCCTGCTACATAAGTAACAGATGCTCATTATGATAAATGACCACTCTTGTCTCTTCTTTCAAGGTATGTCCATGATTGGTCACTGAGAATCTCTTATTCCATTTACATATTGTTAGTAAAGCATACAGTTGTTTTCTCTCTTTGCTTCTCAGTTGTGGAGATACTTTAGACAAGATAATTTAACTTTTAAAGGACTTCTACTGATTCTCGTAGGGTCTTGAGATAAAATGTGGAAACTTGTTATACCACCAAATACAACTTCATTAATCTAAGGAGTTATTTAAGCTTTTAAAACCTTGTAGACTATTGAATGGAGCACTGGGTGTTAGACGCAAACAATGAATCATGGAACACTACATCAAAAACTAATGATGTAATGTATGGTGACTAACATAACACACACACAAAAAAAACAAAAACCTTGTAGACTATTGATACTCCAACTGGAGATCTTGCAATTTCTTTAGCTGAGTTTTAGAAGAAATAGTATAGAAAGCGTAAGCTGAAAATACCCAAACATCTTGGCAGGAGGTAACAGAATATCCTTATAATAGACAAGAGTTTTTTCCATACCATGCAAATGACTGCGGAATGTGAATTGAATCGAAACAGAGTTAAAGACAAAAGACCTGTCAATGATACTTCAAAAACAAAAAAATTTTAAAAAAATTTAAAAGATAATAAAAAAGAAGAAATAGCTGACCATGAAAAAATTGATACTGCCATCATTTCAGATGGCAGTCTCGGAGGACTCTGAAATTCCTGAAAAACTGAGGAATTTCCTGAAGACAATTTCTTGGCACAACTGAGGAAAGGAGTTGTGCTGGAGGAGATGAAGCCGCCTTCAGGAAATGATGCCAGCAAAAAACTTCACGTTAAAGGAACTGTTGGAAATCTTTCATGTCTTTGACATCACAAAGGCTAAACGGTTAAAAGCTGATCCTAACTTAGAAAGAAGTAGGACAATTTGCCAAGGCATGGAAAAGATGTTCAATCTGTATAGTAAGTTGTGTCACAAAAAGGAGATGTATCACTCCTCTTGCTTCTCTTGATAAACCACTTGAATCCTCAATGTTTCTAATATTTTAAATTAAAACATATCACGTAATATTATTTTACTTTTTTTCCCACTTCCTTACACATTTACAACCAATGGCAAGAAGTTTTTATTTTTTTTTTAAAGATTTTATTTATTTGGCAGATAGACACAGCAAGAGAGGGAACACAAGCAGGGGGAGTGGGAGAGGGAGAAGCAGGCTCCCAGCTGAGCAAGGAGCCCGAGGCGGGGTTCGATCCCAGGACCCTGGGATCATGACCTGAGCCGAAGGCAGACACTCAACGACTGAGCCACCCAGGCGCCCCTGGCAAGAAGTTTTTAATGTTTTGACAAAAATGTTTTTAAATGTCATAAAACAATAAAAAATGTTTCTCTTGGATTCTGAGATCGATTGTCCAAAGTTTCAGCTTACATCATCATCTTTATTTTGTACACTATTACAGTAAACTAGGAGTGTTTGCATTTAGCTACAATTAAAAATTTGATATAGCTACTTTATTTTCACAAATGATAACTACTAGAGTTATTAGATTTTCCAATCATTTCATTTTCTTTGAAAGCTACATGTTTTCAGCAGTTGAAATATTTACTGGTGTTATACCTGTAACCAAAAAAAAAAAAAAAATGAATTGTGTGCTTTAGTTTGAAAAATAAACAATTACCTCAGAGTCCAATCTATTATTGCCAAAAGTTATTCTTTTCTTGTCAGATTATTTTAGTTAAGAGACCAAAGTGAAAACAACTATGGTGATTCACCAGAACCCTCAACTGTCTAGGGCCCAAAGCTACCTCTGGGTCTTTCCTTGACAATTCCACCCAAGAGGTCATTGAAAAATCTGGGTATGCCCAGGACACTTCAGACTCATGCCTGGTGTCTTTTTTTTTTTTTTTTAAGATTTTATTTATTTATTTGGCAGAGAGATACAGAGAGAGGACAAGTAGGCAGAGAGGCAGGCAGAGGGAGAGGGAGAAGCAGGCTCCCCGCTGAGCAGGGAGCCCGATGCAGGGCTCGATCCCAGGACCCTGGGATGATGACCTGAGCTGAAGGCAGCCGCTTAACCGACTGAGCCACCCAGGCGCCCCTCATGCCTGGTGTCTTAATGCAATTATGAATAGTGATTCCTTTTATTCTCAAAGTATTCAGGTTGGGACAACAAATCATATAGTTACGCTGATTCCCATTCTATCTTGTATCACACAAGGTAATATCATTGACCCTGATTTGACTTTGTCTTTGTACCTTCTCTCCATTCCTCAGGGCCTTAGGAAAGCGTAGACTAGGAACGTGAAAAGAAGGACAGGGAAGCATAACAGAGTTTCTGAATTTCTACCTTCCGGGTTCTCGATTCCATGAACTCCTTCTATATAGGACAGATATTTTGCTGAAAAAGAACTGCCTGAGCTACAGGCAAATGCTCTCAGAAACATTTTACCTTCTCTTGATACAGTTTGACCACATATGGAGGATGGCTGTCAGAGAGACATCTTCAAAATTAACATACTGCATTTCCTTTATCATTGACAAGAAGCAAGTGACAGGTTAACTCACAGGTCACAATGCAAAATTTTAAAATCCTTTCTTCTTCCTGGTTTCTTTTCTTGAGAGAACAATTCAGATCCGTCTCGGGGAAAGGTGATGGAAGACATTTAAAGAATAGCTATAAATGAACAAACAAACAAAAAAATCAGTTACTGTTCCTTTGTACCCGTGGGAGCTAATTCAAATGCCACAGAATCAGATTCATATCATCAAAATTCCACTCAATAATCATTTCATTTCTTGCTTCCTTGTCCCCTTTCCCCCAGTGGAATTTTAAAACCTTTATTCTCCTCGAGCTTCCTTTTAACACCATCACACTCTAACACTGAGCAGATGATAGGCAACAAGAGAAGTCATCATATGGGTTGAGTCTCCGTTCCTCCAGACACCACCATGTCTGTATTGGCAGAGGTTCTGCGTTGACTGTGCAGTGGGTCCCATTCATTTAGGACTAGGCTTTCCAATGAGGCCCTCCACTCTTTTCCAACTTACCTATCTCTGTCCTACTCTTTAAATCTTACCCTCTTTGTGGGCCCTACTCTTCCTGGTACTGTAAATTTTTTCTTGGGATATAAAAGATAGCTTATCTTCCATTAACATTCAAGATGCTTAAGAGAAAATCTGGAGTTTAAACTTGATTTTATTGTTTCCTTATCCTTTGGATTTCAAGCCATTTCTATCTCCTTTGAGCACTGTCTTTTCATTTTTTTGGTATATGTAACATAATAATTGCAGTTTAATAATTTGTTAATTACTGATTTATTGTCTTGATTCACCTTAGATTATAAACTTCTCTAAGATTTATAAGGGTATGGATTTTTGTTATATCCTCAGCATATAGTCCATGCTGCAGACCTGAGTAAACACTTAAGCCATATTTTTTTGAATAATAATGTTATCAGTATGTACCCCATATTACTTCATTTGTAACACTCTTGCCAGAGTCATTTTTTAATTGTCAACTAACTTTTTAAAAAATTTTTTTATTGTTATGTTAATCACCATACATTACATTAGTTTTTGATGTAGTGTTCCATGACTCATTGTTTGTGCATAACACCCAGTGCTCCATGCAGAACGTGCCCTCCCTAATACCCATCACCAGGCTAACCCCATCACCCCACGCCCCTCCCCTCTAGAACCCTCAGTTTGTTTTTCAGAGTCCATCGTCTCTCATGGTTCGTCTCCCCCTCCGACTTACTCCCCTTCATTCTTCCCCTCCTGCTATCTTCTTCTTTTTCTTTTTTCTTAAAATATGTTGCGTTATTTGTTTCAGAAGTACAGATCCGTGATTCAACAGTCTTGCACAATTCACAGCGCTCACCGTAGCACATACCCTCCCCAATGTCTATCACCTAGCCGCCCCATCCCTCCCACCCCCCACCACTCCGGCAACCCTCAGTTGTCAACTAACTTTTTACTTTTAAACATATCTTGGGCTTTGAAGGAAAGCAAACCAGGCTTTGAGTCTTTGGTCTGCTACTTATTCATGTGACTTTAAGAAATTTACTTATCCTCTATGAACTTCAGTTTCCTAACCTGAAATTTAGATATAATGGAACTGATATTGCAGATTGTTTTGTGCTTAAATAAAACATCTTTTCCAGTGTGTGACTTATAGTAGGCATGTAATAAATAGGATTTGTCATTACTTGTATGTATTATTTAGCCTCTTGGAGGTGTTTTCAGTGTTAGTTACATTATTTTTGAAACTCTTCTCTCCATCTGCTCCCATGGCATCACACTTTCTATTGTTCCTCTTCTTTCTTTATGCACTTATTCTTAAGCACCTGTGCTAGTTTTCCTAATTTCCTGCCCCATTTATAGTGTGGATATCTAGGATTTTATCCTTTGGCTTCTTCTTTTCTTAATCTACTAATTTATTTTGGATATTATCACCTAATCTCTAGATTAAAACTTACCAGGCTCAAATTCCCCTTGTACATAGTAAAAGCACACAATAATCGTTAGTAAATATTTGATAATGACTGTTTAATAAAATTACGTGTGGGCAAATTTTTAAAATCTTCAATACAGTCATCTCCCATTCAGCTCCAACCCCAAAGGTATTTTATGACCATGTCATTCTCACAAGCACCATACATTTGACCTATTAAAATTTACACTCAATATCAGTCCAAACACAAAAATACCATATGTATAACTGATCATTTTTCCTTGTGAATAAATTCAAGACAAAAAACTTAAAATTCTCATAGTCTGCTCTTTCCTTCATACCTCATTTCTAATTAGGTTGTGGCATGAAACAATTTTATTTTTTCTTAATTCCTTAACTGTTTTTTTAACTGTTTCTCTTGATTCAGGTGTCTCTTTTCTCAAAAATGTAAATTAACAAAATAATACACTAAAATCATGAAAAATCTCCTCTATGACATTCTAAGTACTCCCCGTGCCTACAGAAAAAAAAAAACCAATTTAAAAAAAAACAAGATATTGAACAACTTATACTTCAGCCAGGCTTAAGGTGTTTTCAGTATCATAAGTGGATATACAATAATGAGCAAGACATGTTTTCTACCTCCAGGGAGCTAAAACTCTAGCAGAACAAACAGACGCAGTCATAGCTGTTAGCAAAAAGGGTAATGCTGTGGGAATATGAAAGAGAAAGACATTAATTGAGTTTCATGTGATGGAAGCAAAATTTTAAAGAAGCAATGAGGCTGAAACTTGAAAACTGAATTGGATTAATCGAGTTCAAAAGAGACAGAATAATAATTCAGGTAATACAACTATAAAGGGCAAAACTCACAGAGGCATGAACCACATTCAAGCAAATGCTAATGACAAAATCTGGTTGGTTGGGGCATGCTATATATACATTAAACAAACATATTGTGCTGGGTTGTAAGAGTTTTAGCATTCTACAGTTGGAAATTTGGTATTTTTTTCTACACTCAAATATTAAGAAAAGCAACAGCAAAGTAATCATGAGCATTGCAGTACATTTACCTGATCTGTTTCTTTGCATTTTAACTAATAACATTAATTAGGGTAGTGATATGTGACAATAAGATAGGTCATATGCAGGATTGTGCCAAGTACATTATGGCCGAGAGTATAATTTTTCATCAGTGGACAACAACTCTAAGGGAGAAGAGAATCCCATGATTTAATTTGTATCAATGGCCATTTAAAATATGCCTCACAACTGGAAATAAATCATTGCTCTCTCCTTTCTACAAGAACCAGAAAACCACAGGGAATAAGAAATACCAGGGAAATAAAGTTCCTTAGCTTACCTGTTGTGATAGGTCTCATGGACCGATCACTCTTAAAATCGTACATACTTGCCATTTGAACCTGTGATAGCAGAATTCCCCAATAACTCTGCTCAAATGGAGGGGGCAAAAGTAAAGGGCATGAAGGCTATTTATTAGGAATAGCCAAGGACTAAGGTTGTCACCCAAATTCTCCTTACCTGTATCTTAACAATACCAAAAACTTTCTGTAGATGTCCCCCAAATCATAACACAGACCTGGGTTTGGTTGCAATTTGTCTTATTGTCCATATTCATCTGGTCATGATATTGTCTTCCATTTCCATACCACATACGTGACTCTGAACATGAGTGAAATCTGACATCTGGAAAACACATGAGGAAAGTCTTTAAAGATACAATACTGATACGCACATAAGCATAATATGTATGCACAAATATACTATAAATTAGCATATATATCAGAATTTACAAACATTTGCATTACCTATTGAAATGACTAACCAAAGTTACATATTGAGTGTTATGACTACTTGTAATATGAGAGAAGGAAGAGAATGGGATCTGAAATGGAATGGCTATTTTATTATAAAACTGTACTAACTCAAAGGAATCTTATAATGCACATCGATAGCCATTGTATTACAATTATTATATAAATTATTCATTACCACTGAATTTAAAATGGAAATTATAATTAATTTGTGAG